>NC_137019.1:14568639-14768639 GCF_032717465.1 Coenobita brevimanus
TATCTTCAGAATTTGTAATTATATTTATTACATAATTTCGTCTCCTTTGGTCCTGTTTCCTCTCTTCCTAACCCTCTCCTTGAATCTTTTTTTCTGTCACTCCCAGCCCTTATGTTCAGTATCCTAATCTTCATACCGACTTCCATTCATTAGCTCTTTGCCTCATTTCAACAATGTGCTTCATGTCCTTTATCTTTTATTTTCCTTTTTTTTTTTTACACTTCCATCACTCTCCACCCTTAGCTTCATCCTCATTTTTCATCTCACAGCCTCTTTTCATTTCTCTTCCTCACACTTCTCAAGCTTCCTCGTTAACCACATTTTCGTCACCTCCTTGTAATATTTTTAAGTCTCCCACCACCTCTATATTCAGTTGCATTCTTGGCATATCCTGAATTTATACCCTTCATCCTCCACAGTTCTCTTCCACTCTCCTCCAGTATTTGTGATTATTCTTTCATATCCTCATTCAGCTTTGGTAACTTTTATTCTTCTTCCACTTCGTCAAGATACCCTTCATTTCTTCTGCGAATGTACATGATTTCTCTCCAACATTTCCGGCATCTTCCGCCTTCATTATTCATCTCCAGTCTCTTCCACTCTCCCTCCACATCCTCAGTTATTCTCCTCATCTCCCAAAGACCACTCCATCCTCCTTGTCTTACCACATCTTCGCTTCCTTCCATTATTTTTGACATTTTTACCTCCACTTCTTCCGGCATTTTCGACACATCTTCCTCGGCTTTTTTCCAACATTTTTGACATACCTTTCTTTCATCTCCTTCCAACAGTTTTTACGCTTCTTCCTCCACCTCTTTCCAAGATTATTGACACATCTGCTTCTCTCCACCATTATTGATACAGCTTGTTTCACTTGTCTCCAACATTTTTAGACATCTTTCACTTCATTCCACCATATATATATATATATATATATATATATATATATATATATATATATATATATATATATATATATATTGTTACGGAACAGAGAAAGATAATGTACACTTTAAGTGAGAATACTAAAAATCACTACTGTCCCGTAAAGTTCCAGGTTCAAAACAAAGAGTTAGGTAAAATTACAAGTTAAAGTTTAATGCTCAAACTAACAAAAAAACATTCAGGACTCATAAGGATAATGTAATGGCAAAAAACAGGTTAAATATATGGTTAACTGCAATAGCCTCTATTAACACGAAATTAGCAAGAGTAAATTTATCTAAGTCAGCCCTGATAAAATGAAAATACACTGGGTAATGCTCAGTTAATGCAAGATAAATTATTACAGATCCAAATAATATTAAAACTGGCTGACAAAATGAATCCTACATAAATTACAAAAAAACCTCACTAGGCCTACAAATCAACACCTTATGCTATACAGTACAAGGAAAAAATGCAATAACAGTTATACTCAAATTACACAGCTGCTAGATGGTTGGAGACTTCCGGAGCACTCACAACAATAACTGTACAGGGGAGGACAGAGATGTGAACAAAATGAGGAGTAGATCTAAGTGGCAATGATGCAGAGACTGAGCTCATTATATAGGGGCCGGCAGAGCTTGATACAACTTGTAAGAAGGACGCGCAAATGAAGCCTAGGGGACAAAGAGCTGGCAATCCTGCTCTGAACAACAGAAAGGACGACTTACTCTACTATAACGGTAGAAGGGGGGGACTGAGGCAGAACACGCTCGTGATCAAACATGCAGCATACTGTGCGTTAACATTACACAAAGGATGATGAAATCATAGGCTATGTAACAATATATATATATATATATATATTTTACAAATCATCTTCCACTTCTTACTCGTGTATTTGACCTATCATCCACCTTCCCCATTCAGCTCCAGTCTTCTCCACTCTCTTTGCACATCCAAAAATATACATTCCATCTTCCCCACTCTCTTTGCACATCCAAAAATATACATTCCATCTTCCCCCACACCTCTCCAGCCTTCCCTTCATAACCTTTAGCCTCCCTGACTTCTCTCTTTCTTCTCATGGTCATTTCTGTGCATATTAATGTCCTGATTGAATGGAAAACCTGGAGTGCGTCGCTGAGTGATGGATTGGGACTGAGGAGGAAGGCTGGGCTTGGTTATGGTAGGATATGCAAGGCTAGGTGGGGTACTGGAAGATATGTTGAGATTCGCTGTTATAGGTAGGCTAGATTAATGCTATGGGTAGATAAGGGTGAATTAGAGAGGTTTAGAGTATACCAGAACAGGATGTGTAGGGGGTAGGCTGGGCTGGATAAGACTAGGTAGGATGTCGAAAGTCACCTTAAGACTGGCTGTTAAGAGCAGCGAGGACTAGATTAAGCACTGAGAGAATGATTTACAGACATTTAGGATAGACTTGAGCAATGAAGGGCATACTGAGACTGACTGCTGTGGCCATGCAGATGTTATGGTAGGATAATATTCAGAAAGATTTAGATTAGGCTATACTTGAAAAAAAAATTGGAGGCACAGATTGGATTAAGCTGTGCTAGATTAGGGTTGGTTACTTTGTATTATATTCACCTCATAATACTGGATCAGCTAGGAAGGGGTAGACAGTTTAAAGAACCCGAAACGTAAATATAGGGAGGTGGGAATATGGGATTGGCTGATTTTTCTCAATTTTATAGCCATGTGACAGGTGATGTCGAATTTAATCAGTGCATGTGATTAATAGGGTGGAATGAATCACAAAATGCCTGAATACCTTAGACCATGCAGCGATCCACACATAAACTGAGCTGGTGCTGTACGTTTCAACTTATTAGCGGATACTTTGACACATTCACTGGTGTTTTCCATTCAGACCGCATTCGTGGTTGAGAGTCGATGATAGCGAGTAAAATTAATACGTTAGAGATTATTGAGTCAAGGTGGGCTTGGGTAAATTTTGGTCAGATTTGTCAGAGGAGGTTTGGGCAAGGATGTCTCTCTCTCTCTCTCTCTCTCTCTCTCTCTCTCTCTCTCTCTCTCCTCAGTAACGACCCCCTGGATATACTTGCATTCCTAGTAGCGTAGGCCGAGAGGTTAGGTGCTAGGGGGGGGGGCTTGTGGCGAGTCCCAGTAATCACTATTGACAATGTAATGATGATTGATCCTTCACCTGGCAAACTACTCCTGTTTCTCTCTCTCTCTCTCTCTCTCTCTCAGTTTTGTTGTTCTTTTCCTTCATTTTTCTTCCTTCTGACCCTGCTTCCTTCATTTGTGTCATTTTTCACCTTCCTGCTTTCTCTCCGTCCTCATTATTCCTTCCTTCCTCTCCGTTGTCCTGCTTCCTTTCCTCACCCTCTTCTTCTTTCCTGCCCACACCCTCAGTACCATTCTTTCTCTTTTCTTTCTCTCTTCGTTCTCCTTTTCTTTATTTCTGTCTCTTGAAGTTCTCTACTTCTCAGCCGCTTTCTTCTCTAGCTTTCTTGTTAGGAGAGAGAGAGAGAGAGAGAGAGAGACAGACAGACAGACAGACAGACAGACAGAGATTGTCCCCTGGAGCGAGGCAATCAGTGGTGGAAGCAAGAAAGTTAGAATTATGCTTACATATACAGCAGATTTAACCCTTTTAATCCGACGACTTGCTTTTGTTTTTTGGTAAGATGTAAGCCAGGAATTCATGGGTTAAGAAAGGTGGATGCAACAGAAGGTTACAGCAGACATACTCGCACAACAGTTATTGCTTAGGTTGTAGGTGTCTGATGAGTTACCAACGGCGAAGGTGGAGGAATTTAGACGTAAAGCAGTTCTTAGTTAGGGTGGAAGGCTGGCATCGTTTTCTGAGACGGAGCGACTGAAGAACTGTGTTGAATAAAACCACCGATAATGATGATGATGATGATGATGAGTGAAACCGTCGATTTCTAAGGGGAGGTCGCAGGTGACTTCGATGCGGCACAAAATAGGAATCATATCGACGGATGATACTTTTTATCCAGGTAATGTTAGGGGTGCTAAATCTATTCTGGGAGAATTCATCGATACATGATTGGAATTTTAATGTTTAAGCAGCTTACTGCTGCCCACCCCTTTTTCCTTTCCTTCATCCCTCTCCTTTGATGCTTTGCTTTCCTTCCTCCCTTCTTTCTCTCTTAACACTCTCGTTTCCAACCTCATTCTCCCGCTCCTCTAGTTTCTCCTTTGTTTTCTTATTTTCTGCCTTCAGTCTTCTTCTCCTCTTTGCCTCTTTCATCCTACTCTTTACGCTTCCATGTTATCCCTGTTCACTGGCTCCTCTTCACCCTCATCTTCCCTCCCTACGCCCTTCTTCCATTCCTCCCTGTCCTTTCTTTATCCTATCGCCTTCTATCTATCTACTTCCATCATTCCTTCCATTCCTTCTTCCTTCCATCTCTCCCTTCTTTGCCTTTATCTCTGCCCCTCTTCCTGATGGCCAACAGTTCTGGATGTCAGCTGAGGGTGGCCAAGGTCTCACCCACTTGATGCATCAGTCCCACCTCCTCTTGCATCATCCTCTACCTTTGCTGTATCTTATCTTTCCCTTTATGTCCGCCTTACGTATACTATTTCTCTTGCTTCTATTCTTTCTCTTCTTCTTATTTTATTTTACTTTAACCTCTTCTTCAGCTTTCTTTTCTCTTGTTTATATTCCATGTGTACAGGTATTCTTTTCCAGTTGTCACGATTTCAGTTGCTTTTGCCACCACTTCTTATGTCCCTCATCTTTCCATTCCTCATCTCTCCATTTCTTCCTCTCCACCTCTCTTTCCATATCTCCTCTTCTCCATCTCTGTCCCCCCCGTCCCCCATCTCTTCTCGGTGGCCAACAGGTATGGATGTCAACTAAGGGTGGCCAAAGACTCACCTACTTGATGAATCATTCCCACCTCCTCTTGCATCATCCTCACCCTCATATTCATCTTATTTTTTGTTATAATTTCACCTCTTATTTGTTTTCTCTCTTTATTTCTACCTTTTATTCGTCTCCCTTTCTTCATGTATGAGTTCCACGTCCTTTTGCATACTCTTCACGTCCTTCTCATCATCCTAATTGCTTTCATCTTCTTTTCATGTAGCAGCATCCTCACTCTGTTAATTTCCCCTTCTCCTCTTACATCCTCTACGCCCTCTTCTATATCTATCCTCTTTATATTTTCTACCTCTTTTACTCCTTCTATTTTATGTTATAGGTGGAGGGGCTAAATGATTCTCCTTGCCCAAGCCACCATTTCCATAAACTCTACATGATTTTGAAGGAGGGACGAGGAAGGGGATCTCTAATTCACCCGTTAATTTTCCTGTTTTGTACAGTTAGTCGAAAAAATCATACCCATGAGATTCGGTGGATGTAAAAATGAGACAGTTCTGCTGACACAAATGATTCCTGTTTACCTAGTGCATCAAAACGTACAGCGCCCAACATGTAAAGTTTTATACGATTTCGAATTAATAATTACCAGAGACAGTTCACACGCTTAGGGTCATAGGATGGCCCATATACCATAGTGCCTCGTCCTTGTTTCAAAATATGTGCGTTAATGGGACCGATATTCTTTTGAGTGAATGTATCACTGAGAAAACTCGTCTGAAAAAAAAAAAATCGACTTTGTTTTGAGTATACTGCGTAAGGCTGACAGTTACGAATTCAGTTAACTAAATCGTCCCGGCTTAGGTAAAGTAATATCCGTAAGTTAGACGATCACGGGAAATGGTTACCCTAGCGAGTTTTTAAGTCTCTGGTCGCGTACAATTTCCCCATCTGTGTGATATCGCCTGTGACAGTGTGCAAAAAAGTTTTTATATTCCATAGCAGTTCAGTTATAGTTTCTTTCGTTTAATCCGTTCAGTGTTGTGATTTTTCAGTCTTGTTACCACCAGACGATTTTATTTGACGCAAAGACATCTAGATATAGAGGAGATAATTATGAAACCAATATTGCCCCTCTCTAGCGTAAGACCCCGAGGCACGGCTCCTGTATGCCAGAATATGTAAGGGTAGGAGATAGAAAGCCCAGGTAGCACATGAATGATTGAAGACACTCCAGTCACCTGTGGGAGATTCGCTCCCAGCCACGCACTGCAAGGGCGTCACTCCAGCTGGCTTATTTTATCATACTTGTGTGACTAAAATGGGTGAAATTTTTAAAAAGTTAAAAGCTGAAGAAATGACTAGCTTTTGGTATTAAAAATTTGGATAAGCAAAAATACGCGAAAGACTTCATACTCGTGTTACTGCCAGCTCCTTGGACAGACTAATAATTCCGTAATGTTAATGACTAAACTGATAAACACAGCTTTTGGTACGAAGGATAAGAAATGGGAAAATGAACGAAGAATCTCCTACTAGGATAATGTGAAATAAAAAGAATGAACTTTGTTTAAGTAAAGAAAGTTAATGTACGAAGGAAGTGAATATAGGAAGATAACGAAAATTTATAATCGCATGTGAATTATTCCCTTGAAGCAGGCCAGAAACCCTGTACTGTAAGTTATTAAAAAATGAGCATAACTGTGGTAAGATGTAAATTAATTAGGTAAATATAACATCGAAGAACCTCATTTTTTTTTTTTACTCTGAACTCATGAAATTGTCCACAAAACTCTGAAAAAGGCATCGAGTTACCCAGAAAAATGAACTCAGCTTTTAGGTACGAAGAAATACATATATGATCGGTAAACGAGGCTGTATTTTCTTTCACTCTGCTTTCATTGACTTCGAAACTGAGCATATTTATCCTCTTCTAAGCCAAAAAAAAAAAAAAAAAAAAAAGGGGGGGGGGAGGTGAGGCACAAAGGAATCAGGCAAGGCTATTAACCTTTTCACTACGATGACGTAAAGATTGGTTTTATTCTCGTTGTGATCTGACTATTTTGATTAGGGATATATCTGTCGAATTCGAGGGGTTAGATACAGCCATAATTAATCCCTTTTGGTTCTAAAAGTTCTTTAGAAGTTTAATGTAATCGTCTGGCAGTGGTAAGAATGAAAGCAAACTGTAAATAAAATCCTTTGGTTGACAGGGTATTAAGTATAGTAATCAGGAAAGCTTTCTGAATTGAGAGGTTAGATTTAACCACCATTAACCTCTTCACTAACAGAGGTCCTTTCAAAGATTAATAAAATGGTTCAGTAGTAGCAACAGTCTTAATAGGGTTCTCAGGCTGAAGGGGTATTAAGTATTCAGGTGGCCGAGCTTCCCTCGTGGGCGCTCTCCCTCATCCAACAAAATGATATTGACTTTAGCATGGCATTTGCATCGTCGCTAAGACAGGGAGAGACGCATGTTGGCTCCCATCCCCCCACCCCCCCACACTCCCCTTCGCTACTCCTTTTCTTGTCTCCTCTTTCCATCCTCTCCCTATCTAGACCCCTCTTTCTCCTCTTTCATTGCTCCTTCCTCTGTCCATTCTTCCCATTCCTTCTTCTTCCGATATCCTACTCACTCCCTTTCCCCTCTTTCCTTCCCCTACCATCCTTCATCTCGTCTGCCCACTTACATCTTCCGTTTCCCCTCCCCGCTTTCATCATCTTCGGCCCACTTACTTCTTGGCATTCCCCTCCCCTCTTCCCCCTTTCGATTCCAGGCTTTACCATCATCCCTTCTCCCTGTCCCTTCTCTCCTCCCTGTTGCTGTCTCTTCTCTGCCTGTACCCCTCTCCTTCTCTCTCTCCTCTGCCTGTCCCCCCCCTCCTTCACTGTCCTCCTTCCTTCTCCCACCCTCGTTTTGGTCCGCCTCACCCTCTTTCTTTTTCAGTGTCTTACCCATTCCATTGTCTCATATAACTCCTCCATCTCCCATTTTTTCCTGCTCCTCACTTCTTTTGTTTCATCCTTTGCTGACTACTTTCTTTAATTCCGGCTCCTTTTCTTCTGTTCTCTCTTTCTCTACTCCCTCTTTTTTTTTTTTCTTTGTCTTTCCTAGCTCCTCAATCTACACTTTTTTCTTGCTTCCATTTGTTTCTTACCCTTTTATCTTATCTGCTGCCTTTTATCTTTGCAAATTGCTTTCTCTTCCGTCTTCCATCTTCCTCCTCCATTTTTTTCACTTACCTATGCTATTGTCTTTCCTAACTTCTCAATATCCCAATTTTTTTTTTTCTGGTCCAAATTTTTTGGATTCTCTTCCTCAGCAGTATCTCGTGTCATTCTCGCCTTTTCTTCCTGTTTTGTTTCTCTTTCTTTCCTTTTTCACCTCCTCATTTTAATCTATTGTCTATCCCTTTTTCTTCCTGTGATTCTAGGCTTCATTCCTTAGTTTCTTTTGTTTCCATTCTTTGCTACTGGAACACATTTATTCTTTTACTTCCCAGTAATCAAAATATTCTTTTATTTCAGCTTTCGCTACTCCTACTTATTTTTTCTTTTCCTATTATACATTCATTTCCACACACTTTCCTTTCATTATCTTCCATTTATCTCTCAACTCCTTCTTGGGCTGCTGTTTGTTGTTATATCCTCTTCGACACACCCATTTTCTCCATCTCATCTGCCACTTTCATCTTGTCTTCGTCATACATCTTACGTTGCTACACATATTCTTTGTTTCCTTTTTTTTTTTTTTTTTTTTCAGCCACGCGCTCCTTTTCAAATAAAATGTTCCCGTCCAATTTAATCTTAAAAAATTGTTTATTTCGTCCTTTATTCACCCAAGCGCTTATTCACAGTGTCTCTTCCACCGTCCCCTTTCCTTTGAAATTTTCACCTCAGTATCTATCCTTGTTATCGTCCTCACTCTTCCCAAGCACTCTTGCTGCCTTTCCACTCTCATTCTGTGTCTCAGAATCTATTTTTTTTTCCTCTCTCCTCGTTTCAAGTCGTCCCTCATTTTCATTCTTAGATCATCATCAATCATCTTTCCAAACACCCATCTTGACTCTCTACTCTCATCCTTCCCCCTTCTTCGCTCTCCCTCCTCTGTTGTCCTTGGACATCATACTCTCACTCTCCCTTTTCTTGTTTTTTCTCCATCCTTACTATCTACTATCTCCAAACATTGCTTCTACTCTTCCACCATCCCTTCCACAAAATCTTACATATTCCTCCCTCTTCACTTTATCTCCAATCTTTCATTCGTCCTCGCCCCTTCTGTCTTTCCACCCTCATCCTTCCACCGCCCTTTCTTTCCCTCCACTGACAGCTTTCAAGGAATCACTGACAGGGAGTATGACAGCAGAAACAGCAGGAATGACAGCAGGTAGCGGCACTGACAGGTGGAGGTCGAAGGTGACAGTTCGCACCATTATCTTACAGGTGATCTGCCGAGGTGACGGGACGGACTGTGTAAGGCATGGATGTGAGAGAGAGAGAGAGAGAGTTGTGTGTGTGTGTGTGTGTGTGTGTGTGTGTGTGTGTGTGTGTGTGTGTGTGTGTGTGTGTGCATGTATGTATGTGTGCGTGCGTGCATGCGTGCGTGATCGCGTTTTGAATTTGTGTGAGGATTGTTGTCAAGTGCAGGACAGAAACAAAAAAGCTATATATAAAAAAATATAAAGACCGGAGGAAAAATAAAAACGTAGTGAGACAATGTAAAATGAAAAATACCAATTCGAAGAGAAGTATGTAAAAATAAGGTATAAGAGTTGCATCCTTTGTGAATATATTAGAGATAACATAGTGTACTGGAAGGGCACATTTACTGGGTGGACACGAGGGAGACAGTCCTTAGTGACACCCACAACACGTGTCCACCCATTCCATTCACCAGCACACACGTCAGCTCAATTACCAGGCACAACACACGTCAAGGTGCGTGTCAGGGGGAGTGGAGGTGGGGTCAGGGAGGGAGAGGAGTGAAGGTGGCTGGAGGAAGACTGGTAGGGATGATTTACATAGATAGAATAACAGACAGATAGATGGTAGGTAGGTAGGTAGAAGATGACGGAAGTTCAAAATTTTGGTATTGAAGGGAATAGTTCGAGGATTTGTTTTCGTTGATATCAGTTGTTTTTCCATAGGGACCCACCAAAACGTCTTACGATCATTAACGTTTATACCATTATGCCTGACCACAGTATGCCATGTGAGAGGGTACGGGGAGGGTCGTGTGTGGGCGGACTACTTGACCATGGGAACGCGTGCCTTGGTCCGTGTTTAGAGTCTGATGCAGGAATATGAGTACACCAAGACAGTACTTCCTCAGTCCTTGGCACTTTGGTTAAAAACTCGCGGAATTACATTATATATTACCTGCATTGTTGTTCAGCTGACATTTATTGTCGTGTAAAAGAGGCGTGTCAGTAGATGAAGCCATACAAGTGTAGCGTATACTTAAGGTGTTGTGGTGTGTTACAGGGTGTGGTGTTTACAGAGATGTGGTGTGGTTGCGTCTGGTGTACCCTGCCTACCCACCCTTCCCATTGTGGTGTCATAAGGTCTACCCCCACTCATCCCCCCACCTGCAATCCACGGCCCACACTCTGCCACCTTACTTGGTCACATATCTGGGAAAAGCTTGTCGGTACCGGTATTATTTTTCGCTAGAATACCATATGGAGGCCATTTTTTTTTTTTTTCTGAAATTTCGATTTGTCTTTCACTTCGCGGGTAATAACTTTAAAACGAAAGCTAAACATCACCTTGAGAGATTCCTTTTAATAAATATAATAGATGTGGATTGTCCGAAACTGAAAGAAAACTACTGTACGTACCATAATTGATAAAATACTCTCTCTCTCTCTCTCTCTCTCTCTCTCTCTCTCTCATTCCCGGGTGGTCAGGGCAGTGTGACAGGGGGAGAGTGACAGAGCACCTTACTTGTCCCCCTCACACGAATTGCCCTCCTCGGCCCTCTTAATCCATTTCCTCTGAGGACACGCCGGGACAAACATGAGACCGACCCAGTTATACTTACGGATGGCTTGATATTTCCTCGCTTGATGTGTGGGGGTTGTGGGGGTAGGGACGGTGTGTGTGTGTGTGTGTGTGTGTGTGTGTGTGTGTGTGTGTGTGTGTGTGTGTGTGTGTGTTCGTGTTCGTGTGTGCGGCTATTTTTTCATATTTTAAGCCGTTGGAAGAAAAGCATTAAAAAAAAAAAAAGTGAAAACGTCAACAGTGTGTCCAATGAAGTGAACCACAGATGTGTCCAGACAGTCATCACTCAGACTAAAAATGTTCAGCTCCAACCCACGTTAGAAATGTCACACTGCAGTAAAAATGTCAGATCACCACCACCGCCATATTTCCTGGTGCCTTTCCTCACACACACTGCCATACCACATACTGCTGTCTCACACGCATCTTACACTGCCACTTGTCGGGCACACTTCACAGCACAAAGTCTCATACACACTTCGCAGTTACATGCCTACAGTACCGGTACCACACTTTACACACACCACTTACTACCAAGCCACATACCACACCACACACTGCCGTTCTGTACACTACTCACCTCACACTTTCACACTATACACTACCATTCTATGCATTGTTCACCTCACTCTGTCATTCCACACACTACCACACGTCATATTGCCACATTACGCACTACTCGCTACATATCACTACCCAATCACACTGCCACAACTCACACTGCTCCTGAACATACTACCACACTACACACTGCCACACCTAACATTCAGACCTCACACATAAACCACGACACAGATATTTCTAACACTCCTTATCGTTATGGGTATATATGAGATATAACTAAAGAAATGGTTAAATTGAAGTGTAGTAATGATTGGAACTGAAAGAGGGGAAATGGGAAAAAAATATATAAGGAATGATCATGAAAGGATAATGATGAGTGGCAATAGATAATGAAAATGTAGTGATCAGAAAAAGAAATGAATAAAGTGATGAGAGGAAAACAGGAAAGGAAGTGAGTGTCAGTTGGAAGAGTGAGAATGATAGAAAATTGACAGAAGAGTTGAAACTGAAAGAGAAATTCTGAGATAAAGCTGAGAGAGTGATACTAATTTACGTTTTCACTGAAACGAGAAGACCTGCAATGATGGAAGTTGTAGAGTGATAATAAGAAAATAATGATCGAGTAGTAATCTTAAGAAATTAGGAGTATGATGCAAGGAAACTGATAGAATGAGAATAAGAGGAAATTGGAGACTCGTTTAGATAAGAGAATTAACGAAAAACAGCAGCATCTTTAGAGTTCATGATGATTTCAGTGGGTTGGAGGGTAAGCTATAGGAAACAGTCAAGTCCCATAGTTGCTGCTTTTGTCACATATTATTCCAGGTTGCTTTAGATGATTTTATTCATCTGAGTCACAGAAGCCTGGAATTTTAAAAAGTCATGCATTGTCCTCTTTCTTGATCACGACATCGCTGGTATTCTGTTCCAGCTAACGCCAGACGAATTTGTACTGCTGAGAGTGAGTCATAGGAGCGTGAGAGTGATAAAGATAAGGTAAAAAAAAAAGAGAAAGTTAACTGGGAGTGAAAATACCGTCAGGGAAGAGTGGAAGAGAAAAAGGAGAGAAATCGCAGTTAAAAATAGGTGAAAATATGAAGCTAAACGGTAAGACGGGGAAATAAAGAATTGAAAATAAAAAGAGAAGGTTGTATAAAGAAGTTAGTGCAATAAATAAATGAACTAGAGGAGTGAAACTAAGACTATTTGTAGAACGTGGACAAAAGGATGATGAGTAGCAAGAAGAGATAGTGAACAGGCTTGGCAGGGGATGTGGAGAGATACAAGAAACTATTTTTTCTTTATTTTCTGTGGAGAGCATTGTAAGGAGAAGAAGAGGGGGGAAGGGGTTTGATGCTAGAGAGGTTCTTGTGGGGAGGGTGAGGGGGTGTGGGTGGGAATTTGGAGTGTTAGATGGTTAAGGGGGTTGGAGGGTGAGTAAGAGGGTAGGGAAGCTGATATGGAGTAATGGCACAGGGGGGAAAATAGGACTTACTTGGTCATTTGAGAGAGAACTAGGGGCTTAGAGGTGTGGTGGGAAAGTAGGAATTAGATGGTTGAGGGGCCCCTGAAGAAAGAATCAATAAGCCAAAGAGACGAAAGGGATTAGAAGGGGAAATTAGGGCATACATTTTTGGAAGGTAGGAAGGTTAGAGGAAGAGTGGAGCGGGGATAGGTTAGGTTTAGAGGTTCTTGTGGGTGGGTGAGAAGGGGAAGGGAAGGGGAAGAGGGGAATATACAGTAGGGAGGGGGTTTAGCAGATGGGGAAATATCACATATGTAGTTGGGGCAGGGGAGAGATTAGAGGACGGGTTGAGGGAGGTAGGTTAGCTTAGATGAGTGAGGGGCTCTTATGGGGAAGGGAAGAAAAGGGGAGGTCAGGAGAGGAGGGAAATAGAGCATACGTTGGTCCTGGGTGTGGGTTGAGCTTGGAGGAGGGGGGGAGGGGGATAGGTAGTTGAGGGGTTCTCATGAGGGGGAATGGGAAAGGGAGGGAGGGGGATGGGAAGGTGGGAGTTGGTAGGGAGAAGGGGAGGGGGCCGCGGGGCAGATGGAGGTACTGATAAACAAGGCGATCCATTACCCTCGTGACAGCGGCCGCATTTCCACGGGAAAAGCAGCAAATTTTTACATTACAAAACAGGTTCCTATTAAGAAATTTACATGTGCTCAGAAGAGGCGCTTAAGAGTAAGTCGGTCCCTTAAATTATCGATAAATTATGTGGTTCAGACTGGACCTGGTCAAGATGTAGATAATCACTCCAATTTCACCCTTCCAACAGTACAGCGCCCTTCACTGTTTTGAGATTGTTATTTCCAATTTTATCATCCCTTGTTGTCTCTGTCCATTTTTCCACGCACTCAGTTCTACTTTCTCGTTCTGGTTTAGCACACTCATATTTTTCTCCCAAGTTATGTTCGTTTCTAGTTCGATATTTGCCACTTCTATACATTGAATGCCTCTGTTCCATACCCTTTTATCTTTGTTCATGTTTTGGCCCCACAGTAACGTTAATTTTTAGTTCGGTGGTTTCCTTTCAATTCTGGAGCAGAAAATAGATATGTTTCAAACTCTCGATGGCAGTTTTGGGTGACACATCTATATTATTACTCGCTTTGATAATGTTTTACCATCCTTTCACTTCAAATGGTTAGTCTTGCAACATGGTCTAGGCTTATTAAGTTTGAGTCGTCCCCTTGTACTTTTAGGGTAACTTGATCATCTGACTAGTTACTTTAGTTTCGTTAACATATCTGCCTTGTTATTTCATTCACTATCACCTAAATCCTCAAATGCTACATCTCCCATACTCAGTCCCCTTTTGTGTCGAGGTATTTTTGCATTTTTCCATCCATCCTTCCTTCCTTCCTTCTTTCATTCATTCATTCATTCATCCATCCATCCATCCATTCATTCATTCATTCTTTCATTCATTATATTTATATTCATTACCCCAGGTATTTGCCTTCCCACCCTCTCATTTCAGTCTCCTTCCATCTTTTCAACTCTCTCTCACTCACTAATCTTTCAGCCAGCTTCCCTCCATCCCCTCTTCCTGCCTTCCCTACCTATTCCCTGCTGTCCTTCCCTATTCTCCCTCCCTCCTCACTCCTTACCTTCCCTCCTGTCTCATTTCCTTTCATTCTCCCTTATCGCCCTCTTCCCTCTCCCTTCATTTCCCCTCTAAAGCCTCCTTCTTTTCTCTTTTCCTTTCACCAGCCTTTCACTCACAAATCCCCTACCAGCCGTCCCTTCCTCCTCTTCCCCACTCCCCTTCTCCTCTCTCTGCCCTCTTCTTTCCCATCCATCCCACAATTTGCCTTCCCTCCCCACTTTACACTTCCTCCCCACTTTACACTTCCTCCCTACCCTTCACTCCCCCGTCCATCACTTGTCTCAGATATCTTTCCCTTATTTTTGCCCTAGTTCTCTCTGTCCTTACTTTCTCTTATTCATTCACCTGCCACCCACTTCCTCAATTCACATCGTCCATTCCTTACGCCCCATTCTCCATCTCTTCATTGTCTTCTAATTTTATGTTGTCTTTAGCATACAGAATAAATTTGTTAGTCATACCCTTCCATATAACTGCCTCGAAAGGACGGACAGGTCTGTTGCTGTTTTCTTTCCTTTGTACTTCTCCCTCAGTGTCCCTCCCACTTGCCACCAAACTCCCCATTTCCTGTTCTTCCCATTTCTTACCTTCCCTCCCCACTCCCTGTCTCCCTTCCCGATGCAACCGGTTGGTGTCTCACTCTCAAACCCTCTCCCTTTTCTTTCTCTCCCTTCACTTTTCTCTGCCTTCTCTCTCCCCCTCTTTATACTCCTTCCTTAGATTAACCACTCTCTACTCACCTATTGCGCTTCCTACCCATACTCTTCTTCTCTCAATATTCTTTACTCTCTTTCCCTTTCCTTAACCCTCCCTTTATATTCCCTGCATTTTTTCCCCCTTTTCTCTACCTTCCCTCCCTCCACAATCACTTGCTTCAGTTTTCTATCCACTTGCTAATAACGACCACAAATATTTCCCCCTTCCCCTTTACCCACACGTTTCATATACAGCTTCACTCCCCTTTCTTCCATTTCCCATTTGCCATCATCCCACTCCCCAAACCCACCCACCTTCTCTCCACTCCCCAGCTCCCCATTCCTCTGCTTCTCCCCACTACCCTAGTCCTGCACTTCCTGATCCATCAATGGGCTGTGACGGTGGTAGCATCAGGCTCGACCTTTGACCCCACCCCTCACGACCCTTACCCCTCACCATCCCACCCCCTCACGACCCCTACACACGCCATCACCCACACCAGCAATGACACACACACACACACACACACACACACACACACACACACACACACACACACACACACACACACACACACACACACACACACACACACACACACACACACACACACACACACACACACACACACACACACACACACACACACACACACACACACACACACACACACACACACACACACACACACACACACACACACACACACACACACACACACACACACACACACACACACACACACACACACACACACACACACACACACACACACACACACACACACACACACACACACACACACACACACACACACACACACACACACACACACACACACACACACACACACACACACACACACACACACACACACACACACACACACACACACACACACACACACACACACACACACACACACACACACACACACACACACACACACACACACACACACACACACACACACACACACACACACACACACACACACACACACACACACACACACACACACACACACACACGGCAGAAAAAGCTTGATGATTTTTTCGAACGAATGGAGAAGTAAAAGCGAAAGAGGAGTCGAAAAAAGAGGAAAAATGAGAGATGCATTTGGGAGCGTGGACGTTTTTAAGTTTTGCTTTTTGTATGAAACGAAAGTTGTAAAATCTTTTCAGAAAGAGGAAGGCAGTGGATTTTTTTTTTTTTTTTTTTTATTAGAACGATTGGGAAGTAAAAAGACGATAAAATAAATATAAGAGCATAAATTTCTGGTTGATATGCAAGACATTATCAGATTTTTATTCACTAGGTTTTATGCGCCAATTCGCTTTTGATTATTTCAGGTTCCGTGCAGGACTGGTTGTGCCTTTAACTCATACAACAGGTGAACGTAATCTGTATTTTATCCTTGCTAACACCGTAGGATTCGATTGTTTAGTTTTTTTTTTTATATGAGAAATTTTTTGAACTGGAGATGTTAGATGTAGCGTTGATTTACCCCTCCAGTACATGAGGCCTTTTCTTGGATGAATCAAATCGTCTGGATGCAGCAAGAAATAATGAAGTGGTTAACCCATTCAGTCCGTTTACGCCTGTTGTTATTCATTCCTTCTACAGCCAGACTATTTTCTTCATCTTAGGGGGGTACTGAAGGGATTAATGAAAGCTAAATCTTACCTCTCCCGTTCTGATACTCTGACCAGATCTGAATAAAATCGTCTGGAAATAGCTAGAATATAACAGCAAAAAATATCCTGGGTTGAAACGGTCAAGATTCCAGACTCAGAGATTTCATGATATCCTTCAGCTTTTACATGACAGAGGACATCACGATTCCTTTATTTCCCTTTCTCTGATATTTATTTTAGGTATATTACATTCTTTTCATTTTGCGCGTCGTGACTTGTCATTGTGGTACGTGTGATCTCTCGACTTGAATCTTGAATATTTCATTTTACGTGGTCTCACTCCCATGTGTGTGTATCTGTTTATCTATCCATCTAACTATCTGTCTATTTATCTATCCATCTATATCTATCTGTCTATCTAATCTTGTAAGTTAGTGGTGCGCTTAACGTTGCACTGACGACCTAATAAGAGAATGCACACTCACTTGCGTTAATGATTTCTCAGCGTTATTGTACTGTATCACATGCAGGTAGTGTTATATCTGTCCCAGAGCTGAATAGTTATACCAGTTGGTCTAGTCTATGTTGAATAAATTTACGTGATTCAGGGACTTGCCTTTCACACTGAATATCTTCGAAATTTTGTGTAGCTTCGTACATCTGCAAGTGGTAATAAAACTGAACAGTAGACTATCGCGTGCAGGTTACAAAGACCTTGGAAAACTATTGGAATAAAAAAGAAAATGAAAATAAGAGAAACCACAAATTGCCATTTTAGTAATTATCCGAACAGACCCAGTCACGAGACACCCCTTGGGATTTTTTTTTCGGTCTACATCCCTCTGCCCTTCATTTCTTTCTCTCTCTTTCCTTGTCTCTCCCTCTCGTCTTCCTTTCCTCTCTCAAACTCTCCTCCTTCCCGCTTCCTTTTCCTTATCCATTCATCCTTACCTACCTTTTTATTTCCATCTCTCTTTCTCTATTCCTTCCTTTCTTTCCTTTTCTTCCTCTCCCTTCTGCCTTTCAACTATTTCGCACCATTCGCACCTCCCTCCCTCCCTGTCTCTCACCCTCTCTATACCCCTTTCCCTTCCCACCTCCTTTCTCCCTCCCACCCAGCACGTCCCCCGGATCCTCGATGGTCAAAAGGCAATTACACTTGGCCAGTCGTGGAGCTGATTGGCTAGGTAAGAGTTCTCATTAGCAGGTAACACGGGCTTTCCTCTACCCAATAACCTGGTGTCAAAACATGGCCGACTCTCCCTTAAGGCCGGGGGCTGGGATCCCTCTTGTTTTCAATTACTTTTTGGAATTGGGTTATACTGGATGTCAGCAACCGAAACTGGGATAATTACATTAATAAGTAAATATAATAAAAAATAGATAGATAAGCACATATTTCCGAAAGCAATTATGTTCGATAAGGTCCCCATTATATGTAAGTAAAAAGGTGAAAAGTTATTAGATTGTTGAATGAGCCCCCTTCCCCCCCAAAAAAAAAAAAAATCATTAAACCAAAAAGGAAATTGCCTTTAACGGCTGTAACTTCACAATATATAACATTTCCATGATTGAGTACATTTTTCCATTTCAGCAATTAATGACATCGTGAAGTCAATAGGATTTATGTCCAAAACGTGTATGGAAAGGAAACTAATTGGGTGATAAACGGAGAGAAAAGATAAAAAAATTGGTTTATGCGACTTATTGGACATGTACTTGATGTGCCCAGGGAAAGAAAATTGAAGTGAAACTGTTCGGATAAAGAGATAAATTTTATTTATCCTTCTGGATTTGCCCGTTCCCCCCCAGGAATGAAAAGGAAGAAAAGTTGGAGAAAGAGAAAAGTTATTGAGCCGAAGTTGATTAGAATGAATAAGTCAGGAACATATGGTGGAACCCTTGTTGTTTTTTACACTTTGGAAATTAGACACATTAAATGCCCCTCTCCCCCCAAATATTGTTCAAGTATTATGCAAATGCCCCTAACTCCTCCGCCTTCAGATGTCTCTCCGAATACATATTTAATTGTTAGGCAGTAACGAATAGTCTGGTAATGAACGGGTTGATATACAATAAGAGTGTGTTATTACAACACATAGGTGAAAAAAAAAAAAAAAAAAAAAATATATATATATATCTATATATATATATATATATATATATATATATATATATATATATCAGCTGTGAATCCAAGAAATTAGGAAAAGAAAATTCTACAGTTTGGTGCTTGCAAGAATGTAATAAGGACGTTTATCGTACTGAAGGGATACAAAGCCAGTGGACTTGTAGAAATGTAAATGTACTTATCTAGTGTGAGGGCAAGAAATACTGAAGAGAAAAAATCGAAAACTTACTGATTCGAGAAGATTCATAAGTCTTTCCATCAGAGTAAGAAAAATAAAGAAAAGGCCGAAAAAAAAAAAAAGTTTCGAGATCAAAAACTTTCCGTCTTTGGTTGCACCTTTCGGCTTTGTTGCTGCTGGCTCGTGACTCAGATCGTGCCTGATATCGTGTCTTCTTCCCCTATCTTGTTTTGATCACCTTTAACCTCGCAACCTAATATTTTCCTTACACCTAAAAGCGAACGAACAACTGTAATCAGTTTCATGGCTTCCCTTTTCTTAGAATTCGTTTTATTTTGCTTCGTTTCAGCGTTTTTAAAATTTGTGTCGAGCAGCTTAGTTATTTACAACAGTCGCACATCAGGTTATTCCCATACCCACCCTCACCATAGACCATCTTCCCTCATCACCCCCTCCCACCTACCCACTCATTCCCACCTACCCTCATCTCCTGCTCTACCATACACACCAACCCACCCTAACCCCCTGCCGCACCATACACACCCTCCCTCACCCCCTATTCTTCCATACACACCCACTTACCCACCCTTACCCTGTGCCCTTGCCACCAGCATCAATAATTAACACCCCCATTAAGACCCCTCCATCCCCATCACACCAGCCTAATTGAATGCAACTCGATGTAATTAGCCTATTTGGGATCAGGAGGGGCGGGGTGATTAATTGTCCTGGGTGTAATGGAAGACTTTATTGATGACGCGGAATTGGTGGGAATTGGAATTCAGGTGTGAGGGCGGGAAATTGTTTTTGGTGAGTGAGGCTGGTGGGTGATGTGCTGGAATTTTCTTTTTAATTAATCCTCTTTTATTGGCTATGAAATTGCGATGCTGCGATTTTTTTTCTGTATCTTCCTCATTCTTCTTTCTTCATAGTTTACTTGTCTCTGTTACCACCACGTTTCGTATTACAAGGTGTTTATTTTTTTTCTTCCTTTTTCGCCTTCGTCTTTGCCCTCCCCCTTTCTCTCCTCCTCTTTCCATCTGCTCCATCCCTTCTCTCCATTTCCATCTTCATTCGCCTCGGTCTTCTCCTTCCTTCCTCCTCCCCACCCCCTCTATCCTTCCCATCCATCTCCCTTTCCTTAGGATCCCTCTGTCTCTCTACCCCGTCCCTCTCTCAGCCTCTCCCCTTCTCATTCCTCTCAGCTGTATAATTTAAGCTCATGTCGCCGTGGAAGTGAAACCCTCAATGATACCAAAATCCTTTACTATTTCCTGCACGTTCCAACCCCCTCCTCGGTCACGTTCTTGGGGCTGTGGCGTGCTGGGATGGGAGGAGCCTAGCCACGAGAGGAAGTAGGTGCCTATCCCGCCCCTTCCTCCTATCCCTCCGCCTCTCACCCAAACTTCAGACCAGCCATGTTCTGTTCTGTCTAAAATTACCTTTGTTCTGTTCTCTCTACTCGTAAAATTAGCTTTGTGTTCTCTCATTTTCTCACTCACCTCCAGAATTAAGCCTTCTGTCTATCTGTTCTTCATATACTTCCATCCCTTACTTGCCACAGACTAGACACCTTCTTTCCTATCCAGAGCAGTATTCAATTCTAAAGGTCGCATTCTAATTGTGTTTATAGGCTTTCCGTTCCCTCTTCCTAATCAGTTTTACATTATCCACGAAGAGGATGAGGAGTCTGTCTATCTCTAGTTTTCCTTTGCCCCACAGACTAGCCACGTCTTGTTCTGTTTAATTCTTTTCAAAATTAGCCCTGTTTACTTCCTTCATCTGTACTATTCTTCACCCACCTCGAAATTCCCCCTCTCTCTCACTATTACTTCCATCATTTTATCCTATCTTATGCCTATACATAATTGCGTCTTTTTCTGCCCGCTTTTGCCCTGGTCTGTCATATTCTTTACCTGAGTTTTCTACCCTAAAGAGTTATGAATTTGTGGTTGACGTAAAGATGATGCTGATGATAATGATGATGATGATGATGATGATGATTATTATTATTATTATTATTGTTGTTATACCACTTCTACTACTACTACTATTACCACTACTGCTACCATTATTATTATTATTATTATTATTATTATTATTATTATTATTATTGTTGTTATACCACTTCTACTACTACTACTATTACCACTACTGCTACCATTATTATTATTATTATTATTATTATTATTATTATTATTTCTTGGTCATCGTGAGTTCTTATATACTGTGCACATTTGTCTCATCCTCCCGGTATTACATCTTCCTCCTTTCCATCCCTTCTCTTTTTTTCTTTCACAATTATTTACCTTCTCTCTCTTTACATTGCATGCTTTCCCTATTTGTTCTTGGCGCTTTGTCTTCTGTCCTCCTTCCATCCTTTCATTTTTTGTTCATTATAATTATTTTTTCTTCATTCCGACCCTCTTCATCCACCGACAAACCGACTAGAAGAGGAGGAAGAAAAGCAAATACACAAAAGAAAGGGATAAAGGAAAAGGGAAAAGAAATGAAGCAGCAAAAAGAAGAAACGAAAACAGAAATGAAGATGAATGAAGAAAAAGAATAAAAAAAAGATGTTTCAAATTGCTGTGATTATGTATACCTTTATTGACCCCTTCACTACCTGGGTGCTGCCCTTAGGTGTATGAAAGAATCTGCAAATACCAACAGTGACTGGAAAAGGGCTTTATCTGACTGAAAGGGTTAATGTTGTCTAAGTTTAATGATTTTTATCCCCTGCTGACATCTTTCCAGTACTTCTTTCCTCTCCAACTTCTTATTTTTTCATTCATTCAGTAATTCAGTCCTTCTCTTGCTTTGTTGTTTTATAACACTGAGATTCTTGTGATTCACGCAGCTGAATAAAATCGTCTGGCGTAAACTGGAATAGAATACTAGAGTTGTCCCAGGCATGAAGGAGTTAATGATAAGATAACTCTACCTCAGGCCCCTATACTCTGAGTTAAGTACCGGTATATATATCTGGATTGGAACAGATTACTAGATTTGATACAATATAGAAATAGATTGATCTGATTTTTTTCTTTTCAAATCAGGCCTTTTCTTTTTGGCTTATTTGGCTTCGTGACACCTTTCTTTAACGAACAGATAATTATTTGTTTTATGTATTTCACTTCAGTATTCGCCTGAGTGTTACTTATATTGTCTGTAATTTGCATAGTATTAAGAAATAAAGCATGAACAAGAAACCTTCAGCAAAACGTTAATGTGCTATATACAGAAACGAACTGTACGGGATTGGGTGCCGTGCTTGGAAACCTTGGAGGCACTCAAGAATACGGCCATTTTTCTCTCCCCCTCCTCTGTAATCTAACCTCTTCTCTCTTTTCTCAACTCTCGTGTCTCCCCGCCTTTTCTCCTTCCTTTTCCACCCTATTCCCATTTTTTCCTTTTTTCTATAGCCTTACCTCTTCTCTTTTTCCTCACATCTCGTGTCTCTCCTGCCTTCTTCCTTCCTTCTCCCCCATAGTGCAATTTTCTTTCTTCTTTGTATGATGACTCTTTCTCTTTCTTCTCATCTCTCGTGTCTCCCTTCCTTGCTTTCCTCCTTCCCTTCGTGGCCATTTTCTCTCATCCGTAGCATAACCTCCTCTTTCTTTTCTCACTTCCATGTCTCTCCATTTTTCCTTCCTCCTGCCCCACAACAGTCGTCTCCTCACGAACTCGTGTTGTGCAGATCGAGATTGCTATGGACGTCGGACGATATTATTAGATTTTGGGATCCGCTTTCACTATGAGAGTCTTGTGGATGTGAGAACAAGGGATTGCGGTACAAGAAGGAAGGAGAAATACAGGGAGATTAAGATGAGAAAATTAGTAAAAGAAAAGACTGAGAAGTAGGAAAAAAATACGGACCTTAAATACACTTTTGGGGGAGAGGAGGGAGGAGTCGGTGTTGGAAAGGAATTGGGAATTGGTAAAAGGATGAGAGATCTGAAACAGAAGAATATTTTGGAGAACGGAGGAACTGAAGCAGACTAATTGTAGCCGGAGAGACCAGACAGACAGAGAGACAGACAACAAGAAAGTGGGGGAGGAAGGCAGAGACAGGAAGGGAGAGAGGGGAGAGAAATCGAGAGAGGAAAAAACTCCAGGAAGGGAGAAGTAAGATGGAGGGGGAAAGACTCGCATGTGTAGGTAATTAAATGCATTACTGGCACTGCCTTAGGACCCCTCACGCCACATCCTCATTAGGGGTATTTAACAGCGCCGGGGGTCAGGATTATGAGGTATGTGTGAGGTGCAGGATGACGGATGCTGTGTGAGAGGGAGTTTGAGGCAGTGTGAGGGAGGGGAGTGGGAGAGGGAAGGATAGTATGGGAGGGTAGGGAAGGTTGGGGTAGGGTTGGTTGTTAGGTTAGGTTTAGTAAGGAATTGTGGGGGAGGGAAGTAGGAAGGCAAGAGGTAGAGAAATAAAAAGTAAGAAAGATGAATTGGTGGATTATGCGGCTAGAATAATGACGGATACAGTGAGAAGAAGAGTTCAAGGCAGTGTGAGGGGAGATGATGGAAGTGAAAGAGATGGAGCAGTATGGAAAAGAGTAGGATGAATTAAAGGCTTCCGAGATTGGTGTGAGATGAAGGATGACAGGGAGTATGAGGGGCTGTGAGAGGAGTTGGAATGGTTGGGTGTGAAGTAAAATGAGAAGGATGTGCGTGTGTGCGAAGGGCAAGAAGAGGGAGTTGGTGGTATTATGAGGTGGAGGTATGGGAAGTGGGAAGTGTAGAATGGAAAGGTAATGAATGGAGAAATATGAAATTGGGAGAATGACGTATATATAATGAAAAGTATACGAGATAAAAAAATAAATAAAAAGAAACTGTATGCTGGTTGAGGGGGTTGTTGAGGCATTGTGAGGGAGAAGAAGGAAAAAGGTAGCGTGGAAAAGAAGGAGAGTGGAGGAAAATGGAATGAGGAAGATGGATTTGGGGAGGTGTGACTGAATGGCCATCGTACTGTAATGGTTTAATACTGATTCGACCACAATAACCACTACCATCAACCACAGCTACCACTACAACTATCAGTTATAACTACCTCCATGACTATCAGCATTAACTAGCATCAGAACTATCAGCATTAACTACCACTACAACTATCAGCATTAACCACCACTACTACCACTGTTGCTTTCTGAACAAGTCTTTCACAGTCATTACTCGAACACACACACAACCACCACTTCTTACCATAATTTCCTTATCACGATTTCTTCATCTCGTGTTTCACAATCTCTCCCATCACTGTATGACATCAGTACAGTCTTTACCTTCCCCCTCCGCTCTGCTGCCACCACCACCATCCCCTCATTGCATCACCACCACCATCCCATCATTGCATCACCCCCACCACCACCACAATCTCCCCCAACACAACCATAATTCTCCCTAACCAACCTCTAAACTACTTCCATTAACTCCCCTTCCCTGCTTAGCCACCACCACCACCACCACCGCCGCCGCCACCACCACCACCGAAGTCTTCACCACTACCATCACCAGTTTTCCCTTCCATCACCACTACCACCACCACCGATGTGTCCACCACTACCATCATCAGTGTTCCCCTCCACCACCACCAACACAATCCTCCACCATTACCACAGTCATCCACCAACACAATCCTCCACCATCACCACAATTTACGACCGACGACCACCTCTACCACAAACTACCATCCCGGTCCCCCTTCCACTGCCACAGCCTCCCTCTTACCGCAGTCTCCACCATCACATCATAATCCCCCTTCCACCAGCACAACCCTTCTCACACCACAGTCTCTGCCACCACCACCATCACCACCACAATTCCCCCAGCATCCCCCCCACCACCACCACCCTGCTGCCACCAACGTAAACATGATACGCTGTAATTAAGGTCATCAAAATGTGATTCTTTTAACTGTCAACATTTTGCTTTCAAGCGGGGCGGTAAGATGTTTGGATGAGGCCCTGCACACTACACGACTTGGGATGGTTCACAATATAATATAAAGTGTATATATAAGAATCTTGTATGACTATATATGCGTAGTAGGTGTGTGTAGGTGTGTGTGAGTGTGTGTGTAACTAAAAAAGTATAAATGTTTGTGAGTGCGTTTGTGTTTGGGATTTTGTTTGCCTTTGTGTTTGTTTGTGTAAATGTAACTGTGTGTTGTGTGTATGTTTATGTATCTGTGTTTCTTGTGATTGTGCTTACGGTATGTGTGCAAACTCGTCCTCAGTACCAGCGAAAGTCCAAAAAAAAATATTTTTCATTATAAAGATCCTTCCGTTTCCAAGCATATAAAAAATTTTACTACTTGCAGTAATTCATTTCCATGCAAAATAGTAATAAAACACACACACACACACACACACACACACACACGCACACACGCACACACACACACACACACACGCACACGCACACACACACACACACACGCACACACACACACACACACACACACACACACACACACACACACACACACACACACACATTCTATCAAGTAACACACCTCCGATGGGATATTTTGATGCATTTTAGAGTAGAACTGACGACAATCACAACACTGCATGAGAGATAACCCACTATAGTCATCTCCACACCACAAAAATGAGAAAATAAATAAAAATATAATCCCAGTTTCTCTCCTCCGGCTTTCTTCTGTCAGCCTTCCTTCCTTCTTTTCCATTCTTCCTCCTTCACTTTCATGTCCCTTTTCCCTCCTCCCCTAATCTTCGTCCTTTCCCCCATATTCTTTCCACAGCCGCCCTTCCCCACCCCTCCATCCTCTCCAATCGTCATTCCCCTCCAACGTCCTCCTCCCATTCGTCCTTCCTCCAACCTTACCCCATCTCTGCTTCCCCCCCGTAGCTTCCCGCCCCTCCCTCCCTAACACGGCACAAACACCAAAATTCATCATCACAAAGACCAAAATTTGGGCCAAATTCCCTCGTGTGGCGGCTCCACAAAGAGGACTGGAAAGTTGCAATTTAGAGGTGGAGCCTCCAGGGTCTGATCCATCTCCTCCCGCTCCTGCTGCCTTCCTCCTCCCTCTCCCTCTTCCTCCCTCTCCCTCTTCCTCC
Organism: Coenobita brevimanus; assembly: GCF_032717465.1. Classification (NCBI taxonomy): domain Eukaryota; kingdom Metazoa; phylum Arthropoda; class Malacostraca; order Decapoda; family Coenobitidae; genus Coenobita; species Coenobita brevimanus. The sequence continues at coordinate 14,594,833 of NC_137019.1, forward strand.
CTCTCCCTCTTCCTCCCTCTCCCTCTTCCTCCTCCCTCTCCCTCTTCCTCCTCCCTCTCCCTCTTCCTCCCTCTTCTCTCTCCCTCCCTCTTCTCTCTCCCTCTTCCTCCCTCGTCTCTCTCCCTCTTCCTCCCTCGTATCTCTCCCTCTTCCTCCCTCGTCTGTCTCCCTCATCCTCCCATCACTCCCTCTCTCCTCCTGTCCTTTCCTTGTTCGCTTTCGCTATCAATCTCCTCTTTAGTTTCCTTCGCCTCTCCTCGTGCCATCGCTCAGTCCCTCTCTTTCAGCTCTTGTTCGTTCTCCTCACCCTCTGCCTTCCCTTCCTTTCTCTTTCTCGCTTCCGTCCCTCATCTTTTCTACCCCACCCATCATTGCCCCTCCATTTCTCCCTCTTCCGCTGTCCCGTTCCTCTTCCTCCCTCACTTTCTCTATCACTCTCTCCTCGTCTCGTTCTCTCCTTTGCCTCACTCTTCCTTTCCTTCTCCAATGCCTCTCCTCCCCTTTCTCCTTCTTTGGCCCGTCCCTCGCTTTTCCCTCTCTCTTCCTCACTTCATTTTCTCTTTTCTTTTCCCTCTGTCTATCTCGAATATTTGACTTTCTTCCTCTCCTCCTGTTTTCGTTCTCTCCCCTTCTCTCTTCCTTCCTATCCCTCTGACTCCTTCCCACCAGTGCTTCTTTCTCTCCCCCTCCATTGTTTGTATCTCTCCTCTTCTCCTCTCATCTTCTTCTCCTCACCCTTTTTACCTTCTCTCTCTCCTCCTCTTTTTCTAATCCTTTCTTCATTCTCTCTCTGTAGCTCATCTTCTATCGCCATTCCTCGCATTTTTCCCTCTGCTCTCATTCTCGTACACTTTCCTTTTCTCACCCTCTCCCTCCAACGCCCCTTTCATTTTCTTCTGTCCCCTTTTTCCCCCATCCCCAGTCTCTCTCTGTCTTTTCCTCCCTTTCCTCCATTACCTTCTCTCCTCCTTTCCTCTCCCTCCCTTTATCCGATGTCCCTCTCCTTCCTACCTCTCCATCTTGTGCTTTTGTGACATTCCTTCATCTTCTTTATTCTCCCTTTCTTTATCTCTTCCTGTTCATTTCTTCTGCCTCCTTTGTATTTTTATACCCTTCTTTCCTCTGCTCCCTCTCCTTCTTATTTTTTTCTATCCTGTTCTCGAATTATCTCGTTTTCTCCCCAGCTGTTTTACTCTTTCTTTTTCCCTCCTTCGTTTTGGTCTCCCATTTTCTCTGTTTTCCTCTCCTCTTTCTTTCCTACTTCATTTTTCTCTTTCTCCTTTCCCTTCAATTCTCTTACCTCATCATTCATTTATTTTCTTTCAGTACCTCCTTCGCGCTCGATCTATTCCTTCAAATGTTGTCCTTTTGCTTGCTTCTTCCTCTTCTCTTTCCTTTTGTTTCCTTATGTATTCTCCTCTCCTCACATCTTTCCCTCCCCCCTCTCCTGTTTCCACATTTCCCTCTTCTCTTTTGCTGTCTATCACCATTTCCTCCTGTTGTTCCTTCATATTTTTTTTTCTTCCTTCTTGCCTTTACTCTTTCATCTCTTCTTCTCTCGCCTGTTCTTTTCATTCGCACCTGTCGTCTTCCTCACTTTCTCCTGCCTCTTCTTTCCTCATTTTATCTCTTCTCCTTTTATTCCATTCTCTTCATTCTCCTCTTTGTTCCCCCTCTTCCTTCTTTCTCCTTTTTCCTCAATGTTATTTTCTTTCTCCTCTTCTCAGCCCAGTTTTACCCCCTCTTCATTCCACCTTTCTTCTCTAGTCTTTATAGCCTATCTTCCCCGTCTTCATTTTCTTCTCTCCTTCTTTTTCCTTCTCTCTCATTCTTACTGTCACTGATTTTCTCTCGTTTCTCACTACCTTTTCGATTTCCCATTTACTACTTTTCTCTCTCCTCAAATCCCACTCCCTCCTTATCTCCTCCCCTCGTCACCCCTCTGTTCTCTCTCTCCTTTCCTCTCCTTTCCCTTCTCGATTGCTCTTCTCGTCCCCTTTCCCTCCCTCTACCGTCAACCCCCTCCCCATGTCCTCCTCACCTCATCCTCCTCGCATCCTCCTCTCCTCATCCTCCTCGCATCCTCCTCTCCTCATCCTCCTCACCTCATCCCCCTCACTTTTTTCTCCCCATTCTAGTCTTGACTTCATCCCCCTCCTCTCATCCTCCTCCCCTCATCCCCCTTCCCTTTTTCTCCCCATTCTAGTCTTGATAATTACCACCTACTTCCCCCAGTAACTACGGTAACCTGGTAATTTTCTCTCTCTCTCTCTCTCTCTCTCTCTCTCTCTCTCTCTCTCTCTTTCTCTCTCTCTTTCTCTCTCTCTTCTCGCCGCACCTTTCCGCTCCTTTCCTCTTTTTTATTTCTTCCTCATTCCTCTCTTCTCTCTTCTCTCCTGCTCTTCACTTCTTGACCCTTTTTTCTTTGCTTCTGTGGTTTCCAAACCCCCACTTCTTTTTTTTCTCCTTCACTTTCGTATCCAATCGTCTCTCCCAGTCCTTATGTCCTCTCCTTTGTCTCTCTGATCTCTCATCCCTCTCCTTCTTACCTCCTTTCTCTCATTCTCCCCCGTCTTTCTCTCCTCTCTCCCCCCTCCACTCCTCTCTCCTTTCCGCTCCTACACTCTCCTTCTCTGTCTCTCCCCTCCACTCCTCTTACTCCTGATAATTACCACCTACTTCCCCCACTAACTGCGGTAACCTGATAATTTGGTCTTGGTGCTGGGTCGTGTTTTGGCTGATGGATCCCCTGATGGCGGTCGCTGATAAACCCGTGTTATGTTATGGCGTTTTTCAGCTCGCGTATTATAGTCTTTGGCCGCGAATTGACATGGGCTGATTTTGTTCCTGGTCATGTAAGTTTGGCGCGGGGAAGTGCTACGCTGTGTTCAGTTTTTTATTTTTTATTTTTTTCTGAAGTTGGAGTTTGGAAAATGGCGCCGATATTTTTCATGGACGTTAGTGTGTTTGTGGAGTTTCGTTTGTGTGTGTGTGTGTGTGTGTGTGTGTGTGTGTGTGTGTGTGTGTGTGTGTGTGTGTGTAAATTTGTACTTATTAGCCCGTACGAAATCCGGTTAATTTTATTTTCAATGCCGCCTAATGATTTTTGTACATTCAGCTTAGGAGAAATCTCTCGCAGTGAACTGGTTAGAGACGATCCACCACGACCAGTAAATACCAACAACAACCACACGACCATTACCACAGCCACCAACATCACCCACAACCACCAGCCACCGCACAGACTCCAAAATCAACCACATCCATAACCCCACAACCATTACCATAGCTACCACCACCATCTGCCAGACTACCATTACTATCACAACCACCTACTATAACCACCACCACCACCACCACCACCATTACCACCAACACCACTGCCACAGCTATCATCATCACTCACAAACATCCCTATCATTATCACACCACAGTCTACCACAGCCACATAAACCTCACCAAAAACAACCCCCCTACCACCACCACCACCACCACAATCGTGAGGTCACCAAGAGAGGCCCCGCGAGAGGACCAGGGTAATAGCTCAGAATATGACTAAACCCGACTGATAGCGGTGTCGGGTTGCCGGCCTAGGGAGATAAGGCTTGTCGGGGAGCTTAGAGGGTGCCTGGTGGGGTTAGGGGAGGTGTCAGGGGTTTAGAAGGGCAACAAGTTCATGGTTAGGTAAGGGGTAGGAGTTGAGTGTCTCTTGTTCTTTTACTATCATTTTCTTTTCCGGAAAGGGCACGTGAACCCTCCACATTACGATGCGACGCTGATTTTGGTACACATCTATTAAAGGTCATGGGTCAAGGTCAGAGTTCAGGGTACAGCGTTATCTCATCAGGGCCATATCCGAATTGAATCAAAACTCGCATATGCACTGCGTGTGAGGATGAGATGACGTGAAATCGATATAGTGCAGATCGAAAGTCATTGCCGTGCTGTTTGAGTACCTTTGTAGCATTAGTATATTCTCGCTATATGCAGACAGCTTTGTTTAACTTAGGAAAGGCATCCCATATTGGCTGGGTTAATAGAGGTTATAGCCAACAGTATCTAAACGTTCCAGTTAGAAGAGCATCCAGGCAGAATAAAATCGTCTGGAAGTAGGAGTAACATCAGTAAAATGTGTCCTTGGCCTGAACGCGTTAAAATACCATTATATATATGTTTATGCTTGTAGTCTGTGTCGGTGTAGCGCACAAGAAAATATGAAGGTGTATTGTGGAAAATCAGTCATAAGGGCAGAAGTGAAGAAAACACAAATCCAGTGAGAATCCGAGCCCAAGAAAATGGAGACAAAGTGTATGGAAAAGAGGGGTGAGCGTCTCTTATATTTATTAACATTCAGGACCGGGATACACCAAGGCACTTACGATGAATTCCTTGTCGTAACTCAGGCTTTGATTTGCAGGAAGGGCAAGGACGTAGACAGGCAGATAGATAGATAGGCACAGGCATGTAGATAGATATAGATAGTTTTTTTTTTTTTTTTTTTTTTTTTTATATGTCCGACTCTGGGCAAAGGCTTCAGGGCCTATATCTCGGGGGCAGTAGCCTATCCCAAGGCCCAGTAGTCCTCCTACACCTCCACATGTCACCACTTCGGCGCTAACACCCACCGTCCATATTGAATACATGCTAGGGCTGTCTCATACAGGACTGGTGTATTGGTATTAGCGGGGGTACTTTTATGACATGTCGGCGTGTCATCTGGTAGATCAGGAAAGTTAGATACATTAGACAGACAGATGGATGGATATGAGGTGGAATCCAAAAACGATAAACGAGAGAGGAGAAGGGTTTAGGCAGCACAATTATTTTATTTCGGGAGCTAATGTCCTTTTCTTTCTCGGAGAGAGAGAGAGAGAGAGAGAGAGAGAGAGCAGCCACAATATTTTATTTCTAGAGCCACTGTTTTTTTTTTTTCCTCAAGGGATAGGAGAGGTGGGGGAGTGAGCATTCTTGTTTTGGGGATAGTTTGTCTTTTTTGGCGTGTGGGAAAAGTAATTATACAAAGGAAGGAGGGCAAAGTTCTGGTTTTACCTATATCGATGTTTGTTTTAGCCATTAAGCTGTGAATTACCGACTTCATAATATGCTTCAATTAATAAAAGGTGAGTTTACTGGGCAGAAGAGAGACCCAGTACACCATAGATGTTAAGTGGTTCCACGGCTATTGTTTTGGTCTTTAATATTATCGTCCAGCTTACGACTAAATCAAGTGTATAACAGCTGACAGATTCATTGACCTAAGGTAATTGACTGAGTAGTAAATAAGAGAGCTCACTTTTCCACACTCCAGTAGCACGAAGTTGTTTATTTATTTATTTATTTACCAATTTGTTCACTGTGTATATACTTATTTATTTCCCGCTCACCATCTTTTTTGACAAGACTAAGAGTTGGGATAATGGTGCATTAATCACTTCCTTGAAATCGATGCCTCCTAGATAGTGTTCCCCGAGGTAGGTCAACGTGTGGGGTCCTCTAGCCACTGAACAGTCAGGGAAAAGAGTTTACTATTCTACTTCAGCTTCATCAGTCTTAGTTCATGTCCGTCACTTTCCTTCTGGACGCATCAAACAAACTCATATAGACACTGAGAAACACACCAAGCCTCTCTCGTCTTCGGAATATTAGCCAGGAGAGGAAAGTGAAAAGTACAAGAGGTGAAATATCAGGAGAACTTTTGTCCTCAACCGTACGGAAGGCTAGTGTGTGTAAAACGGGGAGGTAGGGGGGCATGTTGGTCTAATGGGGGGATGAAGAATGGGGCAGGAGGGAAGACGGAGCGGGACGGTGGGTTAGGGGACAGGGTACTGGAAAAAGGGTTAAGGATTGAAAATGGAGGAGGCTCGTTGGTGGCAGGACCGGAAATCGAGAAGCTGAAGGTGGATGGATGAATGGAAAGGTTAAGGGTGAATTGATGGATAGAGGTGTAAGGTGGATTGATGGTGTGGCTGATGATGGATGATTGTGTGAATGAATGGAGAGGCAAAAAGTGGATAAATTGTGTGGATGAATGGAGAGACTAAGCGTGGATGGATAAAGAGATTTAGGTGGGATTGATGATGAGGTCAGGGATGGATGAATGGGGAGGTTGAGAGTGCATGATTAGATAACATTAGGATGGGTGGAAAGAAATGCTGACGGTGGACGTACTTATGGATGGATGGAGAGGCTAAGAATGGGTGTATTGTGTGGATGGACGCAGAGGCTAAGAGTAGGTGTATTGTATGGATGGATAGCGGGGCTAAGAATGGATGTATTGTGTGGATGGAGGAAGAGGTTAAATGTGGATGAAAGGAGCTGCTGAAAAGTGAAGGGATGGTGAGACTGAAGGTTCCAACACTGATTGGGTTCATGATGCTAATATGAACACTCAGCCTCTTATGACTCACGTGGCTAAATAAAACCGTCTGGCGTTAACTGGAATAGGACGCTAGAGTTGTTTCGACCATGAGAAGGCTAATGTAGAGTATCTGATCACTACAACCGACCTCTTCTGTGTTGTGTACCGGTAACTTGTTGTCATTTATAAACCTGCTTATGTTTCTGATTATTCTTTAGGTCAGCTTATTATGAAGGTATTTATTAATGCTTCCCGAATATTTTCCTTATAATAAACTCAAACCTTTCTTTAGTTATTTTCCTCAGGTTACCACAAGGCTATTTATTTAAGTTGATGTGATTTTTAATGGACAAAAGGTTAAAAACTCGATTAACCATTAGAATGCACGAATTTCCTTCAGTTTAATAATATATATGGATTTACCCCGATTAAAGCAGCCAGTTGTGTCCAAGGCAATGAAAAGATTTAGGTCATGTCTTTGTTCTACGTATATGTGACGTGTAAAATTTAGCCACGTTTCCAAATCATGCCTTATGTTATCTAAACCAATGTTGTATGTCTTATTTTGCAGGTATGTGTTACGGATGGTGTTAACGACTCGGCAATAATCTGTAAGTTACTGAATCCTTTGTTTTGTACCGAAATAATTAGTGCCATGTAATTTTATGTTCGCCTAAATTTTTACGTCGCCTACTTAATAGTTTTCTCTACTGGCTAGATTTTGTGAAGTGATTCACAGTGCTGCGTGGTAACCATATAACCAAACCATACGTGCTCCCTACGTGTCAACAAGTGGGTTGGTGGAGGGTTAGTTTCCCTCCCTGTAAAACAAATAACTCAAAGTGAAATGGCCACCCCTTACGGGATTATGGCGTCTGGCAATAGATAGATAGATAGATAAACTAAGAAAATGACGGATACGCCCTAAGTGTGAAGCAGACGCAGGCGAACATTCGTCCCTGACTCTCTTTTTATCATCGGGCGATCTATTGTTTATACTCGACTTTTCTTTACGCAGTTCTTTTATAGACACAAAAGGTAGGGGAAATATTGTTTGTAAGCAAGCCCTTATTTTTGTTTTATCTTTTGTGGAGCCTCTGCAGCTGTTATATGTAATCATCCTGCATCCCGCAATATAGAGTGTAGGCAGCGATGGTACAGAAGCGTCAGACATCTTGTATCATCATTATCCTCTTCAGAAATTATCGTAAAAAACAGAGGAGCTTCTCCGCACCATCACCTTCTGTGTTAATAATATTGCCTTTAGGTCTAGATTTTCGGCCCTATTTATAAATCCTTCTCAGATAAAGTTGTGTATCACATTGCTTATATAAACCTTTGGCATCACTTGTGCAGGTAATAAGCTTTCCTTAGTAAATTAAAAGTGAATATTAATCTGATAGTGCGAAAAGCAAAATGATCTGTGATAATAGTTAACTTACGGAGAATAATTTGTCTTGTAAATTAGTTGGTATCTTGTATGTAAATTTGTTAGGATTATAAATAGGGCCTCTGATGTTTTTGTGCCAGGATTGCCGAGTCGTTCTGGTATTAATCCCTTAGCTCCGAGGACGTAGTTGATTTCACCAAAGGATTTTATTCACTTCAAGACAGATTTTGGAAGTCAAGAGCTTATATATAGTCTTCATAAACTCCGCAGCTGTAAGAGGTCATCCATAGGTGGGAGTAAAATACGCTCGAAAGTAGCGAAAATTAACTCAGCAAGGCGTCCTCGGGGTGAAGGGGATATAACACCAGATATAAATGTTTTACTTGTTTTTATTGTGTTTTCTGCTTATGTCCCTGATTATTCATTCTCTTTTCGCAACACACCCATACATTGTTATTTCTGAGGGTGTGTTAAAGCTTATTCACAGCGACACAGGTAAGCTGTCAAAGAAAGTTATTTTTCTTGAGCTATATTCGGTACTCTAGATTGAAAATAATTAGCTAGTGGGATTTCGCTACGTATTATTTTATATAGGAAAACATTATGCGTTTTTGGGTGAAAATAATCAAGGAATGGGATTTCGTTACGAATTATTTGTCTTTATCCACGATTTTATTAAGTACGGTACTCTAAGGTGAACGTAGGCAGGGAGAAGGATTTCGTTACGAAATACTGTATTTTTGTATAGGAATACAGTAAGTTATAAAGGTGAAAATAATCATTACTGGGGATTCCCAACGTATTATCCTTATATACGATTATATTAAGTACTCAAGGGTGAAATATTTAGGGATTAGGATTTTGTTACGTATTATTTTCAGCTGAGATTATTTTAAGTACTTTAAGGTGCACACAATCAGGCCGGAGATTACTTTGTTTTTTCTTTCTTTTTCTTCTTTTTTTGGCTATCAAATACTCATCGGGTGAAAATAATGAGGGACTGGGATTTCGTTACATATTATATTTGTCGGAAGAGTGTATAAAGGAAGTACTTAAAATGAAAACTGGGATTTCGTTACATATTATATTTGTCGGAAGAGTGTATAAAGGAAGTACTTAAAATGAAAATAATCAATGATGAATTTCGTTACGTGTATTCTTATATAACATTATATTAAGTACTCGGTTGCAGAATAATTAGGAACTGGGATTTCGTTACGTACTACTTCTAATTATATTGCGTACTCTTGGATGAATATAATCCGGGTCAGGTTTTTCGTTACGTACTAATTTTACTTAAAATTGTATTATAGAAGAATGTATTCAATAATTGCTGTTGGATAAAAATAATTGGGAGCTGGAATTTTGATGCGTATACTTTTTATCATACTCTTGGACTGTATTCCGTATGTTCTCTTGGGGGAAAATAATCATGGACATACCTTCACACACACTCATCTACCTCCTCCTCATGGAAACCCTCACGCATTCTCATCTCCTTCCCTCATGGACACACCCTCATCCTTACCTTCACCCCTCCCTCAAGAACGCATCCCCCACACCCAAACATGCACACACGCAGCTCATGGACGCGCCCACACCCTCCCTATACCCTAACTCCATGGACGCACCCACACTCCACCCATCCTAACCCCCATGGACACCCCCACACCCCACCATCCACCACCCCCACCCTAAATATGAGAGCCGTGTTCACCTCGTTAGAGTGGGGGAGATTACAAGGCACAACTCAGTCACCTTCATCAACGCGGCCCGGAGAACCTGTTTGCTCTTAAATTATATACAGTATAGTATTACTTGCCCTTTACCCAGACAGTTTAAGTGAATTCTTTGTATCATTTTACTTCCCGTTTACTCTGGCCACTCGGTTGAATTCTACATATCATTCTAGCTGACCTTTAATCTGGCAGCGAAAGTGAATTCTGTGTGTGATATTACTTCTCCTGTAATCTAGCAGCTTGATTGAATTCTGTATCACTTCCCTCTCTTTACTCTGACAGCTTCAGCGAATTCTGCATATCATTTTACTTGCCCATTTTTCTTACTGTTTAATTGAATTCTATATTGTACACTTTGGCATTTTGAATTCTGGATTCCTTTACTCTGTCAGCTTGAGTGAATTCTGTATATTGTATTTTTTGGCAGCAGGAGTACTTTCTGTTGTTAGAGTTTTTTTTTAACTGAATTTTACATAAATTTACTTGACTTTTGGAAGAGCTGTGAGTGTTCTTATTTTTCATAGATATAAGGAGCTACTGCAGTATTGGTACATTCGAGTAGAAAAGTAAGCTTAATATTTCACATGTATTTTTCACTTTCCTCTGTAAGCTGATATTCAAAATCTAAGAGAGACGATATGTTTTACTGCCAATAGATGAGGATTCTCAAGAATCAATTAATATAGTCTGTAGGTTGCAAGAATGAAATATAAATGTCCTCGAGCTGAAGTAGTTGTCAGTAATGAAATTTTGATAAAGGTTAAAGAGAATATCCTATCACACTTCGAAGTCGGAGGAAACAAGAGAATGTACTAGTTAAATATCAGTATATCCTGCAGAAATTTCGTATATTTGTTAATTTCTGTAGCAGTTTGGGATATTGTGTTCGTTGGAATTAGAAATTATGAAAATCCATTAACAAGATAGCACAGTAAATAGTTTTAACGCAAGAAAACAGCCTTCCTTACTAATATTCTCTAGGTACCTTGAATACCATTATAAAAAGTTCTAGATCCTTGAATCGAGAATTTCTGAGAGCATTGTTTACGTTTACACAGTTGCCTCTCATTTCAGATAAATAGACATAAGCAAACAAATAGATAATTCCATTTTGCACACATAAAGATAATTGATCACCGTAACCCTGCAGTCTTTAGTAATATAAAACTGTTGGTACTGATGATAATTATGATGTGGAAAACAAGGACATGCGAAAAAAAAAATGTTTCTTTTTCATCCCGCATGCTCCATTGCCCTACACACTTCCTACCTTGTGTGTGTGTGGGGGGGGGGGGGCATGCTCATTCCGACTCCATGCTTGATCAATCATCTTTTCGCTCACTCAATTACTCAGTCACTTCTTCATCCCAGGCCAATCCATCACTCAAGTCACTCACTAATCATTCAATCACTCACTCCTCTCCCTACCCTGTCCACCTCTATTGTTGATTCTTGCCGTTCCCCATGATCCTTAAGTTTCCATATTCCTGTATTTCACCTACTTCTTTAATCGCTTCAATCGTTTTACCCCTCCCCCCCTTTTTTTGTGTGTGTATTCTTGTTGCTACGAAACAGTAATATTCACCTGAGATACGTTTTGAGCTGGATAACGTAGGTACAGCCTTCATTTACTCTTTTACTGCATGCGATCTATTATAACTGAGTAATGGAAGGTATATCGAGCTCAACCTGGTCAAGAAGTCTCTCCTTAGCTAAATGAAGCCCTTTGGAGATGGCAAAAATATACTAAAAATATATCGTTGTAGTGTAAGAGTTATATGCCTTCTGTCTCCTGCCTGTTCAATCCCTCTGTTCTCTCCATCCTGCAATTCTTTTCATCCCTTTTCCCTTTCCCTTTCATTCCCACTTAGTAATCCCCTCCCCTTCTCCTCCTCGCCTCTCCTCCCCTTCCTTCCTGCCTGCCTCCCTCCTGCCTCCCTCCTATCTGTACCCCCGATGATTGTGTGTTGGTGCAGCCTCAACATGGGTACCTGACACCTCGCTCCTGTGGCCCTTTGAGAGCCCCTCCTCCATCCATCATCCCCCCGCGAGACTCCAGCTCCTGCCCGTCTGGATTCTCTGCCCCCTTCCACCTCACACCGCACACGGCGGCCCCTCCCCTCCCTACTCCCAGTTTTACTCTTTCCCCTTACTCCTTCTCTCCCCTTCTCTTCCTCTTCTCTCTCATCCACGTTTCCTTCTCTTTTCACACACGCGCCCACGCACGCATCTCTTCTTATAACCCTTTATTATAATCGGACGGAAATGCCTTTTTGTCAGTTTTTCGTAACTGGAAAGATGACGATAATTACAGTAAGCTCCCAAATTTTACACACAAATAACACACTCAAGAGAATGATTGAATGGGCAAACGAATACTTATACCGATACAGCTGTAAAATAACGGAAATGACAGACAAACAATGGGAAGGAAGGAAAAAAGAAAAAGGTTATCCTTATATAGAGCGTAATAATTATACAACCCTTCGAACTCACAGTTCCAAACTTAACCCTTCATCTTTAGCGAATGCGTTTATAATGTACACTTCTTGTGTTCTTTCATAAGTTATTTTCGTTTTTTAATGTCTTCATACATATACACAGCCCATAAATATTATATAAGAAAATTTTAGCATGCCATGTGTACAAATAAACTGATGAGGAAGATCCAAGTGAACTCCCAAGTGCCATAAAAGACGGCCAACGAGTCTCCCAAGTCCACTAGTCTCGCAAGCCCACGAGTCTTCCAAGTTTACAAGTCTCTCAAGTCCTCGAGTCTCCCAAACCTTGAAGTCTTCCAAGGCCACGTATCTCCCAGCCCACACGAGTCTCCCAAGCCTAACCAACCACTGATGTCCGTATGGCCTGATTGATGGTCGCGGAAATTGACGCATGATTGATCACTGTTGCACGGAGCGCCTCATTTTTATCCCTCAATTTCGCCCCTACCGCCTCTGTCCGTAGGGTCGATTTCTACTTATTCCTCGGGTGGGTAGTTTATGCCGTTTAGTTGCTCATTAGACACTTCTCTGTGCCACTGTTAAGGAGGCAAATTGATTGGCTCGTGTGGCGATTGACTATGCAACTGTAACGAAGCTATTGAAGAAGAGATGGAGTGGGGAGAGGGGACGTCGATGGTGGGGTGATAATGAGAGAGAGAGAGAGAGAGAGAGAGAGAGAGAGTGAGTGTGTGTGTGTGTGTGTGTGTGTGTGTGTGTGTGTGTGTGTGTGTGTGTTAGGTGAAACATTCCGGAAGTGCCTTGCCATACACTGAATATATGAAGGATCAAGATGAGCACTAGTTATTATGAGTGAAAGAATCTAAGGTAGTTATGCTTATAGGGTGTACAATATTGCTGTGTTCTGTTTGTGGCTTCCTGTGTGTTTAGCAATCCATCGTGAGTTGTCAGCTTGAGTATGAATATGTAAAGCCGTGACTGACTTGCCTTACCCAATGTAGCAATTTGTGGTTTCGTTGTGAGATCTTATTTACGGTATTCTTATGTGTGGTTTAATGCTGACTTAGGGTGACTGTACGCTGAGTGACAGGAAAAATGATAAAAATTTTTCTTGTATTCCCGTGTGAAAAAGGATGGTGTCATGAAAACAGTTTAAGAAGGAAGATTGTGTCACGAAGGAGAGAGAAAGTTCAAGACACGTAGTGTGCAGCAAGGAGAGGGATCATATTAGTGACCATTGTCACAAGGGGAGTTCGTATTGGAGGGTGGTGTTTCGTGGGGGAAATTGTGAAAGTATAGTGCCACGAAAAAGTCTGTGTGGGAAGATGATGCCACAAAGAAAACGAGAACTCGTATTAAATGAAATACGAAGGAGAGGGGGGGATGATATGAGAAATTATGGTATTACTAGTGAGTCTGTGATAGAACATAGTATTACAAGAGTCCATGAGGCAGGGCGAGTTATAGTGGAGTAGGAGGATGCAACTAGTCCCCTTGTCGGCCCCATCAAAGGCGTGGTGTTGCTGGCGCTGCGGTGGGGGTAATTACGACAGCGGGTGTTTCGGTGAAGGGAGGAACTGATTTTTTCCGAGGTGCCCCCTTCGAGGCCTCCTGCGGTCTGTCTGCGGTAGAGAAGGTTCCTGTCTTGCTGTCGGTATTTTTCCCCGCCATTCCGTCGGTACTTGTTCCTATTTTTCATTGCTACTTTGACTGTTTCTGTCAGTACTTTTTTTTTTTTACAACATTTTTCGCCTTTCTTCCGTCATAGTCCTTTCAGTACTATAATGTATATTGGGGAAACTGTTGGAGTCATTAATGTCCTTTAATCCCTACCTTGATTCCTTATTTTCAATCCCTGTTATGGGTCTCTCCGTAGAATCCCTTTCTTAATCGCCTTCCTAGAACTTTTTTTTTTACATAAATAAAGAAATAGCGTGATGGTTAGACGAGCGGGTACCACGTTTCACTCCTAAACTCGTCACACACACACACACACACACACACACACACACACACACCAGAGAGAGAGAGAGAGAGAGAGAGAGAGAGCACCTTCACACCTGGTCCCAGCAAGACAAATTATCATTTAATAGAGGGCCTGACACAATCACACAAGCCCCACCACCATTAATAGTTCCCAACAAAGGCTGACCCTCGCCCTCATGTTCTCCCCCTTATACCCTTTTCCTTGGTCATTTTTTTTTCTCTCGCTTTATTACTATCTCCCAATCCCTTTTGCTGTCTCGTAGTTTTTTTTTATTCTGATCCCTGGACTTTTATTCTAAGATTCTCCTTCCTGTTCCTCTTTATTCTATTTTCTCACTCATTTCATCCCGGTCTCCCTGCCGCATATTTCTCTTAATGTTCGTCCTCCTCCTTCCTTCTTTTTTTCTTTTATTACATTACTAGTTAATAGCGCTCAGTATTTTCCCTGTCTCTTATGCAACAGATCATTTCCTTTGACTTTATTGTATATGATAATCATTAATCCTATACTTCCATTATCATTGCGTATTTACTGTTTCTTCCTATTCTTCTCATATAAAATAATCTTTTTGTTTTCCTATTTATTCTTGTCCTTTCAATGTAATCTTTTTTTTTTCCTAAACGATTTCCTCCTCTTTTCTATCATTTCTCTCCTTCTCCTCCTCCTCCTCCTCCTCCTCCTCCTCCTCCTCATGTTCTTCCTCTTCCTCCTTTTCCATCCTTCTTCCATTACTAATTAATTTCTCTCCCTCAGTTTCTCCCCACCTCCTTTATACCTCCAGCTGTCTCACCCAGTATTCTTTCCTTTTGTTTCCTCTCCATCTTTCATTCCTTTCCTTTCATTCTTTCTATCTTATTAATTTCTTTCCTTCATTCTCACCTCCTTACATCACCAGCCGTCTTACCTAATATATTTTTTTTTTATCTTTCTTTACATTCTTTCTTTTCTTCCGTTCTCCTTTTTGCTATGTTTCTGTCCTTGTTGCATTTTCTCCCCCTTCCTCTGTCTTCTTTCTTTCTCTGTCCTTCACTTTTCTTCTGTCCCTTCCTTTGTCCCTTCTTCCTTTCACTCCCTGCGTTCGTCTCTTTCACCCTTCCTCTGTCCCTCTCTTCCCTGAACTTTACTTCCATCCTTCTTTAACTTACTCTTATTTTTTTTTTTTCCATACCTTCCTTCCTTGTCGTTTAGTCCTCAACTCTTTCCACCCCCTTTTTCCCCCTCCTCTTCCCCATTTTACCCCTTCCCATATCTCCCTCCTACTTTTCATTCCTCTCCCTTCTTCCTCTCTTTGTTCATCTCGTCATTTAACATCACATTATTCCTTCGTGTCTTCGCTCCTTCATGTCTCTCCTTTCTTACCTTTTCTTATCATCATCAGTCCTACGAACCCCATTCTCCGTCAATCAGATCCTTTCCCTCTTTCTCTCCCTTTCCCTTCCCCATCTCCTTTACTTCTTTCCATTTCTTCAATTAACTTTCTCCTTTACTTTCCTTCTCCTTTCCGGATCCTTCCCTTTCCTTTCCCTCCCTTCTGTTCCATTCACATCTCCCTCTCATCTCTCTTCCTTTTCCCCCTTCTCTTTCTCACCTCCTTCACTATCATCATTTGTCCCAACTTTCCCTCTGCACATCTCTTTTAATCTCCTCTCTCAAAACTACATCCTCCTCCATCCCTCAGGTCTTCCCTTCCCTCTTTCCCTCCCTTCCCTTCCCCTCACCCTGTCCTCTCACCTTCTCTTCCCCTTCGCCCTCTCCCCACTTCTTCCCTCCCCTTCCCTCTCCCCCCGCCCCACAAACACAGATGAATCACTCTTTAATACCCCCGACAACACCCATGAGACACGCCACATCATGTCCATATAAAGATCCTGTTTTTTATAGTCAAAGGGATCACACCAGCCGATATGTAGCCCCTTTACTACGAGGGGAATCTCTTGTAGGCTGAATAAAATCGTCTGAATGTAGCTAGAGGTTAAGTGGAGAGCCTGTATAATTCCTTCACTGCGAGGGGAATCTCACAAGCTGAATAAAATCGTCTGACGGTAGCAGAGGTAGTGCTGAGGGACTAAGTGGAGATTCTGTGCAACCTTATTACTATCATGGGTCTCTCCTAAGCTGAATGAAATCGTTTGGAGGCAGCAAGAGTGGTACGGAAGGGGGGGGGGAGGAAGAAATGGAGGTAGGGTGTAGCCTCTTCACTGCCAGAGATCTATCCAAAGTTGAATAAAATCGTCTTGCACAAATCGTCTGGAAAGAAGGAAAGGCATCATGATAATGGTTTTCTTACAGATTGCTTCAAGACCATGGAAAATTGAAGAAATAATCGTAATGAAGTGTATAGCACCTTCATGTCCGGCGACGTATATTATCATGTTCCAGCTCCTAAGCTAAATAGGTGTATCTGAAAAGTAACAGAA
Source organism: Coenobita brevimanus (assembly GCF_032717465.1). NCBI lineage: Eukaryota > Metazoa > Arthropoda > Malacostraca > Decapoda > Coenobitidae > Coenobita > Coenobita brevimanus. The sequence goes on from NC_137019.1 coordinate 14,611,183, forward strand.
TATAAATACAGAGTGAGCCCTCGGAGTGAAGGATTTAATCTTAAACTTTATGATGTAGGTGTAATAAAACCACAGTGCAAAGTAGCAATTTGTTTTTAGTTAGTTTTCTCAGCAGGTCATTTAGTATCTAATTTCACACGCTTTCTCATATCTGAATTGTTCCTCTTTTTTCTTTAGAAGTAATGCGGACCAAGGGCATAGTAGCAAGCTTTTTCTATATGCAATTTTCTTGCTTTTTACTCTACTATTTTTCAATCATTCGTCATTTCGTGTCTACATTCACCACGATCTTAGATTTCTAAATCGTTTCCTCTCTCTCCCGTAATTCCTTCCTCGCTCCTTCCCTTGCTTCTTTCCTTTCCTTCTCTCTGTTACATTGTTTTTCCCCTGCGTGAGTGGATCCATCATCATTTCCTTTCTGCCTCCTATGGCCCACTTCACCCTTTCCCTCTTGTGTCTCCTCTTCAGTCCTCACGATTCTTATATTGGTCTCTCTCTCTCTCTCTCTCTCTCTCTCTCTCTCTCTCTCTCTCTCTCTCTCTCTCTCTCTCTCTCTCTCTCTCCTATTCAGTTTTGTCTTTCACTGATTTCCCATCTTTCTCTGTCTTTCTAATATATTTTCTCTGCCTTCCCTTCATCTCCTCTTTCTCTCTTGCATTCTTCTCTTTCTCTCCCTCCATCACTTTCTCTCCCTCTCTCCCCTCCACCTCTCCATCCAGCAGTGAAGTAGCTAATGGCACGAGTCTTCATAATTTATTGACGTATAACGAGCCGGAAAAATGATGTGATTGAGACGAATGCTCAGCCCGCTTCTCTTCCTCCCGTCAATCATTCTCATTGTGGAGGGAGGGAGGGAGGGAGGGAAGGAGAAAGAGAGGGGGAGATGGTATTTAAGGAGAGAGAGAGAGAGAGAGAGAGAGAGAGAGAGAGAGAGAATGTATATGTGTACCAGTAGGCTCAATGATGGATTGGTGACACGATACGTAAAAAGGATGGTTAGATTATGAGATGATGGGGATTGGGAGTAACAGCAATATACAGACAAAATAAACAGTCAACACAGGTATGTATGGGCGGTGTGAATTCTTGGTGAGAGGACTGACGAATGATCCTTAAGGTAGATGATTGACTCTGGATCATTGGTTTGATGGGTGGAGAATATTTTTGATATAAGGATTAAAAAGAGGTTCCAAGACTAAGATAATTCACTTGTGGGTACGCTAGAAAAATCTCAGTATATATAGAAACTTTATTGAAAACTGAAATAAGGGTTAAATAAGCAGTGAAATCCAAGTAAATATTTTCAAGGCATACAAAACAAAGAAGGACCCAAACAAAGGCCTTGGGGGACATCACAATCTCACCCCGTTCCCCGGCCGTCCTTCTCAGTCCGTGTGTGTGTGTGTGTTTATATTTAGCCCCGTTAATCCCAGGGCGACTCCGGGAGGGACAAGAACTGGATATATCACTTAACTCGAGCAAACACGACGGAGGGTAACAAATATGAGGAGGTGCAGTTCACGCCTCGCCAAAGGGATGAGTGGCAGTAATCCGGATTTAGCGCGCGGATGGGAGTGGATTAGGAGGGATTAGCGACTCCGGAGGCAAATTAGGCGGGAAGGAGTTTGAGGACGCGGTGGGTGGTTGGTGGGGGTGGGGAGGGGGGAGGGAAGATGGTGTGGGAGGGCTGGGTGTGGTGATTGACAGTCGGTTGATTGAAGTGACTGAAAGAAGGACAGATTTGATAAATGGTTGTGACTGCATGATGCTTGTTACTGATACTGGTTGCATTAACCCCTTCATCTCAAGGACGTACTTTCAGTTCTATTCTTTCGGTTGTCAGGAAAGAGCTCCCTATGAGAGAAGTTAGTGAAGGTTAAAAAAAAAAAAAAAACTTTAGGTGAGATGAGTGGTATGAGAGTGGCTTAGAATAATATAGAAAGTACGTCATTGGATGAAAGGGGTTAAGATTTAGTTTAATAGCTGTGGAAGGGAATTAAATGTTGTCACTGAGTGGATGAAGTTAACGAAATGTTGGTATTGCTTTATATGTTTGGCTGATTATGGGTCCTTTTTATATAGTATGTTTGTTATTAGTTATTATTATTGTTATTATTATTATTGTTTTTATTATTTTTATTATTATTACTATTATTATTACTACTATTCTTCAGTTCTGTGAGCAGCAATGCTGACAGCAGTTATGCGACGACTCCCATAAGCGCACATCACCTCTGCATTCATTATCAGCACTTTACCATGGCAGCTTAGTATGCCGGTAGTTAAATAAGTTCTGTGTATTTGTTTCATCGTCCCGAAAAGGAGATCAGTGTCACGTATTTCCTTCATCACCAACACCATGTCCTAGCTACCTCATCTTAGCTGATTACTACCATCATTGCATCATTCATCTGCTCGTCCTTAATCCGTACTCTTTACCTGCTACATTACATCCGTTAGTGTGCTGTTTAGTAATTACTGTCACAACTTATATAATTACTCTCCTCTGACCATACTCGTACAACACACTACAAAATAACACTACCAGACCTTATCATAAACCAATCTTCCCTACCATCGCGACCACGCCCCATTATCCATACCACCACCACAAGATACCAGTACCAGACACTACCACAAGCCATAAATTTCCTTGCTATCATCACACGGTCACACAAAATACCACTTCACTCACCCATCACAAATAAACCACTCTCCCCTACCACCACCACCACCACGACTCCATTATCCATACGACCATCACAAACACCCAGACGACCACACACTGCCCTACCCTCCAGTTACTCCCTAGACAGACAAACAGACAGACAGGAGCCCAGGTTGACAGGTGAGGGAGGGTAGAGGGACAGCTGCCCACACCATACCATCCTACTGAACACACTAAGAGAGAGAGAGAGAGAGAGAGAGAGAGAGAGAGTCATTTAGGAGGTAAAGGAGGAGTGGAAGTCAGCGAAGGAGAAAAAGAGGGAGGGAAGAGGGAGGAGAAAAGGCGGAGAAGGAAGGTAAATAGGGAGGGGAAGTGGAAGAGGTGTGGGGTATGGAAGAGGTGGGGGTGAGAGATAGGGTAAGAAGGGTATGGGAAGGGGGAAGGACCAACAAACATTTCACAGATCATTTCATTCAGCTGATCTGGCCTGGTGGAGGAGAGTAGGCTCATTGGACGCGCCTGGGGGATTGCCGTAGTGGTGGTATGGTGATAGATATAGTGTGAGCTCTTATTCAGGTGGTGGTTATGGTGATGGTGGTATAATAATGACAGTGATCTGCCTGTGAACACCTATCATACGTAAGTGATGGTTAACTTATGACCATTTTGATATACCTAAGATCGCCAGCTGGAAGGCAATACACAAGCCATTCTTGAAGCACATCATGGAAACAGAAGTATGACATTTTCACTCAGTTGGTGATTGCACAGAGTAATGTAGAATCAGTCAAAACATTTTCTCTCCTCACACGTAATAAAACTGGCTGTGATTACTTAGGGTTTTACTTACATCTTCGCCCTTCCAGTTTCAATAATTCGATCGTCAGTCCTCCAAAGCACTGTAAATAGGCAGGTTGTATTAAGTGTCATGGTAAAATATGCAAGAATGACTAACGTAACATGGAGAAATACTCTTATCATCCCCTTCCTTCCCTCCCTCCCTTCTCCCCTTACTTCCTGCGCTTCCTCCTCTGTACCGTCTTCCATTACTCTCATCCTTTCTTTCCATTTCTTTTTCTTCTCTTCCCTTCATGTTTTCTTCCATCTCCCCCTCTTTTTCGTTTTCTCCTCTTCCTCCATTCCCTCCCCTTTCTCCATTCCCTCCCTCCCCTCCATTCCCTCCCTCCCCTCCATTCCCTCCCTTTCTCCAGAGAACAAGGGATCGATGCCTGACCCATGGCCCCTATCGTGTTGTTTTAATCCACCCCCCGAATAATTGATCAGCCTCCCTACCTTTAATTAGCTTGATCCAGCCCAAGTAGAAGAGGGGAAAGGGAAAGAGAGGGGAAAAGAGGGGAGGGGAGGGGAGGAATGTACGAAGAAGGGAATGGAAAGGGAAAGAGAAAGGGAGGAGGGAAGAGGAGAGGGAAAGTATTGAAGATAAGAGAATCAGTGGAAGCAGAGTGGTAAGAAAGATATGTATGAGAAGAAAAGGAGGTGAATGTACGTAATGTGAATATACATAACGTTACAGAGATACACAGATAACACTCCCGTTAGTTTTAGTAAGGTAATCCACCAGAAACAGTGAAATAAATCCTACTCGGGGATTGTCCTAGTCAGAGAAAATAGTGCAGCCAGTTGACCCTTTTTATTTTAAGATTAATATGAGATTTGGTCGACAGTTCATCTAAGTCGCCAAAGCAGAATGAAGAGTCGTTTTGCGCATCGGTTCCAAGTTGCAGGAAGCGAATCAGAGGAGTAGGCCGTTCACTTACCCATAAATTTTCTGAACTATGGCATGGCACTCCCTGCATCCCTGTACTTTGCGAGGGATAATGTGGTTGATATTACGGCTGTATTCTGTTATCGTCTTCTTTTACAGAATTTTTATCAGAGTAGATTACGTTATTTTCCATTTTATCTCAAGAAGAAAATGTCCACGGTTATTCTTTTCGGCATTCATGATAAATTTCTGTCTTTTTCGTTCATTTGTATCTGTAGGGAGAGGTGGGTGATGGAGGGACTTTCATATACTCTATAATATTGTCTCACGTCACGATATTCCTTTGATTGTAGCTATTCCATTTGGCATAAGAGAATTCGTAGCGCCACTTTTTCACCGATTAATTTTGCATATTACACTTTTTAATCCTCGTGTACATTTCTGGGGCAAACTGGGTAGGTACAGAACTAAAAATATATAAATAACGTGAATATCAAGTTTTAATAGCAGAACAAATCGTTATAAAAATAGGTGCTACAAAATCTCCCATGCCACTTAGAAAAAGGTCTTTCAGCCCGAGTCGTTAATAACCCCCAGAAGATAATCTAATAAAAATAACATAGATATCCTTTTATCTGTAGAGGAAAATTTAGTACTTCCTTTCATTCTTCCTCTTTCCTGTTTTTCTCCCCTCGCCGTCCTTTTTCCCTTTACCCTTATCCCTCTTACTGTCCATTTTCCTCCTCCTCCACCTCTTTCTCCTCCTCCTCCACCTCTTTCTCCTCCTCCTCCTCCTCCTCCTCCTCCTCCTCCTCTTCCTCCTCCTCCTCCTCCTCTCTCCGCCTGTCCTCGGAGGTTCAGGAGGTCGAGTGAGGCAGGGACAGAGTGGAGGCTTGCGTGTGGCTAAACTGACCACGGCTTGTACTCTTTTTCTCTAGCACTTTTTTTCGTGACTCTTGGAAGAGAGAGAGAGAGAGAGAGAGAATCACTCCTATAATTTTCCTTTTGCTGTACGAATGTATTTTTCTGTGATTCTCTGATTTTGCGACGAGAAAAAGCTGGCGTAATTTTTATATCGATGATTTTGTCATTTTTCGTTTTTACTTAGGCACCAGTCTTTTACTTTTTATTGTACTTTTATCTCAAAAATATATTCCTGCCCTTTATATTGTATCATTTATAAGGCTTCTGATCTGTTTACTGTTTTTTAAAGTTCGTTTTGGTATTGATATCCTTAGCTTGTAATGTGTTGCTGTTTTTAAATATTTTGCATAATTTAGGATGTCAGAAGAAATAAGGGTAGATGTATTGTGTTTTCCTCTGTTTACTCACACACATGCACACGCACACGCATAGCCACACCCACAAATACATACCCACAGATGCACACCCACACGCATACTTAAAGGCACGTACGTTCATAAATACCTACACAGATAAAAAAAAAGTACATACACAAATATTTACACTCTTGCTCACATGCACATGCATACACTTTGAACTTATCTCCCCCTGTTAGAGACATACGTTGTAATTTGGTACGGTTCTTATGCGTTTTTATTGTTAGATAAACAAGCATACAAAACAGGCAAGCAGAGAAATACCAGGATAATTACCTCTCTCTCTCTCTCTCTCTCTCTCTCTCTCTCTCATGCGATTCCTCCTTTCATATCCCCCTACCCCTCTCCTAATCACCCCTCCCACCACACCATTTACGTAATATCACTGCCACATTACACCACACCCTCACGCACAAAAATCCCTCAATTAAATTATAACCAGCGCGTATCCCCTAAAAGTAGCGTTCGTGCCAAAAATCTTCGTTTGCCAGACGTAGGAGCCACATACGCATTTCGTTGTCTCTCATCCCCATCGCCAGGGTAGATTAAGAAGAAATGATAACGGGTAGATAAGGGTGGTAGGTTGGTTGAAAGTAGCTTAAGTAGGTTTATGTTATTGTTGCGAGTGATGCTGTGCGGACGCAAATGTATCGGTGTTCTGCGGACGGTGTTGTATCAGTCAATCACTTGGTCCAATGATTCTCACACCGACCCGTCAGTCACAGCCCAGCGGGGAGGAGGAGGAGAGAAAGAGAGAAGAAAAGGAGGAATAGGAGGAGGAAGAGGAGAGAAGGAGAGATGAAAAGGAGGTGCAGCAGGATGGAGGAAAGAATAAGAATGAGGGATGAGAAATGAAAGTGGGTGGGGGGCTGGAGAAGACAAAGATGAGAAATGGAGGAAAAAGATGATGAAAAGAGGGAGAGAATGGGGAAAAAGAGTGTGACAGGAGGAGGAAGTGGAGAAAAATGTGTTAGAGAGAGAAGAAGGGAGGTAAGGAAGAAAATAGGAGTAGGGAAGGAGAGAAAGGAGGAAAAGAAGAGGAAGGGGAAAAGATGAGCAGAGGGTGACAGTGGTGGTATGAAGGGGAGCAATGATTAGGGAAGTAAAGCAGTGATTGCGAAACGACATAAATGATTGGATTATGGAGAAAATTAAGGAATGATTGGAAATAAGGAGATAAGATTAACAAGGGACAGAAGGGAGAAAGAAAAACAGGCAGAAAGACCGACTGGATATGAGAACAAAGAGAGAAAAGAAAAAGAAGAGGTTAAGAGAAAGCTGTGTCAAAAGAGATGGAGAACTTTGAACTGGACACACACACACTCTCTCTCTCTCTCTCTCTCTCTCTCTCTTCCCTGAGTCAGAGGGGAGACAGGAGGGAGTGTGTGAGTGGGTGTGTGGGTGACAGCCCGAAGGGTGAGGAGAGAGAGAGAGAGAGAGAGAGAGAGAGAGAGAGAGAGAGAGAGAGAGAGAGAGAGAGAGAGATGATGAAAGAAATAAGATAAAAGGGAGAGAATTGTAGAAGGGAGAGAGGGAGAGGGAGGGAGGAAGAGAGAAGGGGAAGGGAACACAGGGATGGTGTGTGTAGTTGGGGGAGAGGAAGAGTGAGAGGGAGGGGGAGGGGGAGTTTAGGGTAGCCTAGATGCAGTACACAGCTGTCCCAAGAAAGGTTATCCCTCTCTCCCTCTGTTTCTCCCTCTTTCCTCCCTCTCCTCTTTTCCTTCTCCTTTTCTTTGTCCCTTTCTTCCTTTTTCCTCCCTCTCCTTCCCTCCTTCAGTTTCTTTCCCCTCTGTTTTTCTCATTTCTCATCTCCTTCCCCACTACCTCTGTTTTCCTTCCCTCCTTCCTTAATCCCTTCACTTTCCTTAAGTCCTCATTTTTCTCAGCTCGTTCTTTCTTTCGTTTCCTTTCTTCTACATCTCCCCTGTTCTCCCTTCTTTTCATACTTCTCTCTTTTCCTTCCTTCTTTCCTCCCGCCCTCCCTTCCCTTCCCTTTTTTTCCTTCATTCCTTCTTTCCTTCCTTTTCTTCCTAGCTTCCTTAACACCTTCATAGCTGTTTTTTTCCTCCTTCCATTCATCTATTGTTCCTTCCATTCTCCCCTCATTCCACCTTTCCTTCCAACCTTCTTACGTTCCTTCTTTTTTCCTACCTCATATCATTCCTCGTTATTCTACGAGTATCTCCTTTCTTTCTTTCCTTCCTTCCTTCCTTCCGTCCTTCCTTCCTCTCTAGTCCCGAGAGAGTCAGGCTCCCGTGGGTGACTCTCAATGCTACTTAGTCTGCTAATGAGTATCTCAGGTGAGGTCCCTTGCCTGGTAAATTGTTCTTCCTTCCCCGCCCCTGGGAGAAAGACAGACAGGCAAGGAGAGAGAGAGAGAGAGAGAGAGAGAGAGAGAGAGACCCAATTAAGAGCAACATCTTAGCTCCTTGAAGTGGATGTGAGTGACGTAAATCTGTGTAATCAGGCAAAACTGAGGATAAGGGAAGAAAGGAAGTATTAAAGACAGGGCATCCAGGGGTAAGGAGGCGGGCGGGTAACAGAACAATCAGGGAAACAAGTCCTCCTCTTCCTCCGCCATCATCATCATCATCATCATCATCATCATCATTATTACTGCCTTAAGCCGAAACGCTGTTGGAATGTGAATCTGCTCAATCCGTCTGAGTAAGATAAGAATGCTATCTCCGCTGATCAAACTACCTGTCCTGTCATTTCTCTCCTAAATCGGCAGAACCTGCTGGATTTAATCGGATTCTGTAGAAATATGCTCTTACATAGACACCCACATACCTTACAGATAAATACATGTACCTGTATAAAGCAAAATGCTTTATAAAAAGTATCAATTTATCTATCTATCCATCTCTATCCATTTTCAGTATCTGTCTACCCACCTATCTATCTGTCTGTCACTATATCTATCTATCTGTGTCTATCTATCTGCTGTACACACACACACACACACACACACACACACACACACACACACACACACACACACACACACACACACACACACACACACACACACACACACACACACACACACACACACACACACACACACACACACACACACACACACACACACACACACACACACACACACACACACACACACACACACACACAATCCATCGAAGCCAGGACATTTTTTGTTCATGACAAGACTGGACGACAGAGGAAAAGACAATACTGGCCAGGCAAAATTTTCAGAGTCAATATTCATCCATCCAGCCCCACCTTTACCTCGCGGGAAACTAGTCCACACCATTAAGAAAGAAAACGAAACCAAGTGAAAATCCCATTGTTCTCAGGCGCAGGAGTGGTCATGGAGGTTAAGTTTTCGCTCAGAGGATGTAGCAAAATGTTGATCCCAGGGAGCGACTGTGCACTGTGATCTGATCCTGCTATAGTGTACTTGATGATAATGGATCTTGGGCAGCTGGTACGTACGCTGGAGGTTTTTGGTTCCCATTTCTTTGGTTAAATTTTTGTCCCATTTTTAACTTCAGCTCGAGAGCGTAATTTTAACTTAAGTAAGCTTTAGAGAACCTTAAAACAAAGAAAGAAGACTTACATAATGTATAATATAATTGCTGTTAATTTTCTTCACTATTATACAGTGTATGTTTTCTACCTACCACCCGGCAATTTTAGTCGGCTCAGTAGGGACTCACTCCTACCTCACACTGTACCCCTCCCCTAGGCGCACACACTACCACCCTATTGCGTTTCACACTCTACCTTTTACCCCTTTTCACGTCATTTTATTCCTCCCTCTCACACCCTCATTTGCTCTGTCTCATGCTTACTATCCTTACCCCTCACACTGCAACCCCTTAGCCCACTTTACGTCTTCTTATCCCTCTTTCTCACTTCCTCATATGTTTCTCGCACTCAACCCCTTTCACCCTTCTATATCCCCATCACCTCTTTGCGCCTCTTCCCTCCCTTCCACCTCCATAATCACTCGTCCCACCACCTCACACTCCTTTCCCTCCTCATTACTCCATTCCTTCTTTACTCCTTCCCATACTAATTCCACTACTCCATTTTCCCCACTCCTACAATCATTCCTTTCACCGTTACCATTCACTACTTTCCCAGTCGCTCGGCAGTCCCATGTTGGAGAAGTTAACCCCTTCATTGCGATCTTATACTCTTCTGCTCACCTCTTGCTTCGCTTCTCTTCATCACTTCTTCCACTCCTGTTCAGTTCGCACTCCTCTCACCACCACCTCATTATCTTTACCTCATCTCTTTTTCTAGGCCAGCCCATTCACCTTTACCACACCCTGTCTACCACTCCTCTGGCCACCACTTCCTATCCCTTGCTTTGCTGTTTCACCTAATAACAGTGCGTTTACAATGGTACAGTACAGTATAGTCTGGACATACTACACACACACAATCTGCTTATCCACGTAAATTTCCTTCTCGAGTTTTGCGTTTCTTGTTCTGTTGTGCGCATACTGCATATTTTACGAAAAGATATATAGTCTAATTTGTAATATCAAGTCATTCCTCTTCAGTTGTTGTTGTGCTTTTTTTTTTTTTTTTTAAATTTTTTTTTTTTTTATGCTGTCTTCCTGCAGTATACTTTACACCCAGAAAACTGATCATGTCTCAGTATTTCTATTCCAGTTTTGTAAGTACAACAGAAACGTAGACCCTATCAAAATGGAGTTTCCATCTCTCTTACTCGAATAGTACAGCATGCTTTAAACACAGATATGGTCTTCAGCAAATAACTGTCCTTATATTCGTCTGCTATTTATATTTCCATTTTCCAGTTAGACCTACAGCAAATTTTACACACAGATGTGAATTACAGTTTTTTTGTTCATATTTCTGTTTCCCTTATTTATCTATTGCCTTCCAAGTTCTAAATTTTTGTGTCCATTTTCAGCGTTTCTGAAATCTTTGGGCACTCATCAGTGTGTCTGCTACATCTATAATACTTTTGTACGCCCACTCACAACATTCTGTTGCTTTTACTTCCTTTTTCACTAGTTTCACTGTACCTGTATTTTTCTCCGTTGTCTTAAATCTGACGCACAAATCAATTTCCTATTGTTTCTTTTTTCCTGTTTGTGAATACATTCTCTTATGCTTTCCTCCATTTTTATCTCCATTGTTACTCTTGTCTGATGTCTGAGGCCACTATCAATATACCTGCTATTTCAGTTTTGTTTTTCCCTTCTACAATTTTTGGTTCCATTTTTCTGTTCTGTCTGAAATCTGAGGCAGCCATCAATTTCTCTCGGTATTAGTAAAGTCGGAGGTTATGTTGACGGGGTGCGGGCGTCGTCCCATGCACCGCTAAAGGCACAGTCGCCCAAGAAAGTCCCGAACAACTTGATACGATGGATTTCAGAATGATCACTAAAATTTCGGTCATTTAAGATGGACTGATACTTGCTTTCTTTTTGTAAGCATGGGAAACGTCGTAAAATTTATTCTTCAGCTATTTATTTTGCATTTTAGACCTTGTTGTTGTCATGTAATTGTCATATGTTTCCAATATCGACATGGTTTGCAACAATATCGTGCAGTTGGATATTTTGGCGAAGCATGCAAAATAAGTCGCAGAGAAAGACATGTTACGAAACCTAAGCAAATGAGAATACGACCCATCTATTTTTTAGCCCATTGTACCGTGTCAGGCAGACCTAGAAAGAGACAGCATCCATTTCATTTTTTTTTCTTTTTTCCGCCGGGTAAATGAATTCTATACGTGAACAGCTGGAGACAAAAGTATAACTGATATTTTCTCATGGTTTTTCCTTTCCTCTGCTGGCTAACACTTTTGAGCTGAAAGTAGTCTAGTATGTTTCTCTGACCATAGATGAGTCTGTTGATATGGTGTGTAAGTGAGGAAAGTGACGGACATGCCTTGAGTGTGAAGTAGGACGCAGTGGGAAAATAGCTAACTTTTGTCCCTGACTGTAGTTGGTTTTCCTTTCACATCTGTTAATTCCGACTTTGCATTCACGTCTGTATGAGCTCATTTTTTGCATTCACAACTAGACGAATTCCGTTTCATATAGTTATACGAGTTGGTGTTTTGTATTCAGAGTTATACGAGTTAATGTTTTGTATTCACAGCTATACTGTTTCATGTTTTACATTCATAGGTATATAAGGTACTGTTTTGTGTTCACAGCTCTGCGAATTTGTGTGTGTGTGTGTGTGTGTGTGTGTGTGTGTGTGTTTTTCAGATTCTTATGAATTCGAGTATTGTATTCGCATCTATACATGTAAAAGTTTAGCACTTACTGTATATATTTTCCCGGAGTTCAGGGAAAGAATATCAGTTCACATTACCAACAAACGTCTGCCGTGGGAGCCTATTCTGTTTATGCCGCACGCAAGTAATAATTTACGGTACCTTTTTTTATTATTAGAACGATCCAGCTGTGATTTCTTGTCTTTAATACTTGCCACACAAGACATTGTAACTTTCCACATTTGGCCATCTTATTCAGGCTGACACTAAAGATTTGCTCAGCTGAGAGAAACCGTGCAGTCAGATTGTTAGGGGTCGACTTTTTTTCTCTTTTTTTTTTTTTTAAGCTTCAGGTCTGCATATTTGTACCCCTACTGCAGGTGACAAGTTCCTAATCATATTTTCAAAAGACTTTAATTCTTTTACTGCATTGTAAAGACATGGTTCCTTTATGGCTTTGCACGACATCGGTTCTTTTATGGTTTCGCACGACATGGGTCCTCTTATCGTTTGCTGAGTCAAGAGAGGAGCACTCCCATTGGCAGACGGATGCTCCAATAAGCTTTAGTCGTCTTGGTTACCTGTGTTTGCCGGCCGTGCTGAGAACTCTTGAGGCTCCACTTCCTGAACCATTCACGTCCCAGCACCCCTAACAAAGGGATGAGACGTTGTGTAACTGATGATTTGATAGGTTACTTGGCCTATCTGTTTTCGGAGTGCTTAATTGAATGTTGAGATGAAAGGCTCTGTCGTTCATTTTAAATCTACTAACAATCCATATTAAATCATTCTGTGTGATTTGCATTACTGAACAGTTGCACCCCCTTGTCATTCATGCCACAGTCTTCATCTAACTCTACACCTTCAGCCTTACCTTGGTTCTGGAAGGTTAATGACAACCTTCTCCTCACACGGTTAACCATGTTCTGTATTTTGGAGTCAGTATATACAAGCCGCCCGTTACAAACATAACCCTCCCACTTTCTTCAAGGAGAATATTTCTGGCTATTCTCAAGCAGGTATATTCAGTACTTTCCCCCCGAAAAAAAAAAAAAAAAAAAATCCCGATCAGCTTGCTCGAACTATAAGCTGTCTAATCACCACCTTGTCCCATTTTACTCTTGGCTGATAAAGTTCTGTACATCTTTAGCTAGTAATTACAAGTCCTAATCTGCTACAACAAAAGAACTTCCCTTAGCGTTATGAACAGAGGCAGAGTACGTAATTTTGGTCACGAAAGTCCTTAGGGCACTGTCTTTGTTCTAAATAAAAAATATACTGCATCTTCCTATCATTTCGGGGATAATCTATTTTCCACGAAGGTATACTGTACTTAAAACAAATCCGTTCTTCCTGGAAACCGACCAGAGCAAGTAATAGTATAAAAATTTCCACCAGTTTTAAATCGCCCCATGCACTACAAAGTAATATAGTTGATTTTTTTTTTTCAAATGCAACTCTAAACCTGCCAATACCGTAGTTTTTCCACCTGCGAGCGGATGTTACCACACACCATAATGCAACACCACAGTGGCACTAATACCAACTGTCTACATTGCAAAAGGCAGAGGATAACTTCTTCAGGACTCTTGAAACTATATAGTGGGATAACTTGTCGTTGTGCTGTATGGAAGAGCTATAAAAATTGCTGCAGGGAAATTAAGATCTAAGTTATCCCCAGCATCTGCGATTTGACTTTGTTAACAACGAAATCGCCAAACTGTTTTCCTAGTTGTGTGATACCAAATCAGTGCACCCGGGTATAATTATGTACTAGTTCAATGTTGACGTCTTTATATTTCACTGTAATCTCAAAACATCTATTAACATGTATACTTTTCATTTGCTAAGATTTCTCTTGCAAATTCCTGCTTGTTAATGAGCTCTTGTTGAACCTTTCTCACTGTTTGTTTTGTTTTGATGTATGTGTTTATTTGTGCTCCTCGTCTGCCACATCCATCAGCAAATTATTCAGCACTCGACACCTTGTTCTTCCCCCACCTTGCATTTTTCCTTAACCATCTGCCTTACATCCTTTATTCATTATTTTATTTACCCTTCCGTTCTTGTATACGCACCTCTATGTTCAGTCTTCCTGTTATGCAATCATTCTTGTTTTAATTAATTAATTAATTTATTTTTGCTATGTTCATTATTTTTCCTTAATTAATTTGTCAGTCCCCCCTACATTTAATTTCAGAAGCAATCTTTCATTAGCCCTTCCATTAGGGCATTTTTTTTTTATTCGTGCTACTACCAGAACATTTCATTCCTGTTGCCTCCAGACTATCTTATTCTGGCTCCCACCAGGTAATTTTAGTGTTGTTACCACCAGGCGGCTTTATTTTTACTCGAAGATTTTATGAAGGTTGGGACAGATCCTCTTAAGCAGAATAGCTGATTTTCTCTTTGATGATTGCCATTTAATAAGTCCTGGGTTCGATCCCTTGCAAAGTACAGGTGTATTGGATGTATTTATTTCCTCTTCTATGTCACCTCACGGTTATCCATTGTCAGTCTCCTCTCCATTATGTATTTCTTATCGCTCTTTCTGACACCCTTCCACGTCTCTTCTCACTTCCACTAACTCATATTTCTTCCAAGTCCACCTCTTCACCGATCCAGCATCTGCCTACCTGAAACTGCCACAGTCACTCACCATTCTCTTTCACACCTACCTTTCTCCGGCACCTCCCTTCCGCCGACCCCCTCATGATTTTCCACACTGAGCCACCTTTATCACCCACATCCACTCCTGTATCTCTCCTACCATACATTCTTTCGCTTCTTTTAAACACCCACCCATCCCCTCTTTCCTACATCAGCAAACCAGCACTGTTCCCCCACGCCCCACTTACACCTTGCACTTCTCCCACTCTCTTCTCTCTACCCCCTGCTACATTGCTACACTCTTAGCACACTGCATCTACCTCCCCCTGCTTATCTCCCCTCCTCTCCTTCTCTCTCTCCCGCCTCCCACTTCCTCTTCCCAGATTTTCCATCCTCCTCTACCCATTCCTTTCGGTCTCTGTCTCTCCCCATCACCTCCTCTCTCTTTCAACACTCCTGCAGCCTGCTCTCTTCCCATTTCTCATCGTCTTTTTCTCCCTTTACTACCTATCACCTCTTCCCAGCTCCTGTTTCTCTTTCCCTCATACCCATCCACCATCAACCTCTTTCCTCCACTCTGCCCATCTTCTCTCCTTCGCTCTCTTCCCCATCCAGGTCCCTCTTCCCGTCCCCCATCCCCATCTCTCTCCCTCTATTGTTTAGGAGTGGTGAGAAGAAAAAAGAATTGTTCCGTGATGTGTGTACTGGTGACTCCTTGCGGGTTTACTCTGAGGCGTTGATTGTGTCAGTGAGTATATGCACTGGGCTGCTTTGGGTGTAATAGATCAATAGAGGCCGGGATTTAAACTGGAGCGCACGCACACTGAATGTTTCTGGGGTGGTATTTGCTTTTGTGTCCAGGTACTTTGAAAATTTTGGGAGAGGGGCGATGGAGGTGAAGTCGCTGCTGTAACTCTTGCCTTTAATGTGTAGTTATTCCTTGAAAACGCGAATTGCTGGACTGTCTAGCTTTGTGATACGTATTTGTTGTATTGCATTGCACACACACACACACACACACACACACACACACACACACTGGAGGACTAGTGATTAATACCCCATTTTTGTACGCACCCCATTTTTAGTGCCCACCCCATTTTCAGTGCCCACCCCATTTTCAGTACCCACCCCATTATTAGTACCCACCCCATTATCAGTACCCACCCCATTATCAGTACCCACCCCAGTATCAGTACCCACCCCATTATCAGTACCCACCCCATTATTAGTACCCACCCACATTATTAATACCCACCCTATTATTAGTACCCACCCCATTATTAGTACCCACCCCATTATTAGTACCCACCCCATTATTAGTACCCACCCAATTATTGTATCCACATCATTTTGCTGTCACCCCATTTTCAGTGCCCACCCCATCTTAAGGATCCCCCCATTTTATTAACCTATTTTCATTATCCACCCCATTTAGTACCCACCACGTTTTTAATATCCATCCAATAACTATTAACCATTTCATTTTTGGTACCCATCCTATTTCTGATATGTCCCATTATTAGCCTCCATCACATTTTTTTTTTTTAAGTATCCACCCCACTTAAGCACCCGTCCCCATTTAGTAGCCCATTTACCGCCTTTTTAGTACCCATCACAGTTCTACTATTAACCCAATTTTTATTATTGACCCAGTTTTTAATAACAACCCAATTTTTAGTACCCATTCAAATTTTTTCCTCCTAATTTCCCCATTTTATAGTAGGCAATACACCCTATTTTTCTATACATGCTTTTTTTTTTTTTTTTAGTATTCAGGTCCTTTTTAATACTGGAATTAGTTTTAGTACCCACCCCATTTTTAGGTGGAATGATGATGATGACGATGATGATGACGATGATGATGGTTCTCACATCTGAGTAGATATTCATGTAAAATATAATAAGAGGGTGTAAACGAGGGTGTGTGTATATGTTTCTCACAGGTGTCTGAGTTTGTAATCATGTAGATTATATAATTGTGTGCGTGTGTCTGTGTGTGTGTGTTTCTCACAGGTGTCTGAGTTTGTAGTCGTGTAGATTATATAATTGTGTGTGTGTGTGTGTGTCTGTGTGTGTCTGTGTGTGTGTGTGTGTCTGTGTGTGTGTGTGTGTGTGTGTGTGTGTGTGTGTTTACAAATATGTATGTGTGTGTGTGATGTATGTAAGTATGTATGTGTGTGTTAGGTTGTGGTGTGGTGGCGGGGTGTCGGTGTACCTGGTGGTGTGGGCGGGGCTGTGGGGGGTGTGGGGGCGGGGCGAGGCGGGGCGGGCTGTGGGGGCGGTGCGGCGCGGCAGTGTGAGGGTAGCCGCGGCCCCATGAACACCACCAACATGGTGTACGGGGTGTGCAACGCAGAGTCTGGCTATCACAGCCAGGCCTACACCACATCAGAGCTTCAGCACTACTACGCACAGTGCCAGGGTCATGACGTGCAGGGCCAGACGTATATTCCACCCGCCCTCACGCCCACGGACCACGCCCGCCCGCAACATGCAGCTCTCCAGGACGCCCATGTGCCCGCCTCTTACACCAGCTTGGATGACTACGGGAGCGTGTGTTACCCAGGGCATGGAGCGGGTGGTATGGCAGCCCAACACCACGTCTCCCAGGGCTACGACTACACCAGCGCCGTGCAGGCTGCGGCAGCGGCAGGTGTGGGGGGCCAGACGGGCGTCATGTCCCCAGCCGCCGCAGGGGGCTACCCGGGCTACCTGGACCCCGCCGCACAGTACCGCCACATGAGCATGGGTCTGTACGCCCACCACGAGGGTGTGCGGGAGGCGTGTGGCGTGGGCGGCATGATGGGCGGCTCCCCACATGGCCTCCCGCATCATCAGCCGCAGCAGACCGTGCCAACCTACAAGTGGATGCAGGTTAAGAGGAATGTGCCTAAGCCAGGTGAGGTCATCTTCACCTTCATCACTGCAGTCTTCATTTCATCAGTGCCACTCATTTTCACCCTCCACCGCAAACATTATCATTGTCATTTCCATCAGTGCCACTCATTTTCACCTCCACCACCAACATTACCATTGTCATTTCCATCACTGCCAGTCTTCTCATCTCCACGACTAACATTATCATTTTCATTTCCATCACTGTCATTCATTTTCACCCCACCACCAACAGTATCCGTAGCTCATTAGTGACCACAAATAAAAGTACATAAAAATTAATCCAGGTTAAAAAACGAAAGAATCTATATACATACCTTTGTTTAAATGTTCCAGTAATATACCCGGCCATATCGTATTGAAAAATTATGGGGAAAACAATTTATAGTGGTGATTGTTTTCTTAGTGTCACGAATAGCTTAATGGCGGCATCGTAATATCTTCCGGTTAATAATAAAGTTCACATAATTAATTCATTTATTATCAGCTGACTCCATTTGAATTATATACATTCACTGAACAGGCATCTGATGTTAATGTAATTTCTGTTGGCTCCATGATTACCCACTGCCTGTGTGTAATTAAGCAAGAATTTGATCCTTTTTTTTTTTTTCACGCCACTGTTATTATATCTCATCTGCCTGTTATCTGCTCTTGGCCTTGGAATTTTTACTTGATTAAACAGATAATAAAATCACACCCATTGGAAATTCTACACAAGTATTAATTACACTCTCTCTGAACACATTAAATTACTATTGTCTGCGTTCACCGTTGTGACATTATGCTCCATTATATAAGTGAGTTGCACAGTAAAAATAAGAGAAAATTCTTTCTTTCCCCTTCGCAAAAGTGCAAAAAATCAGCCCACGGAGCACTGTACACTTGGATAATTTGGATATATACATTGCCAAGAAGAAATTTTTGTAGCATTAAAATATTCCATGAAGCTCATACCGTATTCAGAGTGACTTGAGAATCATGCGTCTTTATGCCTTTTTATCAGCACACCATATTAATCGTGCATTCCTGCTGTCTGCGTCATTAGGCTGTAAAGTTCAGTTCACAGTCAAACATCAGCATAAACGTGCAGTGTTAATTATGCAGCTTTACAGTCAATCATAGAGATGCGTTTACGTCATAGAGTTGCGTTCACAGTCACTGAGTGGCATGCATACACAACCCTCCGACATTATCTAAAAAATCTCTCGCCTGATTAGAGTTCACCGTGTTATCTCAAGATCCGATCAGAGTTGACACATCTCCACACCTCAGCGTCTCTTATCTCCTCACAGCTGCACGACACCCCATCAGTACGAGGAGTTCTTAATCCCGGTAGTTAGAGTACACGAGAGAATCATTATAGCGCCTGTGTTCTAACCAGACGAAGATCTCTAAATTTTCCAGTTACCGACCTCAGTCAGGGTGGAGGATTGATTGTACTAGTAACCAAGAAGACTAATTATTGCGTCATAACTAAAGCCTATTGAATTTCATGCAAGCACGACTAAGTATTCCTGTTGTGAGAATGGTCTATACTATTCAGGCGAAAATGAATCGACAGTAGTAAACAAACTGAATAATATTGATTATAACCCAGAGATTCTAAGCCTAATGAAAATCGTCTTTGGGTTGTTAGAAAATAAAATCATCCTTAACTATAATGAAATTGTTTGTGGGTAGTTAGAACACACACAAAAATAATCACTAATAGGACTAATTGATATTATTTCTAATCCTTTATATTCTCATGTATCCTTAAATAAAATTGTCTGTTGGTATTTAGAACAGAGCATAAAATTGCCATTAAGAGGTTTGATAAATATTGATTTTATCACTATCAGTTTTAAAATCCTTAACTTAAACTCGTCTGTCCATAGTTAAAATAGAACATAAACTCATTACTTAATAAGACTGATTCGTATTGTCTCTTATCCCTTCATTGCCAGATGTCCTTAACTGCAGTAAAAATATCAGTCCATTATTACAGTAAAAAAGAAATAAAATCACCAATAGAAGGGTTTCTAAATATTTTTTCTGACTATCCCAAAGCCAGACGTCTTTCCGAACTGAAGAAAGTGTCTAATTAATAACAGAACATAATATTGTCATGAAAGGGATTAATGATTATCGTTCTTAATCCCTCCAGTCGTAGAGGTCCTGAATTGGAATAAAATAACTGGAATATAAAATGGCAGTTGGATTGACTGATAATCCTTTCAAGGAAGCAAGAATAAACGAGAAATATATCATTGATTTTAAAACGTTAATAATAATAATTCGTATCCCTTCAGTCCTACACGTCCTCAGCTGCAATGAAATAGTCTGGGGGTACCTAGAAATTAGAGTACGAGTTAAAAAAAAAAATCTTAATCTTTCAGTTAATTGATTAATATTGTATCTAACTCTTTTCTCAGAGATTCTTCATTCCTTAAGTCCGATGACGTATTCATTTCATTTTTGCTGTCGATAGGAAACTTTATTCGGTATGGAAGGGAGTAGATATAATTTTCCATTAAGACGAAAGGTCTCCTCCAAGCTTAATCAGATTGCTTAAGAATAAACATAAAATTGCGTAACTGGATTTAAGGAGTAGAGTAATAAAATCGTCTCTCGGAAGCTAGAATAGAACAAAGCCGTCAGTGAATAGGTTAATTAATATTATTTCCAAACTTTTACATTACCCCAATCCCTTCTAAACTCCTTGAAATGGAACAACGTCCTTAATTTATTCTTGCCGCTGCCCAGACGTATTATGCAACTAAAGAGACTTGTAAGGAAGGATTTACTGGTGCCATATCTAACCCCTCCTGTTCGAAAAGCCTATACTGAGTTGAATGAAATCGGCAGGAGATGGTAAGAATGAAAAAAGAAAATCCCTAAGTCACTTAATGGGAAAAAAAAACTCGTACCATAGCAAGAGGAGAAAAAAATCGTCCTCGTGGTGAAGTGGTTTCTGATTAATGTTCTTATTGTTGCCACCTGACGATTTCCATCATCCTTGGAAAAACTTCTCTCAGTGAAGGAAGTAAGAACAATGGGCATTAATATTTTCAAAACAATGACGTATGTATTATCTTTCATTTTTGCTACCACCAGATTTTTTTTTTTCTTACTGAAGGATTTCTCTCAGTGGAGGGATATGGGAACACACTCCGTTAGCCCCATTTAAACTCAGTTCTTGCTGTCACTCCTCGATTTTCTTTTTAGGTTAACCAAAAGCTCTAGCAGTGCATGAATTAATCTGCCTTCCGTTATCGCTATCGCCGTCAGCTCTACAGGAACCTTAATTCTTTGAGTACGATGACGCCTTATTTTACCCTTGATACCTACAGACGCATATATCACTGCAATGGCCGCATACAACAGGGGAAAGTCCTACAATCCAATGACGTATTATTAGATGCCTACAGAGGATTTTTATGGAGCTGAGGAGAGATCTTTTGTTTTAAATAGGTATATGAAGTCTACATTAAGCCTCTCCCATAAGTGAGTAAAATTGTCTGAAAGTAGCACGATAAACTAAAAAAAAAAAAAAAAATCGTCATAATGAAGGGGTCAGTGTGAGTGCCACGTTATCGGCAGCTACAGAATATGGCAAGATGTTGGGATCTTATCGGATGGGATTAGGTAATAGGGGTGTTGTCCGATAAGAGGAGGTATTATAGGGTGTTAATGCCCACTACGGAGACTATATCGGCAACATCGGGAGCCTTGAGAGTGGAATCAGGCTCTATCGGCAGTTGTGTGGTAAGGGCTACGGGTCTTATCGAGGGATGTAGATAATAGGATGGTATGGAATATGGTAGGAGATTATGGGAGTGTAATTGACCATCAGCACTGATATCTGGAGCCTTACAGTAATGAGTTATCGGCAGCTATGGTAGAGGCTCTTATCGGTCCTATCGGAGGGCGTAGAGGACAGAGGTGCTACTGGCCGTTATGGTAGATTATATGGGTGTTATTGTTCATTGTAGGGACGATATCGGTAACATTGAAGTATTGCGTTATCGGCAGAGGCTGTTATTGGTCATATGGAAGAGCTTAAGTGATATGGAGGCTACTGGGCATTATGGGAGATTAAAAAGGTGTAATGTCTCAATATAGACTATATCTGGAGACCTGAACAGCGTTATCGGCGGCTATTAACTAGGGGTACGTTTTTTTTATCGGGGTTATCGGAGGACGGAGAGTTTAAAGATGCTGCCGAACACACGAACAGTGATAGACAGACAGATAGATAGATAATGGACTCGAGTCGGCGCGTACGGAAGAAGAAAGATCGGCGGGAAGCGTCGGGATACACACTCATCGCCAAAATTTCGCTGGCTTTTCCCCGCGAACATCGTTTCCTGCCTCTCATATTCCTCATTCCTCTTCGAACGTCAAATCACCTTCCTTCTCATGCTTAATTTGTTGCGTGCTTCATATTGTACTCAAAAAAATAATTCGCATAACGCCTTCCATTGCTACAGCCGGCAGAGATGAGTCGGCGGAGTTTTAATGGTTCAGTGACGGGGAGAGGCGATGAGAGGAGAGGCAAGAGCTTACAGAAAGAGAGAGCAGTATTATCTCTATAACCTTGTAACTAAATCACCCCTGATTTATCAGCCCATATATATATTTCCCCCATCTTCATTTATATATTTTAATCTTTTCTTTATGATGACTTTCCTTTCATAGTGTTGCTGATACCAGATTATATATTACTTAGGGAAGGCCTTCAAAAGTGAAGGCTATTTTGAACCCCATTGATGCAGAAGGTGTCGCCGCTGCTAAATATCATCATCTAGTAGTGGCCAAAAATTGTATGGAAAAAAAAAAAAAGACCATCGTACTGAGGGGGAAATCAGCGTTTGTCCCACCAGATTATAATATTCAGTTTAACCCCTTCAGTCCGATGACATTAATATATTTTCTTGCTATGTTCAGAACATTTAATTCAGCTTTGGAGACTATTGGAACTAGAGTTTTTTTTTTTCTACTAAGTGCTGTGTGTATTTGATCTCTTGCAATAGTTTTTTTTGGGGGGTGGGGGGTGGGGTGTATATGTGCCTTGTAAATATCTGCTATAATATACACACACTGATGAAACGAAAGCATATTTACCTTTGCTATATTTCATTCTCATTAACTTGGACCAATTCTCATTCTTCTGCAGTTTATTTCACATAGCTCAGTGACACAAAAAGACGATACTCTGGCCCTACATCTTTCTACAGTACTTCGAGAATGGCGGCATCATCTTCTAGTGTTAATCTTCTGCTATAACTAAACATTCAGTATGGAGGGATGGCAAGTTTAGACCATGATAAAGTGAAGAGAGTATGGCACCTGACGGCTTAACCCCTTCACCACGATAATGCCTATTTTATTTTATTCTCTGCTGCCTTCAGACGGTTTTAGTTAGCCTCGGAGAGAATTTTCTGACTGAAGGAGACTTAGATGAATTAATTCGTCTAAACCTGCAAAATTAAGACTAAAACAGATGTCATTGCTCTTCAGTGGTTAATAATTTTCTCTCATATCCGCATAATACAGCTGTGACTGGGGAAAGACAAAAAGCAATCCGAACATTGATTACTCCTTCAACCCGAGGACGTGAATTCCTTTCTTTCTTTGCTAAGTTCTATTCTGGTGAGAAGAAACTGAACTCGAGGGCTCGTAGCTTTCAGTAAAATAAAATAAAATAATAAATGAAGTAATAAGAAAAGCAGAACTATACTGCTAAGCGCAGGAAGCGTGAATTAGAAAATAGAATAAAGTAAAATCAAACTCGCAAGGCAGTTTATGAAAATACATGACTGATTGCAAAAAACAATAACGAAAACAAGAACCGCAAAACAGTCAAATACACATAATGCGTACATGTGAACGCTACAGAAGGCAAAAAATAAAATAAGAAAATAAATATGTAAATAACTAAACGCAAAGCCAATGAAGGTTATGCAAAGTGTGCTCGTAATGAACGCAAGAACAAATGTGACAAGTTTTAAGTAAACATAATGCATGATTGAGGCTGCTAAAAAAAAAAAAAAAGTTTAGAATATAGGCTAAGGCGTGGCTGTGACCGCTAGAAAACGGCTACAATTCTATAATGAACATAATGCGTGATTATGACCTGCATATATATTAATGACAAAAGCGCGCAATACAGTTATATAACACACACAGCACGTATATGTAACCACAGAAAATAATGATAGAAATAATAATGACTGACATTTTTGTAATAAAGGTAACTGGGAACGGTGCGACCACTAGTATGAAATTATCGACACTACAAACCTGACATAATTACCGCCTCATTATGCGTGCCGTCGCCGCCCCCCGATCATTATCTCCGGTTCACGTCACATTAAAAGCGGACTTTGCTTGGTGCTATTACCGGTGTGGACGTTGCTCATATTTTTGTCATTAGCCTCATAAGGACTGTGCCATAATTGCATTTTCTGCTGTTGCAACCACTAGATGATGATATTGTACCGGCCGTCGCTTAAAATATATAGTTCGCGTCACATTTAAATCCGTAATTCAAAATGTTTCTTTAGTTTCGTAACGTCTCTTTCTCTGGTATTTATTTTGCCTGGTGGTGTAGTGTTTGCCAAGATGCTGACCATGAATCAACGCATATGGTTTCACGGTAGGGATGAACACTGCTGTGCCATTACTGTGACTCAACCGTTGGTACCCCAGCTGGTAGCAAAGAAGGAATTTAAGCCTTACCATATACTTGAATTATCTCTTTTTCATTGCTTATGTGCATGCCCCGCGTCCTTAGCTTCCGTTGTTTGAACTGTCAGGATTCCATATCTAACATGCTCATTCGAGGGACGATCTGCTGTTTACTTTGTCGAAAAAAAGATACAGTAAAGTAGATGGAAGCCATGGGGGTTATCACACTTCGTCCGGGAAGCCATAGATTGGAAAAAGTTGGGAACCACCGCTTTAGATGTAGAGGGTTTCCACTAAAGAAAAAAATCTGGGGATATCTGAAAATTTTTGACTCCTGGCCAGAATATTAATTGCCATGGTTTTTAATGTCTTTCCCTAGACGGGTTTCATTGGCCTTACTTTGCATTCACAACAGTCGCCGCTAATCTCTCCAGATTATTTTTCTCACCTGCTCCCCTTTCCACCCTTCTCGTCTAGCCTTAGCCGAACTGAAAATACAAAGCTCGTATTTCGCTCTCGGTGGGTTTCGAATGTCCGTCAACCTCTCTCGTAGTGTCTTTTGCAGTTCAGAGAATTTTCGGATTACCTGGAAGCGATGACAGAGCCACCAATGAATGAATTCTCCCCGAACACTAGGCTTTGCTGGGAGTTCCTCGACCATGGGGAGGTTGTGGAAGTTTCAGGGCTGTTTCGTTATGTATTCATTTATGCTTTTATTTTTTCTTATCATTATATAGGATAGCAGACACTGCCAGTAAATGATGCTGCTTTGCTTTTGTTCTGGGCGCTATCATGCTAGAGCGGGTGAGAGCAAGCATATGTAATTATACTGTACGGTTTATGTTTATTATGAATTCAGACGATATAATGAATGTTTCCCAAATGATGACAGTTTTTTCAGTTCAGTATATAATATTGAACAAGTGTTGGTAAATGAGATATTCATAAATTAAAATGATTACGTCAGTGTTCGGCTAGTGTTCGCTGATAAGATGTGTTATATGCATTCAGTATATAATGTTCAGCGAGTGTCTGCGAATCTAATACGAGTATTTGTTTTTATCAATTCAGTAAATACATTGAATGTTCAGTAAGTGCTGGCAGGTGTGTGTAGGTGTAAATACATTGAATATTTAATATTTCCGGATGAGGTATTTTGAAATGAGTTATTTAAGAGGAGCCTGTGGAGTCACATGGAGAGACAGGCTGACGAATGAGGATATAAAGGAGCGTTGTGGTGTGGATGTGGATGTGATAGGAAGCGTTATGAGGAACACACTGAGGTGGTTTGGCCATGTGGAGAGGATGGAGGGTGAAAGACTGACGAAGAGAGTGTATGTGAGTGAGGTGGAGGGGGGAAGAGGGAGGGAGAGGCCGAGGATGAGATGGAGGGATGGGGTGGAGAGGTATATGAGAGAGGGGGGTGTGAGTTGGGAGCAGGGCAGTGAAAAGGCGGGGGAAAGGGCGACTTGGAGGCGATTTGTTTGTGGCCACCCCAAACGGGATTGAGGCGTCTGGCAATAGATAGATAGATAGATAGATAGTATTTTGGCTTCACACCTGCACCACACCTGTCTCGCCTTGTGTAGAAGCCGCTCGTGTTCTACCCGTACTGTACAGACGGAGACAATATCTTCCCTGTTCTGTCTGAAGAAAATATTCAAATGGCGAAATACAGTGAAAACTCTATCTATAGTAGTGCGTTTTTCAAATAGTTCGATTTTTCCGCTATGTGTTCGTCAAACATTGGAGAGATACTTCTGTCTCTCTCTTTACGTCATCATCATCATCATCCATCACCATTGTCATAAGCGTAAGTTTAGTGCTATGCTGGGATGGTATTATCCAGAAACAATAAACAAAGTCATAATTTAGTCTTTTGTTATTTTTTTCTGTATTCTTATGAGATGAATTCACTGAATAGGTCAGTTGTTTGCAGAACCATCGGTTATAAACTACGGTAACATATTAGCGCAAGGCCCATTACATTATGTGAAACGGCTTATGTGAAATAACATCAATTTATGAGGTAAAACATATTCCTAGGTAACATTTTTTAAAATTATTTTTTCCAAGAATACGGTAATGTAATTCGGCCTTGTCGAACTTAAACGCCAAAATATTTAAATTGTGCGAATAATGAAGATGCAGTAGTTTCGGCAAGATTTTGACTATCTCTTCTCTTTCCCTCTACCAACCATCACCATCCTTGTTTCTTTTCATTTTCCATCTGTAAATAATCGTTTTAAAAAGTGGATTGAGAAAAAGGTACTAGTGAATAAGAGAGGGACTCCGTGACGTGTGCACCTTCATGGTGTTGATGAGGCCCAGGTGTCGAATGCTGACCCAGGTATTGATGCGGCGTCAACATGGTGATGGATGGAGGATGGATGGATGGATGGAGGGAGGTATGGAAGGAGGGAGAGAGGGAGCATTGAATACCACGTGAGTCGGTGTTTGTGGTGTTTGTGTAGTGTTTGGGATGTGCTGGTGATGCTTGTTTGGTGGGGGCTTAGAGTACCAAGTGAATTGGTGTTTGTGTGTGTGTGTGTGTGTGTGTGTGTGTGTGTGTGTGTTTGTGTGTGTGTGTGTGTGTGTTTGTGTGTGTGTGTGTGTGTGTGTTTGTGTGTGTGTGTGTGTGTGTGTTTGTGTGTGTGTGTGTGTGTTTGTGTGTGTGTGTGTGTGTGTGTGTAGTGTTTTTGATGTGCTGGTGATGTTTGTTCGAGGTGCGTGTGTGGTTTGAGATTTGTTTATTGTACTGGTAATGTTTTAGGGATATGTGTATTTGTGGGTTTAAATTTCGTTGCCGATGTTTGTTTGAGGTGTGCATATGATGTCTGCGTCGTGCTGATAATGTTTGCATGAGATGAATGTTGAGGTGAATGTTTGGTTGGTGTTTTGATCATGCTGGTGATGTTTGCATGAAGTGAATATGTGTGTCGTGTTTTTGTTGTGCTAATGATGACTACAAGGTCACTGAATGAGATGTCGGGGTCAAGTTGCACATAGAGAATAATATCAGCCTGAGACACTCATTCATAAACAACTTTTTCTAGGCTACGGCATCAAAATTGTCTCAACCCCTTCAGTGATATAACTTTTAATTCATCCTAAGCTTGTTACCATCAGACAATTTTGTTCAGCTTAGGAGCGACTCTTAGCCTTTTTCTTGCTACCTCGATCATGACGATTTTAATTAATTTGGAAACCCTCCTGTATAGAAGGGGTCAGTGGAGGATACTGCTAACCCTTCCAGCTCAAGAAGAAAATCCCAAACTGAATAAAATCGTCACGTAGCAGCGAAAATAAAATATGAGAGAGAGAGAGAGAGAGAGAGAGAGAGAGAGAGAGAGAGAGAGAGAGAGAGAGAGAGAGAAAATGAAAAGAAAAACTGAGAGAATTAAGGAAAGTCCACTCACCCACTCCACTCAAAATCCACCACCCAGCCAGTCAACCCGTAGTTTAATTATCCGCGGTGGCTTTCAACTTTTCAACTAGAGGGTTACTAAGGAGACTCAACCCTTCCAGTAAGTGACAGGAACTGAGTTATGATCATCTGGTAACTCGTGACTCAGCCTTGATTCATGACTCCTTTAATGCCTCACTGACTCATCCCTCACGCACCCTCCTGACTGGTTCTCCCACGCGATGTAGAGTGGAGTGGAGTGGTTGAGTTGATTGGAGGGAAGTGTAGATGAGTGGAGTGTACCTGGGCTTAGTGGAGGGGATTTGATTGGATGGGTATCTGAGCCAGTGATGAAGGGAGAAACCTGTACTGTACACAGGAAAAATCATCTGGTAAATTACCAATATGCTGGGAATCGAACCAGGGACTCTCAGATGTAGTGGTATGCTGCCTGGCTCTCATCTGAGAGTCCCTGGTTCGATTCCCAGCATATTGGTAATTTACCAGATGAGCCAGTGATGTTGAGGCCTAAGTCATTTCGCCAGATTATCCATTTCATCTTCCAAGGTAATCATGAGATGAGACTTAGAGATATAGCCTGCATAAAAAGGAAGGAGCCTTAGTGATTTAGAAATATTCTGATGAAACTTACCTGTACAACACTGCTTGAACGTATGTAGAACTGTCGGGAGTGTGCAAACCGACCGCCAAATGTACTGTTTATATATCAGCTAGGGAGACATAATGTGTAGTGAAGGGAGTAGATGCAGACATAAAGCTATCCACGAAAGCCACCTCTAGTTTTTTTTTTTTTTTTTTTTTTTTTTTTTAACACCCTGATGTGAAGTCACGCTCAGAATAAAACATGAATGAAATGGTTATTCGAACTGAGTCAGTAAACGCGTCACTTAAGCAGTGTATGCGTTATTAATGATGTAAGCGATGACACGTGAGAAGGGTTAAGGGAGGGAGGGGACGGGGAGTGTTAGTGGAGAGGTGATGAGAATGGATTGACAAGGTGTGTGATGCTTATAATTCATAGCCATTATAGTTTAACATCGAGGTTTAAATGATAAGTGAATGGATGTATTTGTAGCGCTTTTTTTTTTTTTGTTTTTTTTTTTTTCGTTGGACGGTCAAATGATAGGCCTGTTTTCGTGCTTTCGTTTTCTCTAAGCAGAATAAAATCGTCTGATATCATCGTCAGAGGGTTAGTGATGTAAGTGGTGATACGCGTGAAGGATAAGGGGGAGGGGATGAAAGGAGGGGGTAGGCAGGGGAATGAGAGGAAGGGTAAGAGAGGGGAAGGGGAGGGGGTGTTACTGAAGAGGTGAAGATAAAAGGATTGACACGGTTTTGAAAATTGTCGTTTGATGATGGCGGCTCTGTGTGTTAATACCATTGCCTTACATATATCAGTCTTGTTAAAGCTAGAATATTTTATTTTACCAGAGAGAAACCTTTTGAACCGAAGGGGCTACATATGACATTCATCAGCCACTTCATTAAGCTGAACAAAATCGTGCGGCATCATCGGTAGGGAGTAAATGATGTAAGGAATGAAGGGGATGGCGGTCGAGATTGGATTTGGGGGAAGCGGGAGAGGGAGTTGAGGAGGTAAAGTAAACTGAAAATAAAATTAATGGAACTTAAGAGGCTAGTAATGATAATCATGTATTGTAATTTTTTTTTATTTCGTTTTCTCTTCTCCTCTATGCATCTCCTTCCTTCCTCTTGTTAAATGCCCATTTCCAAAACCCATGTTCGATTCTCAAGCTAGCCAGACTTTTGGACATTTAATACGGTTGGGGACCTGAATGTAATCTAGATTGTTGCATGTCGTATTCTATGGTAAACTTGTGTCAGTAGAAATGATTATCTTCCTTAATGACTCTTGTACAGTCAGAGGGCACTAATCCTAAACCTCCTTTCTTCTACTCGGCCGGCCAGCGCACATCGGGTCCTATCGATCTCACCCACTCTGCTGTCTTCACTCCCTCACAGCTGTTGTTGGCCGCTGCTTGACGCCCGACTCGGCCTGGTCACAACTAGGTCGGAATTAGAGATATTCTAAGTCGCTTTGGAAATTTCGTAACACTTTTTACCCAGTGATTGATTTTGCATATTACAGTTCAGCTTGGTTTTGCCATTAATTACATTGCGTGATCGTACAGTCGTTTGTATTTTCGTTCCCAAGTTTCGTGAACATACGAGTATAGTCCGACTCGAAGAGGCTTTGATATTTAGTAACACTACATCCTTAGCTATTTATTCTGCATATTATACTACAGTATCCGCTTGTATGTTATTCATACAAACTACATTGATATTGAAAATATATAAATAACATACAAAAGAATGTGAAGGTGTAATATGCAGAATAAATCGGTAAGGTAGAAACACTGCAAAGCCTCCCGAACCACGTAGAATGCGTTTTTAGAATGCGTTTTTCTGGTTTGCACTCGAGGTGACATTGGAGATTTCATTTATTTGGCATACCGTATTAACACCATTTCATCCTCTTGCACATTACTGACACACGCAGTATCCATACTACGAATATATAAATAACAGAAAAGGGAATATCAAGCGTAATAAAAAATACTACTAAGCCTCCAGTGCTGAATGCTCTGGGACGTGGCATACAAGCAAGCAAAATCTAATGCACAAAACTGTTCGTTCAGTGACCATCAGATATTGGGGGTTTACGTGCTCCTTCGCCAACATTTCTAATAATGAGGCAGGTAGACTCCAAGCATTGTCGAAATAATAATTATAAAGACCCAAGAAATCCACAGAAGAACCGATGAAATTGGTAATACGTTCTGAATTCTAGTGAACCGGGAGGCGATCTTGAGGTACTGACGACAAAGATTTATACTTATTAGTTACTTATCTGTATATTTACTGGTTACTGATATCTGGGATACTTTATCATCCGAAAAAGGTAGGCACGATCAAGAGTGAGAGAGCGCGCTGTGTGCAAGCCTGCGGTGGGTAGGCTACCGACACAGGGACGAGCAGTAATGATCAAATGATTAGGTGGGCCGCAGTAGTCCTTTGTAGTCCCCTCCCCTGCCCTGACAAGGTTCTGACAGGGAGGTATAGGTGATGAAAGGGTTGTATACTTGGTTGAATTGTCGTAGGATTATTATTATTACTTTTTAATGCTGTAATGATTAAGCTATCATGTGGGTGCAGTACCAGAACCATTAAGCCTTTGTGGTCCCCTCGCCTGGGTGGTGATCAGGTTGTAGGCTTGTGTGTGTGTGTGTGTGTGTGTGTGTGTGTGTGTGTTTTTTTTTAGTATTCCCCGTGAAATTTTTTGCTAGTGGTCCCCTTTTATTTTTTATTAGTCATCCCCCCTTTATTTTTTATTAGTGGTCTCTGTTTTTTATTGGTGTTCCCCTTTTTATACTTTATTGGTGTCACTTATTTCTTATTAATGGTCTGTTTTTTTATTTATTATTATTATTATTTTTTTTTACTGGTCCCTCCTTTCAAATTGACATGTAAATACAGATCGCAGTATTTGATGTTAGACTTTTCAATTCATTTTTATGCTATCCTTTTGTGTAAACTATGTAGTTGTATATTCTTTCTTGGTGGAGGGGCAAGGAAATGATGACAATAGGCTACTTTTCTACTAATTCATGGGTCTTGCCTAAATCATGAGTTAGCTGACAAAAAGATTGGTTGTGTGTGTGTGTGTGTGTGTTTTAAGCAAATTACAGCATCACCTATTACAATTTTACCTGTTGACTGTGTACCTTCCGTTGCCTCTGAAATGATAAGCTTCTCTCTCGTCGACCGTCCTGCTCCGATATTTAGCATTTTCCTTCATTAGTTTTGTCGGCTGTCTGTTAATCGTATTTACGGGATCATATTATCAGGCGTTCAGGATTAGATTGCCTCAGATTTTCGGATAAGATAAGTTTGGTGTTCGGTGTATGAAACATGGCTTATCGCTTCTGTAATATACTATGTGGTAATATGCACACGTTATTTATGAATGTCTCGTAGATAGGCAGACGTAAAGGAAAAGAGGAAAAAATTATGGAGTGGTACATTGTCCAAATATTATGATAGCAAATGCAATAGTATATATATATATAATATGTATAAATGAACACACAATAATCACGTATTGAAGAAAAAGTCATGAACATAAGGTATAGCTGATTAAGCTCTGCGTGCAGGAACGAGAGAGAATAAACAAAAGGAGGGTTCTTGACATCGGAAACATTGATGTTGAATTATAAGCACAGGTTTTGATTAAAAAATAAATAAACAATAGTGGATACCAAAAGAAATAAACATACAAGAAATTAAAAACTTTTTCATGCAAGACACACGTGGATGAATTCACAAACTGCAAAGTGTCGGAAGGTATTGATTTTTATATAAGAGTTAGTACCACACAGAAAATAAAATCTGAGCATCAAGGAAAACAACTTTAAACTGATCAGTTTTCTTGTGTGGACTATTACATGTAGAGTACGCGCTTGACCAAATGTTTGGTGGTGTGTTGCGGAAAGTGTTCGATGATGCAGGATGGCAGACTGCGTAGGTGGCAAGGAATGCACCTAAAAATGTTGTGAGGCTTGCCGCTGATGTCGGAAGGAAGGATGGGGACAGTGGAATGACTAGATGGTGAGGAAGTGAATATTACTAGGACAAGTGTCTGGACTTCACCCAACGTGTTTAGATGGTATTTTGCTGGTAACAGGTTCTTACAAGCATGCACAAATATAATTCATGGAAAACACCCAGCAAACATAGCTCCAAACTAGACTCACAGTGTCATCTTAAAAATCTCTGTTCCTATTTCATTTTTGTGCTTGATCAGGCAAGGGAACGTTGTGTGAAATGGTATGGCGTATTATATCTGAGAATGGAGGTGAATGTTTGCGAATCGTGGGTATCCTGTCTTGGTGTGGCAGGTGTGTGGATTAAATAGTGCAGACTGGAGAGGTGTGGTGTGGGGGAGTGAGGGGTGGATGTGCAGGTGTGTGTGTGTAAGGGGGGATCTGTGTGCATGTGTAAGTAGGGGAGTAGGATCTGTGTGCATGTGTGTTTGCGTGTGTTTGTACATGTGTGCGTGTGTGTACACGTGTACATGTGTGCGTGTGTGTGGTGGGCCCCTTCATTTGCATCTATGGGTAGGGCGGCGTCGGGTA
Organism: Coenobita brevimanus; assembly: GCF_032717465.1. NCBI lineage: Eukaryota > Metazoa > Arthropoda > Malacostraca > Decapoda > Coenobitidae > Coenobita > Coenobita brevimanus. Next base: position 14,643,921 of record NC_137019.1, read on the forward strand.
ATGATATAATTAGGAGGAGAGAGAATAAGTGCTGGTTTCCTTTTCAGTTTTTTCTCTTATTAGTGAGATAGAAACAAGAGAAAAGGGAAACAAAGAAAGAAAATAAGAGTGTCAGTATGAGTAGATTTCCTACTTTTTTACTTGTTATTTGAGACAGATAGAAGAGAAAAGAAACTATAAGAAAATGCCATTTATGTCTGACGAAAACGATGATAAAAAGGGACGGAAGCTTCTTTAAATTTTATCTGGTTTTTCTTCCAATGGCAATTTTTTTTTGTCCTGTTATTTAGTCTTCTCATTGGCCTATTTCCGCTTGCAATCACATTAATTCTCTATCCCTGTCCATATACCTTTTCCTTTCTTTCTTTCCTTTCTCTTTCTTTAGCTTATTTCATCTTTGTTCCATAATTCTGCTTAAGCTTTACTAATTTCACTTCCGTTCTGTTTCCTACTTTATGCTTTGCCTATCTCGTATGTTGTCCTCTCTTGCTCATGTTATCGTGGGTAAGGTTATAATCTCGAAGTGTCTTTATGATTCTAGTCTGTGTCCAATATTTATATCACGATTTCATGCCATCTTATATCGTATTTTTATAATTTTTCATTTTCTTGTGTCTTTGTCATCAATTTCTCTTCTTGCGTCTTTCTTTGCCTATCGATCCAGCTTGCCTTCTCTGCTTGTGTTTCTAGTTTTTCTTTTAGTTTCTCGACTCAGTAATCTCCCACAAACTTGATCCTGAAACTGCAAGCCTCTAATCATGATGTCTCTCATTTTTATATCTGGGTTTCTTTTACCTTGATATTTCTACTTAATCTCTTTCTTCCCTCTCTCGGTTCCTCACCTCTAACTCTCTTCCTCGTCTCTTAGCACCTGTCCTTGATCATCTCTTTTTACTTCCTCTTGATTCCTTTCCTCTTGGTCTCTCTTTTTTCCTCTCCTCCTGATACCTCTCCTTCATCATCTCTCCTCCTCCTCCTCCTCCTCCTCCTCCTCCTCCTCTCTTTTCCTCTCTCCTTGGTCGTCTCTTTTCCTCCCCTCCTGGTCTCCCCGTCACCCTGTCTTCTGTCAAGCATCGGCGGGACTCAGAGTGGGAGGGATGGGGGGTAGGAGGGGGTGAGTTGGCATGAGCCCAATCCGACGAGAGGGGAAAGTTTCAGGTCTTGTGTGTGTGTGTGTGTGTGTGTGTGTGTGTGTGTGTGTGTGTGTGTGTGAGAGAGAGAGAGAGAGAGAGAGAGAGAGAGAGAGAGAGAGAGAGAGAGAGAGAAACACGCCATTAATATACCTTGTGAGAAAGGAAAAAGAAAAAATAAATATCACCAAAAAAATTTCTCATAATGCTGGAATCAAACACAAATCCACACATCAAAATTTACTTCTTATCGTTTCTCGTATGGCGTTTCTATTTTTTTCTTTTCCTTTTTTTGGGGGGTCGGGGGTCAGAAATTTATGGTGTCAATACCTTTTTATTTATTTTTATTTTTTGTCTTGCCTCTCACATTAGCATTTATGTAAACCATACAAAATTCTACCTCATCTTTGTGTCAACCCTTGTGGCATTTATCATTTACATCTGTAAATTTTATATGCTGTGTGTAAATCTCAAAATCTTCTCTCATCATATTCTTGTCGTGCCTTAGAGTTTTTTCTTTTGCCTTAGTAACTTCACTTATTTATTTATTTATTTTTTTTAGGTTATGATGATCATTGTTCCTCTTTTGCCATTATCTAAAATGTTATAAGATTTTCGTGTTTTTCGTAATCGTCGACACAGATTTTGTAGTGGAAATATTACCACAATATCGTAACTGTCTTCTTCATCACGATTTTGCGCCATGTATTTCCTATTCTGTGACGTTTATCGCCCAGCCCATGTCAAGTATTATCACAGTGACACATATATACGTTACTTGATTAATGACGTCTATATTTTCTCTCTTTGGCTGATAAAATCTGATGGCGTTTGGTGAAGAAAAATACTATAATTAAGAGAGTATTAACGCTCAGGCACCTGCGACGTCTTCGAATTTTCTAACGTAAACAGAACCGTCTTGCGTCACCAGGAGTATATATAGCATTAAGACGTGATCATGAGAGTGTAAGGAACGCCTCTCACTGAAGCCCTTAACGTAAATAGCCTTTTCCGAGTCCACGCTATGAATAAGGGTACGTTTCTAAATGGCAAAAGAGGCTTAGTAGCACCTCCTCCATATCTACTGTACTTATTTGCATGTCGTACAACAACATTCTCTTGTTTGTTATGTCTGTAGTTTGATATCGACATTGCAACAATACCGTACACGAGGTTACTCAGATGCAACACAGAGAATAATTCGCTAGGGAAGAGATGTTAGGAAATCTCCAAAGTTATTCAGAAGAAGACCCTTAAATCCCATCATCCCGACAAATATATATATGCGTAACTTGATTAATTATTTTAATATTAAGAACGCCTTTCACTGAAGCGTTCTAGAGCCACCTGATTTTCTCCCCCGTCGGCCCAGTGAGGTTAGCTTCCCCTTGCACCCCCTTGAGTCAGAAACCAGGAATCCTGTTCTTGGCTAATATTTTTCCCCCTTCGACTACCCGACGTGGTTGGGTTGGGAGGCAAAAACTTGGTTCCATAATCACAGTATTTTTTTTTTTAACTTGAATTGTTTTGTTGTAGTTGTTGTTGCTGTGGCCTTAGATTCATCTGAATATGAACTCAGTGAACTGTGGGCCGAACTTCCTCTCTGCGGTCCACCGCCCTCCTTTCAGGCGATAAGGAGGAAGTTGAGGGACGTTGGTATAGCTGGTCAGTGGAGTTGCCAAGTATTTTCGGTGCCAGCATTTGAGGGCGCCCTTTTGCAGACCTGCAGTAGGTGTTTTGGAAGACGAAAACAGGAGGATGGAGATATGGTGGTACCAATAGAGGCAGAAGGTTTGGTGCTTTGTGGAAAGTGTTTAAATAGTCACATATGTTCATTGACTATACCACCTCCCACTCAATATTCTATGGTCACACCTCACAGAATAGTCAGTGAAGCCACTAGGTTGCCAGCAAAGACAATATCTAATAAACATGAATTGTAGTGTGGGTGTGGGTGTAAGGAAAAAAGTGTATCGCGAGCCTGTGGTTGTGACTGGAGTGTGCAGGTGTGTGGATGTGGGTATGACAGGTATGTAAGAGTGTGGGTGCAAGGCGAGGAGTGTAGCACGTGAGTTTAATGTGTGTGTGTGTGTGTGTGTGTGTGTGTGTGTGTGTGTGTGTGTGTGTGTGTTTTGAGTGTGTATTTGCGGGTGTGTGTGTGTGACGGTGTGTGTTTGACCCTGGCCGCTCTGCCGTGGAGATCACACCTTCCTTCACACTCTTTCTCTGCTCTGTACAGTAGTCCTTCCATTGCTATTATTTTGTCCTTTCTTTTTAAGTGAGTTTTCTTTTTATTCCAAGTTTTCTGTAACCCTTGTAATCTGGTGACTATTTTTTTTCATTCTTCCTACCACCACATCATATACTGTATTCAGCTTTTTGTAAGACCTTTCGCAGTGAAGGAGAAAAATACTGTCATATTGAAGGGTAAACTTATCTCTTTTTGCGTATTTTTTTTTTTTTTAAATCCGGTATTGACGACGTATGTTTCTCGCTTTCTTGTGCTCCCTCATTTTGCACTTTCTTTTTAAAATTTTCATTCTCTCTCTCTCTCTCTCTCTCTCTCTCTCTCTCTCTCTCTCTCTCTCTCTCTCTCTCTCTCTCCCCCCTTCACCTTTAACGAATTTCTTTTCACTTAACTATGTCCTTAGTTCATTGTCATTTCTCACCAGCTCCCTCTGAACACTTCTCTAAGTATACCACAATAATTTTCCATTCTCTTTTGCTTCATTGTTCATTTTCTTTTCACTTTCTTTAAGGTTCCGTCACTATATAGACATTCCACAACTATTTTCCTCTTTTCTTTCTTTCTCACAGTATTTTTTGTCAGCATTTACTTTCTTTTTTTTTTTTTTATCTCTATTCATTTTCAAGTGGTTACTTTTTCTTTTCTTTTTTTTTGCGTTTTTTCTCAGACTCGAGTTTCCATATTTTGTCATTTTATTCACTTTTTTTCCATTGGCATCATTCTTTCTTTTTCCAGAACTTATGTCTTATTTAAGTTTCTTTCATCTCTTACCTTCATGATTTTATTTCTGTTTTCACTGACTTTGCTGCGGTATTGTATCCATTTTTTTTTTTCCTGAGTTTCACTTTACCTGGCTTGTCTTTCCCCTTCCTTCTCTCCATCTTTACATATTTCGCTTCTTTCCATCTCTTCTTCATTCACTCCATTCCTTCTTCATTCTCTCCACATCTTCATTCTCTCAACCCCTCTTCCTTGCTGTTCACCTCTCCTTCTCCTTTTTCTCTCTTCATTCCTTCTTTCTCCCAATGCCCCGTCCCCTCCCACTCCCCCAGCTCCAGCGTTCCTTCAAACAGCACACATTTACCTCCGCGCCGATTAGCTGTTTGCCGTACTTTTTGCGTGTTGGAAATGGTTTTGGTGGCTCGTGTTGGAAATGGTTTGGTTGGCTTGTGTTGGAAGTGGTTTTGGAGGCTCACGGTGGAAATGGTTCTAGTGACTCGTGTTGGAAATGGTTTTTATTGCTAATGTTGGAGATAATGCTTGCTGCCAGTGCTGGAAATGGTTGATATGGTCCTGGTGATTTGTGTTGGAAATGATTCTTATAACTCCTTTTGGATTTTTTTTCTTTGTGTGTGTGTGTGTGTGTGTGTGTGTGTGTGTGTGTGTGTGTGTGTGTGTGTGTCTGGCACGTGCTGGAAATGGTGCTTATGGTTCCTTACGTGTTGGAAATCATTCTTTTGAGTCTTGTGGCGCTCTCCCAGGTTGAATAATCCTAAGGCAGCAAGAATACAATATAATATTTGGATATCGTAGAGAAGGGGGATAAGTGCTGCAAGTGGCTGTCTTGGCTGCAGCATTTATAGATAGATCCAGATATATACCAGGGAAAAACATGAGTAGAGTCGTTGGGTGTTTCTGTATAGGAATTTTTAGTATACTTGTTTCGTCAGTTTTCTTTTATACTTTAGGTTCACAATATACTGATATGTTTGCAGTTTAATTAGATTTTTGTATTTGTAAGTGTGTGTGTGTGTGTGTGTGTGTGTGTGTGTGTGTGTGTGTGTGTGTGTGTTGTTATCGATCTTTATCTGCAGGGAAACGCTGGGATAGACGAATGCGAAGTTAATACCACACTACATGTATAGAAATAACACTCATGCTGACGGAGATTTGGAGGGAGTTAGGAAAGAGGGAGAGAGAGAATGACAGGAAGGGAGTGAGGGAAAGACAGGGGAAAGGTTGGACGGAGGGAGGGAGGAAAGGACGAAGAGATGGAGGTAGGTAGGAGAAAAGGGAGGGAAGGTGTATGACGTCACCATGTGTTTACCAACAAGCCCCCCTTCACCTAAGCAAATTTGCCTCTCCTCTTCCAAAAGCTGGCCTCTGGTTCAATTTCTGTTACGGCTTGATAATTTTGTTTTCGAGTCTGGGATTTATAAAGAAGCTGAAAGAGAGAGAGAGAGAGAGAGAGAGAGAGAGAGAGAGGTATCGCATATGTCTGAATTATGTATCCTAACTGTATTCTGATCACATTCTTTCTCTTCATCCTCTATGCTGTTTACCCTTCTCATCTCTCTTTCTCCATTCCCTCTTTTTCCCCACTTCCCATATCCCCACTCCTTCTCTCCCTCACATCCTTGTCTCACACCTCTCTTCCTCTCCCATCCCCCACCTGCCCTTATCTGTCCCTACCTGCCCCCCACCCGCTTATTACCAGAGAAGTCTACAAGGGGGCCGCGGGAAGAATACCTTTGTAATCACTATCTTGCTTTGTATCATCCGCTTTGATGGAATACCTGCTGGTGTTTAGGGTCGAGAGGCATACACACACCTCCGAATTCTTAGGATATTTACACTTTTTCCTCTTTCTCCTTTCTTTAACTGGGAAGACTTCCGTACAATATTCTTCAGTGTAGTCATATATCATGTTTAACAATACTCCACATTTTCTCTCTTTTATTGAGGAATGGTTGTGATTCCTTATGCCCGGAGTTTCCAACCAGTAATATCTATCTGGCCTCGTTGCATAAATCAAATGAATAGCCTATATTCCATTCTTAATTATTTTTTAGACCCTGGCGTCAGAGCCAATGATATTTAATGATTCGTACTTCATTATGGTTTTTATGATCAGTGATCTCATCGTGGTTTTTGTGATCAGTGAAATTAAGATCATGATCCAGTTACAGTGAATAACCAGACTTGCAGTGTAACAGATCGTATTTTATATGGCCCATGGACAAGATTCAGTGCTGCTGTCTCTTGTGCATGCATATATTATTGGATGAATGCCGTTCATCAAGTCAAGCTGAATGTAAAGGTCATCCCTTCAGGGGAAAAGTCTGACCACCTTTGCCTTGTGTAAAAGGTGAGTGCATATTGGTAACATAAGGCCTGAGTAATGTACCAGTCATTCACCAGAAATATGTGAATTAAAACATTTGACCTAGACGGTTAATGTCAAGAGAACAAGGGCGTTAAAATTACAAGCATGAATTTGAATCATTTCAGGTGTTGAGTACTGCATTCCAACAGTAAATTTTTTCCGTAAATAAACAGTTAACTGCTAAAGCCAACTTATGTATTTTACTCTGTTTGATGACAGACGAATTTATTCAGCTGAAATTGAGTCGTTGAAACCTGAGGGAGTCGACGAATGTAGTACTTCTTGATTTATATTTTTAATGTTACAGTTTTGTTAAACCTTTCACTGTTTGATGCTGCTGCCTCTCACTTTAAACTCTTCAGCCAGAAGTCTTTTTCTTTTTCTTTTTCTTTCTGCCCAGCTTCAGACTATTTTACGTAGCTTAGGAGAACCTCTTTATAGTGAAGAAATTAATTAGGGCCTTAACCAACAATTATATTTCGCATAAAATCTTGTAAACAGAATAGCATGTTGTATATTTGTTTCTCTTTGATGCTGTCCTTTCGTCAGCCTTCCGTTCTTTCCCATGCTGTCTTTTCCCTTTCATCCTCCCCTCCTACACCCACATACCTGCAGTCACACTACACGCGCCGCTCTTCACTAAGATCATAAATTTCTCAGTGGTGAGAGGGAAGGAGGATCAGGGACGGAAGGAGGGATGGGGGAAGGAATCAGGGAGGAGGGTAGGAAGGGAAGGGCGGCAATGAGTAGCGTGTAAGAGTGACACTGGATGGGAATGTGGCGAGTCATTTGTGTGGATAACATGTAAACACTCTTGTCCTCGTCTCTCTTCCAGCTCACTCTCTTTCATCCTCTTCTTCTTTATTCGTCTTATTTCTTGTCAGTTTCACTGTTCCGGCCTCCTCCTCTTTCAGGCATACTTGCCCTTATTTATCCCTCATCACTTCTCACCCTTGAAAACATGAGTCATCGTCTTTATATGTTTTTCATCTTTTATTCCTCTAGTTTTACTTCACATTCCTCATGCCGTTCTCAGTGTTTCAACTTCCCACTCTGCATTTCTCGCCCTCTATTTTTTAAAATAATCATTTCTTTTGCAGCCTTCTGTTCCGGCTCCTTTCTTCACATTTTGTCCTCTTCTTTTTGTATTCCTCGACTCCCTTATTCATCTGAATGTCTCAGATCTCCTTCTTAATTTCTTTATCCTCTTTATTGTCACCGTCCTCTTCCTTGCAAGTTTGCATTTTTCTCAACCTCGTAATTCTCCTACGTACACTCTCAACTTTGTGATTCTCCTGCATACACTAAACATATCTCTCTATCAACGTATTTCCTCCTCCTCCCCTCCTCCTACCCTTTCTCCGCCTCCTCCTGCTCTCCTACTCCACCCGTCCCCCTCCCTTTCCCCTTCATGCACTTCCCTCTCCCTCTTCTTAACTCTCCCCTTCCTCCTTCCTCTCACCCCCTCCTCCCTCCTCTCCCCCTCCTCTCCTTCTTTGCATCTCTTCCACGTACAGTATAAGCGGCCGCCACTCAGCCGCGCCTGGGCCCGTGACAGTCATTAATTTGAGGTGACACAGGCATCATTAATCATGTAGGTGCTGCTGCTGCTGCTGGTGGTCGGGCCCCTTGGTTGACGACTTACGCACCCCCCTAGCGAGAGAGAGAGAGAGAGAGAGAGAGAGAGAGAGAGACGCACGCACGCACGCACGCACGCACACTCTACCTTCTTAATTTCCTTCGTTTTCACCTACTTTTTCTTCCATGTCTCCCTTGACATTTGCATTTATCTTTTCCTTCCTATCCACTGGCATCTCTTTCCTCTCCCTTCTTTATACCCTCTTTGTATCATGTTTTATTACCATTTATTGTCCCTGTGTTTTCTTCTGTTCGCTTTGCCGCCTCATCCTTTCTTTATCTACGGCCTGTTGTCAATTTTATCTTGTCCATTATTATTCCTTCATTTCACGCTCCACCCATTATCTCCAGGCGTCCATTTTCTCTCCCCCCCTCTTTTTTTTCCCCCTCTCTATCCCACCTTCTCTGACATCCATTTCATATTCTAACTCCCTGCCTTTTTTTTTCTTTCTTTCTTTGACTCTCTAACGCTCCACCTTTGTCCTTTCTTTCACACCCCCTTACTTTTAAAATTTCTGCCACGCTTAGTATTCTTCATCTTTAACGTCCCCTTATTCTCCTCTCTTCGTTTAGTTTCATGTAAGCTGATTCGCCACCACTGCAACCTCTTTAATTTTTTTTATTGCTCACCTTGATTTTGAAACACCAGTCTATCTCCTTTCCTTTCCCATCATCATCGCTACATTGCTTTTCTACCCACCCTCCTCTCACTTTTCTTAATTTTCTCCCCCGTTCTACTTTTCACAATATCCATCCTCATTGTTCTTCAGTATTCATCTTTCTTTGACACCAACAGTTGACATTCCCTTCCCATTAATTTCTCCATCTTAGGTTTCCCACCCCTTTCGCCATCCCATCTTCCGTTTTCCCTCCCCCTTCGATCCCCTTGCCTCTCCTTCACCCCTTCTCCTCCTCCATCACGAATCCTTCAAATCCATCCATCACACCAACACACATACATCACTTTGCAAATACGTGGCCATTGAAGGGGTCAAAACACACAGGCTAATTGTCTCCCGGCGATGATTAACGAGGTGGTTGATGCTCCTTTGTCGCTCCACTGGCTCTGAAGACTAAGGGGGTGGGGGAAGGTAGAGGGCTTGGTTCCTGACTGGCGGGGGTCGTTGGGGTCCTGACTTGGGAAAGGAGGGTTTGTGACTTGGAGGGGGGAAGATTCGTGATTGGTGGGTGGCTGGGGGGAAGGGGGTTGGGTTCATGATTGGGGAAGTCAATGGGTTCCTGACTAGGGAAGTCATTGGGTTCTTGATCGGTTTGGACTATGAGGCTTGCTGGGATTTTGATTGGTGGGAGGATCACTGGGGTCCTGACTGGGGGACTGAGAGAGGGGCTCTTGATTTCAGAGTCACTGGATTCTTTAATGGTGGGGGAGTCCAAGATTGTTGTGGTCACTTTTGCAGGGAATACTACTACTCTGCAAGAAGTATTCTGTACAATTTTGAAATACATTTTTCTCCAAACCGCCAAAAATAAGTTCAGTATTCTTTATGGCAGTTCCTTTCCTTCCCTCCATCCCTGAACTGTGGTGTGACCAGTTTGCATCAGTGTCATATACAGCAAATACAGATTTAAGGGGTTTAATGTATTGTACTTCCGGCGTTGGTTTGCACAGAAAATTAGTTGTTTCCTCTTACGACGGAATGAGGAGTGAAAGGAAGAGTGGCCCATTTTCCCAGGGCATTTTGATGATAGTTCTCCGACTCTTTCTTGGCCTGTGTCCTATTCCAGCAAATGACAGACAATAATATTCAACTGAGAGTGAGCCATAGAAGCCTGTAATGATTATTACCGATACTGTTAACCCTCCCATAATCGGGCCAGCTGTAATATTTCCAGCTAAAGCCAGATGATTATATTCTGAGTGAGTCGTAGGAGCCTGAAATTGTTAAGGGACTAGCAAAATCGAAACACAACCCGGCAGCTTTTGTATTTTATGAAAGTACAGGAGAAGCAGCCATCTTGAACGGAAACCGGACCAGTTTTTTGTTCCCATACTGAATACACACACACACACACACACACACACACACACACACACACACACACACACACACACACACACACACACACACACACACACACACACACACACACACACACACACACACACACACACACACACACACACACACACACACACACACACACACACACACACACACACACACACACACACACACACACACACACACACACACACACACACACACACACTGATTCATTCATACACACATACCTACATATAAACGCTCACACAAAGACAGACATACACAAACACACCCATGCATACGTAACAATACACAACCCAGCCCATCACACCTCAGCTCAACACAACACAACCCACACACCCGATCCTCCCCGCCCTAAATTTCATCGCGTTTGCACTGTATCACGAAATTCGGACCAGAAAATACAAAGAACACAAGACACACCTGAAATATTTCACGCCTCCCAACCACTAAACGCCATCTTGTCCCACTAACAAGGCTGGTAATGGGTTTTTAATGTGCATAACCACCTCTTATGTACTTAGGGTAATTACTGAGCAACTTTACGATAGTATATTTGTGTAATTATGCTTCCTCTTCAATTACGTGAGCAATTACCCCGGGTGTAATAGAATCAGAGGGGGTTGAGGAGGGGGGTGTTGGGAGTGAGGGAGGGGACATAACGTGACGTGACTGTAGGGATGATTATGTGACGTTAGTATTTAGACCACGGATGTTGTTAAGCTTTGGTCGACCTGGGATAATTAGTCTTCGTAAGTTGTCTGTTGTAAATTTTTCTTAGAAGTGTGTGTGTGTGTGTGTGTGTGTGTGTGTGTGTGTGTGTGTGTGTGTGTGTGTGTAATTGCTTGCGTGCGTGCGTATTTTTTTCTACATCTTTGTGTTGGAAAATGTACTTGAAATACCGTATTGTTTTTTGTCTTTTTTTTTTTTTTTCCAGCTGTTCTGTTTTGATATTTCTTTAGTGGTGCTTTGAGGTTTATGTGAGCACCTTTTTTCACCATCTCTAATAATTTACTTTTTTTCTAGGTGATGAAAGATTTTTTGGAGGGAAAGGGGTAATGGATTCAGTTTTTAATCAGTTCAGTACCAGACGTCTCTCATAATCGGGATAAAATCGTCTGATGATAACAAGAATGAAGTATGTGTTAGGGTTGTAATCCTAGTGGGTTTAGAGATTTCGTAAAACCTCTTCCTCAATGGTTTATTCTGCTTATTATATCTCAGTACGTGATAATGATGAAAACTGTTGCTAATAAGACGATATTAATAACCTATAAAAGAATGTGAAGGGGTAAAATGCGAACTGAATCGCCATGAAAGAGGTGCCACGAAGCTTCTAGCACCTAACCATTTCAGTGTAATATGCAGAATAAATAGCCAAGGAGGAGGTGCTAAGAAGCCTCTCGTGCCACCCAGAAATACGGCCTAAGTAATCCAGTGTGTCTAGAGAGGAAGGTGGTGGTGGTATGCGCCGCTTCTCGACCTTGAGTTCTCACCACCTGCCGAAAGTTTTAAATCAATTACCCTTATTTTCATCCTCCATAAACCTCAATTCAATGCCTCTCTGCTCTCTTCATATTCATAATTTGTACAGGTAATGGTAAAATTCGTGGGAACAAGCGTTGGGGGTTGAAAAGGTGTATGTAGGTGAAATGTGAGATGTAGCTCGCGACGCCTGGCATCTCCCTCTCTGCTAGACGAACGCAAGGCTTAAAAAAAAAAAAAAAAAAAAAATCCCTGCTCCCCTAGCGTCTCCGCCCCGCCATTGCCACCATATTCAGCGGTGTAGCATACTTGGAGTTTCAAATTTTCTCTGTTATCATCATCATCATCATCATCATCATCATCATCATTATATCTAAAAAAGGAAACGAAGATGATAGAACATGATTACTTTTCTGCCACTATCTTCATCGTGTTAGTTGAATGTCTCGCATCACTACTGACATTGCCTTCATCTTCGCCTTGATAGTCACAGATGTTTCATCATCATCATCATCATCAAAGTCATCATCATCATCATGCCAGTATACTGTGTGTGTGTGTGTATATATATATATATATATATATATATATATATATATATATATATATATATATATATATATATATGGTTGGTATGATCCCAAAGTAGGAAAAGGAACAAAAACAAAAGAGCATACATCCATTACCGTCTTCTCCGTCACTTCTGTCTTCCCCGTTGCAGATTTCTTTCATCACCATCATCATCATTCTCGTGTTGAATGTGGTGGTACAACATACAATACGAGAAGGAAACAAAAGCGGTAGAACTACCATCAGTCCCCAGCGAAAATCTACGTTCACCATACTAACCTTCGTTCACTCGGTCCTTTTCTTTGTTAATCCCCTCATTATCACAGGTTTTTCGTAGGCCAAATAAAATATGTAGCAGCAAGAACATTATGTAAAGATACAGTACTAAAAGGAGCTAATGTTATATCAAACCCCATCACTGCCATGAACGAAATCGTCTGTCAGTAGCAAATGAATGAAGTTTGCCCTTTCTCTGCGTGAAACATCCTAATTGTGTTGTTCATGTTTATTATCGCATGATCGCTTCATTCAACTTTGGGAATGGCATTACTTAGTTCCTGGTTAGAAATGGCCTTTCTTAACTACCTTTTCACCGAAGAACCTTCCTAAGTCGGATAAAATCGTGGGCACATAGCAAGTAAATACTTAAAAAAAAAAAAAGTCACTGTTTCCTTATACCTTCCCTGAAATTAACTTCTCCTCCAGCATCTCTACTTCTTATCCTCCAGTAAAAACTCGAGGAAAGGCGGCATGACATCGTTGATATAGAGGCTAATTCATTATTTTTATTTTTACCATAAATCGTAGTAAAAGACGTAATTCCTTATGTATTTTGAATCAGACAAAAAAAAAAGGATTCTGTACCTTACATGTATCGAAAGTGTTGCTTTATCTCTTTACTATTAATCGTAATAAAGGAATAAATCATTAACACTTTTCCTTTGACCGTCTTACAAATATTATATTTCTCTCTCTCTCTCTCTCTCTCTCTCTCTCTCTCTCTCTCTCTCAAATTTACCTTAACTCCTCCTCCAACCTCGTAAAAACTTGAAGGCGGGTGGTGAAGGGTGCCTCAGTGGAGAGCTCTTAGGGACGTAAAGTGACTTGTAGGCGAGGAAGGCAAGGGCAGGGCAATGTTGGTCTTGCTCGCCTCATTTGTTAGTCAGATGAGGCGGTGGGCAGGACCTGGGTAATCTGCCGGTGCTCCCCACCCCCTCCTTGACTCTTGTTATCAGTTTAATGTGTGTGTGTGTGTGTGTGTGTGTGTGTGTGTGTCTGTTAGGTGGGATGGCGTTTATGAAGAGCTAGCGTATAGAAGGTTTAAATGATTAGTGAATGGAAGTATCTTATTTTTGCTGGGAACTCTCAGGGTGTGTGTGTGTGTGTGTGTTTCTGATGATACCTCCCTGATATAGAATAATACTGAGATGATGATAATGATGATGATGATGATACCTCCCTGATATAGAATAATATTGAGATGATAATGATGATGATGATGATGATGATAATGGAACTACAAGGAAGGTCTGCAAGTTAATAAAGTTAAGTAGAGTGGTTGGAAGGGGGAGAGGAAGACCAATTACAAGGAGGGTAGATTAGGTGGATAAGTAAGCAAGCGAGGGTGGTGTTTCCTTATTGAGTTGTGATGTACTAGAAAAGTAAGCAAGTATCAGCAGACTTGTCAGGCAGGGTGACAGGGGCAGGTGGAGTGACAGGGCCAGGCAGGGTGACAGAGCTAGGCAAGATAAAAGAATTTTTATGCAGGGCGACAGGGTCATTCAGGATGGCAATGCCAGGCAAGATGTCAGTGCCAGGTAGGGTGGCAGGGCTAGACAGAGTGACGGGGGGAGTGGCGTGTTTCCATTCCCTGTGCTGACACAACCACACTTCCGCGTGATCCACCCCCACCCCACCGTCTGGCCAGACAGTGTTTAATTAACGTGATTGTCATGCGGGCCGCTGTGTTGTGTTGTGCTGTGCTGTGCTGTGCACCCTCACCCCTCGCTGCACGTCACAGCACCGTTGCCTTTCACGGCCTACACGCCACCTACACTACACTTCACAAACACACCCACTTTAACACACTAGATCTTAGTTTATCATAATAACTGCATACCCTAACAGTTTACTAGACTTTCCCAAAGTTCCTAATACAGACTCCTGAAGGTCTAACGTTCGACAACGCTAGTTGGGATTAAGAACAGATGGTATGCTCTTCGGTTCCAGTCCTGAAGAGGCGACTGATTTTTTTTTTTTTTTTAACTACTGTTGCCATTGGTGTAAGCGATCATCTACCTTTAATGTTCTGGACTGCAATAGCCTAGCCTCAGTCTCCTAAACTTGCAAGGTTTAATATGACTGGATGTCATCATTTCACCGGTAATTTTCACTGATAGATTGTGCAGTGCACAGTAACCCAGGTGAGTTAGTGTTGTCGCCATCAACCCTCTCTTCTTCGAAACAACTCCAGTACTTTCTCCCAGCTAACGCCAGACTATTTTATTCAGCTGAGGGTGCACATCATAGGAGAATAAAAGAATAAACTGATACGAGTACCTAGCAACGCAGTATTCCAATTAGCACACAGGAAATAAAAATACTCTTTGTAGCGACATAGCTCTCCCAGCAGCTTTCATGTCCAGAGAGCACCCGACCCAGCCATCCAGCCAGCCAGCCATCCTAATATTATTCTGCACAACTATTAAGGCCCGTCTCCCCTGCCGTCCGAGCAGTGAACACGTCGCCAGTGTTGAATCAGGCAGTAAACTTCACACCTTCGCCGCGTCTGCCCCACAACACAGACACGTACGCTGACCATCACTAAATATTGCACCTCCCTAGTTCTCACCCCCCACCAAACCTCCTCTGCAACTCTCTCTCTCTCTCTCTCTCTCTCTCTCTCTTTATCCTTCCTTGCACCTAACACTCCTCCTCCGCCACCACCGTTTCTTTCTCTCCTCCAGCACTTTCTTCTCTTTCCCCTCGGCATCTCCTTGTTCCATCACTTAGCTACACTTTCCTCTTTCTCTTTTTCCGCACCAACTTATTTCTCCCTCACTCCCTTCCCGTGCGTCTCCCTTTCTCCCCTTGTACCTTTCCCCTCCCTCTTGGGCCTATCCCCCCCTGTGGCCTCTCCTCCCCTTACACCTCTCTCCTCCCTCCATCTCCCTCACCCATACAACTCCCTCTTACATTTTTTGCTCCTTGCACCACTCTTCTTTTCTCTCTCTCTCTCTCTCTCTCTCTCTCCATTCACTTCCCTGTTTCCGTTCCTTGCCTCCCCCATTTTCTCCCATCTTGCAACAACCTCATTTCTTTTTGTGTTCCTCTTGTTTTCCCCATATTTCTACCATCTTTCCCTTACATTTCCTTCCTTCCTCCCTCCTCTCAACGCCATTATTTGCACTTCTTATCAATCATCTCTCCTTCTTTGCATTTCTTTCTCCCTATTCCATCCTCTTTCTGTCCCTCCTCTCCATTCCCTCCTCATTCTCTCCACCATACCTTGCCCCATCTTTCCCACTTTTTCACCACCGTCTTTATCCTTCCCTACACTTTCTTTTTCCGTACCATTGTATCTTTTTCTCCCTTACACTTCACCCTTTTCTCTTTAGCCCTCCCTATATCTTCATCGTATATCACTTTCCCTCCCAGCACCATCTCTCTCTCTTCCTCCATCACCACCATCGTTTCGAGAACTGCGGTAAGCCCTCTTGCAGACACACTCCTATTGCCCATATCCCCAGCTAATAAGCCACAGGTTAAATACAGTTTAGCCAGGCGGCGCGCTCAACAATCCACCTTATCTCAAAACACGAGTGACAGCACTTCACACTTGAGTCAACACATCTCCAACACATGTCTCCTCCTCCAACGACTCTTCGAGGCGCAGGATACTCGCAGTTTTACAGCACCTCGCCCTTGAGTCAACACTTCAACACTTATCTCTTCTCCTCCTACGACTTCTTGAGGCATAGGATACTGGCAGTGTTTTACAGGGTTGGCCAGCAGGATAACTGAAACCCCGTGGTCCGACATGTAGTTGCCAGTTTAACCCTTTTATACCAGAACCAGATATGTTTTTAAGTATCTGCCGCCAATTGTTGCTGGCTGCCTTTGTGAAGTTAGCAGTATTCTATACAGGTTAATATTTTAGCGATGTTCTGGAGTGTTTAGCATTCTCTTGAGCGATTTTTGGTATTCCGTGTGCGTAGCGAGTTTCTAACGCCTTTAGGTTTGGCAACTGTACTGGGTGGCCGCGGAGAGACGTGAAGGATCCTTGACTGTGTTTGCTCGGTCGCTGTTGAGTGGCGGTGGTGAGGCCTCGCGTCGTGTAGCGCGGCAGATCCCGCAGCACACACACACACACACACACACACACACACACACACACACACACACACACACACACACACACACACACACACACACACACACACACACACACACACACACACACACACACACACACACACACACACACACACACACACACACACACACACACACACACACGCACACACACACACACACACACACACACACACACACACACACACACACACACACACACACACACACACACACACACACACACACACACACACACACACACACACACACACACACACACACACACACACACATTGGCCGTCGCTGCAGTCACCACTACCACTCCTCCTGCCGCTCTTGTGTCCTTCTGATAATCGCTGTTCTCATCTTGGCAGAGTCGTTAACCTTTAGATGTCGGGTTAACCTCTTCACTGAGAGGTATTTCTGAAGTCAAATAAAATAATCTGATGGTGGCCTGAATAGAATAATGCTTTATCTGTAATGCATAAAATCGTCAGGCGGCAGCAGAATCATGAGACCTGAATAAGGGTGTAAAGTAGAATCGTCTGGCTGTAACAAGAGTAAAAAAATAAACAGGTTTCTCACGTCCTATAAGGTTTACATTAAGCTGTTTTTGGGCGTGATGCATTTCGAAAACGTGTTAAGAAGCGTGGGCGTGTGTACCTTAAGTTAATCTGTCGTCATCATCATCATCATTACCATACTGTCACCATCATATATGGCCCCATTGAAAACTGAGTGGATATATTTCCGTAATGAGAAAATGACAGAAACACAAAGAAAGGCAATTATTATTAGAGGGCGCGTCAGAAATGGGCTACCTCTGCAATCACCACATCTAGGCCTTCGAAATTTCCATCTATCTCCCAAACGGAATCGCCCACACAGTGCCTTCCGTAATAAAAATTGAATATCTACTTTATCTTCCTCAATATGATTCTGAAGCATCAGACTTCTGATTCTGACAATTCCTACTCCTGTTTCTGGATTCTACCTTTCTTATTTTTGGAATAGGTTTATGATGATGATGATGATGATGATGATGATGATGATGATTCGAGATAGTATAATCATGTGTTTAGTATGGAACCCATATTACTCGTCAGGATGTATATATTTCGTATTTCTGGTGTGGGTGGGAAGGTGATGACATAGTGCTCGTGTCTGGTATGACTGGAAAAGTAGATGTGCTGTATTCTCCGCTTATGGGTGTAAAAGTGGTATTATTTATGGACATCATATAGTGGTTGTATCCGGTGTAGGTGCAGAAGTGGTATTATTCTTGCAAATCGTATAGCGGTAATACCTGGTGTGGGTGTAGAAGTGGTATTTGCTCGTGTTCAGCCGAGTGTGTGTGTGTTGTGCTGGATTGCTGTGCGCCCTGGCTGCTTCACTCATGGCCATACCCAAGCAACCTTAATGCTTTTACGATGCGGGAAGTATTATATTGTAGGAGATTTAACTGTATCATTTTTATGTTACCGTTGATGAGAGGGTTGTGTTAAGGCAGGGAGACGGTATGGATTAGGGAGGGTGGTGATAGGTATGGTATAGCTTGTGATGGGTGTTGCGTGGGTGGTGATAGTGTGATGTGGTTGGCGATGGATGTTGTATGGGTGGTGACAGATGTGGTGTGGTTGGTGGTAGGTGTGGCGTGGTTGGTGAAGGGTGTTACGGGGGTGGTGACGGGGGTGATGATTATATGAGAGCATGGCTGGGTTGCAGGTAACAGCCTGTTTGGATTGTGTCCGGAGTTAGTTACGTAAAATAAGAAATAAATAAATCAAAAGATAAAAGTAAAGAAAATATTCCGTGGAAGCATATTCTCAACACTTCAATTCGAGGGGAGGTCTCTCTTGTATAGAAGTGCCTAGCGTTAACTAGTTGAAATACACAATACTGAACAAAGGGGTAAGAGGGTTTTGAAAACTTGCTGTATATATATATAATGTGTGTGTGTGTGTGTGTGTGTGTGTGTGTGTGTGTGTGTGTGTGTGTGTGTGTGTGTGTATCCCGGTATATAATTGAGAGAGAGAGAGAGAGAGAGAGAGAGAGAGAACCTGTCATCTATTATGTACTTTGTTTTTCATGGTGCTGATTAATTGTGAGATATTGGTTGGCACCTGGACTTAAGGACGACATGTGTAGTGACAGGTGGTGAAGTATCTAGAGGTGGGTGACGCTGTGGTTGATGATGTTGATGGATGTCAGCGTTGGTACGGACAGGTAGTGGAACGAGTGGTGGTGTGGATAGTGGTGATGAGACCTTTGTGAGTGACAGAGGTTAGTGTGGATGAGAATATGTGGTGATATGGGTGGGGTCTTGATGCCATACTAATGGGTTATAAATGGGTGGTGTGGATGGTGGTATGGGCAGTGGTGAAGGGTAGTATGGATGGTGGTACGGTGGTGGTTGGATGTTATGTTGATAGTAATGGGTGTTGGTGTGGATAGAGTTGATAGTGATGAATGGTGTGGATGATGGTGGTGGTGTGGGTGGCAGGTAGTTGGTTGGTGGTGTGGGTGGTGGTGTGGATGGGCGTATGGGTGGCGGTGTGGGCGTGTGGGTGGGTGGGTGGATGGGTGGTTGTGTGGGTGGCGGGGAGGGGGGAACGGACCAAAGCTTGCCCATGTTAGCCGAGGACAAACAGTGTTGGGTAATTACGGGCGAGGCAGCAGCCGCCCGCCTCCCCGCTGTTGACACTACCACCCTTGTTGCTGCCCCTACCACCACTACCACCACCACCACAACTACTACCACCACAACTACAATGCTGGTTGATGACCCTCCCACTACTACTATCTCCACATCTACCACCATTACCATCTTTCTTGCTGCCACTACCGCCACCAACGCAGCTGCCACCACTACCACTCTTGTTACTGCCCCTCCCACCACTGCCATAGGTGCTGTTACCAGACTCATTACCAAAATGACTTCCAGTACGTTGTCATTACCATTAAGGCTACAGCTACTGTAACCAACACCAGCATCACTACTATTGCCATTTTAGCCACCACCGCCACTTCTTGGTCACTGTTATTCTGGCTACTGGTAAAGCATTCGTACTGAAAACAGGCAAGCTGAAGTATATTAGCCTATAATACCTGGATGGATTTATGGAATATATGAATGATATCTGAATTTATGCAATAAATTCACAATGCAAACTGACGCAAGGAAATTTAAGAACCTCCAAGTCCAGGTTTTCCCAGATCATTCTTATCTGACTATAAACCACCGTCCAACATTCGGTTGCATTTTGATAAATATGTCCCTTTTCTTTGGGAAAAGGGGGCGTAAGACGGTGACAGACGCGTAAGACGGGTGTAGTGGACCCAAGAAAGACGACCCTTGTAGGTTATGCACCAGTATACAGTGTGACGATTCCGCAGATGTAAAATATATTATTCCTAAAATTTTAATACGTGTTATTACAGCTCGGTGTTAAGATGTCAAGGTCATATACATTATTCTTACACAGAGGGATGAGATACTTGAAGTGCTTTTTTTTTTTTTTTTTTTTTTTAAGATATTAACTTTATGACACACATTTTTCACTCTGATCTGAAATAGAATCACTAATTCTTTCACTATCGATATAGAGGGACACATCACCACATCTTCTCTTCATGACCACAACCATTCCTACCAAAACCCACCACAACCAATCCAGCACACCCACGACAACAAGTCCTACCACCATTCCTACCACACCACCACCACAACCATTATAGCCACATTCCCACCACAACCAATCCTTCCACACCCACCACTACCAGTCCTACCACACTTCCGCCACAACCAATCCTACCACACCCCCACCACAACCAATCCTACCGCTTCCTCACCGCAACTATTCCTGCCACAACCCACCACAACCACAGCTACCACTAACCACCTCTTTAATTTGGTCTCACCCACCAAAACCTTTCCTACCACCACCCACCACAACCACAACCACCACTAACCACCTCTTCAATTTAGCCTCGCGGTGGGCCTGTGTGATCCTTGTTTAGTTAGCAGAGGAGGTAAGGCAAAGTAGTGTCCGACCCTTTCCTCCCGTTAAGTCAACTTCGGCCTATACCCTACTACTCAACTCGCCATCCTCATTTTTTATTTTCTCTCTCCTTTAGTCTTCCCTCTTCTTCCACTCTTTTTCCCTACTCCTCAAGACCCATTCCTTATTCTTTCTTTCTCCCTATCCTTTTATTCGCCCCTACACTTCCATTCTCTTTTCTCTAGTCTTACTGCCCTAGTCTACATTCTTTTTTTTTTCCCCTCTCTTCTTATTGTTTTATGTTTTTCCACTCTTCTCATTCTTTATTCTGTCTGTAGCCAGTTTCCTCCCCCTCCCCCTCTTTCCTTCATTTTCCTTTCTCGCCCAGCCATTCTCTTTTCTCCTTCTTTAATCATACGAGTATATGCTCGTTTTTAATCATTATTGTTTTCTCCATCAGTCTTTCCCCTTACTCCATAATTTTTTCTCTTTCCTTCTCCCTTTTCTCCTTCAACTCCTTCCTTCCTTTCCTTTTATTCTTCGTCCTCGGGCAGAAGGGGTTGTCTTCCGTTTTAATTCCCATTCTCTCTCTCCATCTTCCTCAATTCCGCTTCATTCTCTCTTGCCTCATTCCTTCTTTCTTCTTTCGGTTGTGCCCCGTAGTTTGATTTCCTTCATCCACTTTTTTTACTTCCTTGTTCTCGCTCCCTATTTCTTCGTTATATCTCCTTAGTATTCCATTGGTTCTTAACTCTTTCATGGTCAGGACAGCTCTTTAGTAGTATGATATTCCAGCTACTTGCAAGCTGTTTTAATCAGTTAAGAGAGTATACGAGGCCAAGAGTTAATTTAGTTCCACATCATCAAGCGATACCCATATTCAAATATTCATTCTGATATTACGGGCGGATTCTGGTATATGTCTTGGGTTGTATTCTAGTAGTAGTCAAATATTAGTTTTACCTCTTTTAATTATTCGTTCTAGGATTTCAGGCAGTCATATATTTTTCTTTCTATCCTGTAAGATATTTTTATTTTGCAGTCAAATTTTTGTCCCTATTATAGAAAAACTCTCAATACGACCTGCACATGGGGTTTAGGATGGGGGTGCAGCCCCTTCCTCGATCCCGTAAGACAATATCCACAACTTTAAGGATCTATAAAGGAATGGAATTTCGTATGTTTATAAATACAAGGCCACGTAGGTCATGGGCACAGTAGGAATGAAGGGTGGATATTTTCAGAAGGGCCGAATTCCTCCGACCCTGACCCCACCCTCTCCCAAGAAAATACTGGTAACTTTGCAAAACCGAGGAACGCTGGGCAAGTCTCGTACTATATAAAGAAGATTGGTTTTAGTTCTGCAGTCCGATATTTGTTGTGTGGCGAGACTGGGGCGGTGGCATGGCGGCGGTGGCGTTATTGTGGGGGGCGGCAGCGTGTAATTTGGCGGCCCCGCCCTCCAGCACACGAAGACCTGGGGACCGCCACAAGAAAATCCAATCAGCTGAGATATTGATGCCGTGCTGACGAGGGGGTTGTGGGGGGGAAGGAAGTGGGGTTGTGGGAGATATGTGGGGGAGTTAGAGGGAGAGGTGGGGAGGGGGATTGGTAGGAATTGGGGAAGGTACATGAATTAAGGGAAAAGCATGTCTTTCAAGGGAGATAAGAGAGAAAAGATAATAATAGGATATGGGGAGGGGAACTGTGAGGGAAATGGAAAGGGAAAGAGAGCTGTGAGGGAGGGTTAGAGGAGAGGGAAGGTGGTTAGAGTTAGGGGAGGGAAGTTCAGAGGGAGATGGAGGGGGAAGATGTGACTTTGAGGGAAATAAGTGGGAGGGAAAACAGGAGTAGAAAACTTAAGGTAGGGGAGGGAGGATAATGATGAGTTGAAGGTTGAGTGGGAAGGCGAGTAGGAAGGATAGGAGGAAGGACCACGTGGGGCCAGGGTAGGAGGGTTGGGGAGGAGATGGAGATGGAGGGGAAAGGAAGTTGGGATGAAAAGAAATACAGGCCGTGAATGGAGACAGGTGAGAAGGCAAGGGAGAGGTGGGGAGGGGACGGGAGGCAGGGACGAAGGTGTAGAAGGTAGGAAGGAAGGTGATGGGGCTGGGAGATTGAAGTGAGAACTTTGAACTGTGGTTGATGGGAAAGTAGTTGAAGGAAAGAAGGTAGGTCAGTTGGACTGGTGGTGGAAAGGAGATAAAGAGAAGGAACTGGTAGAGGGAAGAAAAAGATATCCCGAAGACAAGAGACAGTCAATTCATCCTCTCAGTCCGGTGACGTACGTTTCATTCTGGTCTGTTACAGGATTTCTTGCTATAAGAATCACACCAGTACTGAGTGAGATAGCCTTCGCATATCTCAGTATAGATGGCGTTATATTAGTGCCGAGTGGTGACATAAGAAGATTTGTGGTACCATCTGTTGGTGCGTAGACGAACTGAAGAACGTCAGGGATAAGACTGCAGCAGATTAATAGTACATATAAGAGGTTCTACAAGAGGAAAGAAAAGAGTAAGTCAAGAAGTTTTTGGTGTCTGTCTAAGAACAGAGATAAAAGTTGAGAGATCAGTGATATTTAAGGGGCAAGGTAGAGTCTGGTGAAGAGAAGAAGAAAGGTGGAAGTAGTGATGATCGATTGCAGTGGAGAAGAGATGTGATGGAGAAGAAAGGTGCAGGAGCTATGAAAGACGTAGAAGGTGTCGTGCAGTGATGAATCAGATGGAGTATAATGATGGAGAAACAGATCGTAAGAGCTGTGATGGAGAAGAGGGGTGATGGTAATAATGAGAATAATTGTGATGGAGAGAGCTTAAGTGTAGTGAGGGAGAAGGAATGTGGAAGAGTATGATGATGGAGAAGAAAGTAAAAGATAATGATGAAGAGAGATTCTGGTCAAGAGTGTGTTGATAGAAATGTGGAATAAGGTGATTATATAGAAAGTTAAGGAGATTAATAAGAAGGCGGAGGAGACCTGTGATGGAGGTATGTCGAGGATGGTGATGATGGAGGAGGAGAGAGGTGGAGAGAAGAGGTGGAGAGATTAATGATGGAGAACAATACGTGGAAGTGGGATACGATGGAAGAGGAGGAGGATAATGATGGAAGAGAAAGATGGTGAAGAGTGCACTGATGGAGAAGAAGTGTGGAGAAGGGTGTTGATGGATGAGAGAGGTGGAGGAGGGTAGTGATGGAGGAGAGAGGGTGGAGGAGAGGGTGATGGAGGAGAAAGGTGGAGGAGGATGATGATGGAGGAGAATGGTGGAGGAAGGAAGGTGGAGAGGGGGCTGAGGATGTGGAAAATCAATATGGCATGTTTGGGTTGGCGTGTGTGCCAATGTTTTACTGACCAGTCCGATCTCGACCCCCCTTCCTCACTTACCTTCCCTTTTTCTCTTCAGTTTTCTTTATTTTTCTCTCCTCTTATACACCCTTTATCTTACATTTTATCCTTTCTGGTCTTACTGTTTTTTTTTTCCCTTCCATTACCTTCTTTTTTTCTCTTCCACTTTCCCCATTTTTCCCTTTTACTCTCCCTTTCTCTTCCATTTTCTCCCTGCCGATCCTTCCATCAGTTTTTCTTCCATTTCTCTCCCTTTCTCCACCCCCTCGTTTTTTTTCTTCCCCTATTCTGGATATTTTCTCTCCTTTTCTCTCTTTCTTTCTCTCCCGTATTCTTCATTAGCTTTTCTCTGCCTGCGTCTCATATTCCCCCTCTTGTCACATTCATTTTGACCATTTTCCTTTTCTTTCCCTCCTCTTTTACTGTCACTTGCTCTTCCACTCTCCTTTTTTTCCCTCCCCCTCCTTCACCTTTCTCCCTGGCCCTATTTTCTTCGTCTTCTGTTTGTTCTTTCCTATATTTACATTTCTCATTTTCCTCGTTTTCCCACCCCCATATATCTTCCCCTTTTATTTTCTTCCTTTCTCCCTTTTCCTCACTCCTTTTCTGTTTCTTTTTTCCTATATTTCCATTTCCCATTTTCCTCTTTTTCCCTGTATATCTTATTTCATTTTCTCCATCTCTCTCTTTTCCCCACTCTTTTCCTATCGTTTTTGCCTTCTGTTTCTCGTCTAATCTATTTTGCATCTGACACTTTCCTTTCTCCTTTTCCTCTCCTGCTTACATTTTTCGTTTAGTCTTTTTCTCACATCCTTTTATCTTCTTGCCATTCTTCTCTTTCCTCTTCTGTAATTACCTTTCCTCCATTCTTTCTGTTTTCATGTTTACTGTCAGTCGTTTTATATCGCAAATTTCTCTTTCTTTACTTTGTTTTCATTTTTCTCGGAGTCAGGTCCACATTAAGATAAAGTATGCTATAAATTTTACCCAGTGTGAATGTAGGACGTTGATTTGATGATGATGATGATGATGGAGATGGCGACAATGATGATGATGATGATGATGATGATAATGATGGAGGTGATGATAATGATTTTCTTAATGTTTAGATTGGCATCTTTACTTTGGATGTCATTTCTCACGCTAGATTTGATTCCTACAGACGTTAGAAGTTACATCACTTAAAGTTTTATCTTCTGTCTTTACTGTGAGGCGTCTCCAAGCCGAATGAAATTACATGACGTTAGAAAAAAAAATAACATGGAAAAAATCGTACTTAAAGCGTTCATGAATACTGTAAAATTTGTTGGACAAGGGATTAATAAGTAGACACGATATATAAATTTCATTTACACAATAAGTTAACAATTTTCAGTTTCAGTCCCAATTATTTTTCTGAAAAGTTTTTGCCGAAAACGGATACATGTAAATAAGAAAATAAAAGATGGTGTTGATCTTGGAAGGCCATAGTTCCTTCTTTATTTTTTTTTTTTATGAGTTTGCCTTCAGGATTTTGCTTGCAGTTTTCTCTTAGATCTTTGGCTTTTGCATTTATTCATCTTCTGTATGTGGATAGTATGTCTTTCTGTAAAAATTAAGTACGGGCCACCTAGAAAGGACCGCAAGATCTGTGTGGTGTGTGGATCTGTGTAACCGTATATAACTCCTCTCTCCTCCCCCCTCTGTCTCCTGCATTTCCTCTCTTCTTTCCAACTTTACAGCTTTCCTCCTCTCGCCATAAGTAGGACCTCAGATACTCCTGCAAAGAGCGTCAGGTGTGTGAGATTTGTGTAACTGTGAACTCCTTACTCCTTCCTTCATCCATCCATCATTCTTTCATCCATCCATCCTTCTGTTTCTCTCTTTCCTGTCTTACTTCTCTCCCCGTCTTTCCTTCCTTTCCTCCTTTCAACAGTAATAGAAGAACCTCAAAAACTCCCCCGAACTTGTCTCACCATTTTTTTCCCCCAACCCTCTCGCTTCTAAGTTAAATTTGTTGTGCGGAACCCAGGCGTCTCGTGCACTCCCTGAAATTCCTCCCGGCTGATAGAGAGTTGGGTTAGCCTTGTCGATTTTTTTTTTTTTTTTTTTTTTTTTTTTTTTTTTTTTTTTTTTTTTTTTTTTTTTTTTGGCGTCTCCTTCTATTTTAGCGCTTGGTTTCTTGAAAGTTTTGCGTCTGTGTGAGAGTTGTTTTTTTCTTGGTTTGAACCCCATGGACTTTTTTGTGGGTTACTGTAAAAGCTGGTGTTGCTTTTTTGTATGAATTACTGTGATGGTTATTGTTACGTGGCCACCTTCTGATTTTGTGCCTAATTTCTTGAAAGTTGTAGGCTTGTGTGGTTTTTTATCTTTTTTTTTTTTTTTTTTTTTTTTTTTTTTAACCCTGGAGTTTTTTCGGTGGTTATTGTGATAGCCGATGTTATGCTGTGAAGAACGAATCACAGTCATGATAAACTGCCATATGTGAGACGCCTTGGCAGTTGTTACATTTTATATTATTTTATTTTATATTATTTTTGTCGTTACTTTCTATGTAAGTTACTGTAATGATTGGTGTTACTATTTTATATGATTTTACACTTACAGGAAAATATTGAGGTTTATTTGGCAAAGTAAATCGTTAAGAAAGAGGTGCTTGAAGGTCTCCCAAGAAGCGAATACGACCCAAGGACTCGTACAGACAACTCATGTACACCTTGTCTTAACCTGTCGCAGCGGGGAGTGGAGAGGGAAAAAGGGAGGAGAGAGGGAAGAGGATAGGGAGTAAAGAAGAGAGAAGGATAGAAAGGGGTGAGTAGTAGGGGAGAGGAAGAGGAAACGGGGTAGAGGGAAGGGGAAGAGGGGAGTTGGGAAGAGACTATGGAGAGGAAAGATGAAGAGAAGAAGGAAGTAAGGATGAGGGAAGGGAGGGTGAGGGAAGGAAGTGGGGAGTGCAGGAGAAATGTGGAAGTGGAGGAAGAAGAATAAGGGGGGTAAGATACGAGAGAGGAGGAGCAAGGAAAGAAAGGTAAAAAGAGGAGGAGAGAGTTGGGGAAAAGAGTGTCAGGCTGAAGAAAATGGAAGAATGAAAAGTGGAAAGAAGGAATTACTTTTTCATCAACAAGCTAGAGAAGTAACGAAGGTCAGGGTATCAATGTCCAATAGCATGGGTAGCGGAAAGCAATAACGTCGATCGGCGGTAGACAAAATTACGTCCTATATTTGACCTATAATTTCAGCCCCATATTACTGCCTCTCTCCTCTCTATAATCTCAACCTTTTGTGATGACAGGCTGCCGAATCCTAGCCTAGTGTCATTCAGGAGGCAGAAAGGAGAAGGGGGAAGGGTTGGATGAGTGAGATTGTAAGATTTTGTTGTTAAGATTACTTTACAGTCCCAAGGTGATTTCATCTTGGAGGCGGGAAAAGTTAATTGATAAGTTGGCAGATTATGAAAAAAGGGATAACGATCGCGTACACGCCACACACACACACACACACACACACACACACACACACACACACACACACACACACACACACACACACACACACACACACCAATTACCCATGACCTGCAGTTTTGGCTCAGCGGGATATTGCTTGTATTGCTTCATTACCCTGGCCTCTCATCGTGTTGGCTGGAATAAAAGGGAGAAAAAAAAAATGATGATACTAGGCTGAAAGGACAAATCATGCGTTAGCTAATTAAATCCTTTCTTTATTTCAGGCCGAAGGTGAGCTAATTTTGTTATTGTGCTGTGTTTAGGTCTTAGTACAAAAGCAAAAAAAAAAAAAATGTGTGAGTTTAGTTAAATTCGTCCTGACTGAAAAAGAACTCAACGAAAAGTAAAATTATAGAAAGATAAGTAAATAAAAATAAGTAAATAAATAAATGCTATGCCAAAATTTCAAATGATTCCAGTTATATATTTTGTGTTTGGAATTTAAGTAGTTTTTTTTTATAGTCTGGTTGAAACAGACTGCAAACGAGGAAAAAATATTGTGTTGAAAGACCAGATTACCTCGTTTTTATAGTATGTGTGTGTGTGTGTGTGTGTGTGTGTGTGTGTGTGTGTGTGTGTGTGTTTGAGAGAGAGAGAGAGAGAGAGAGAGAGAGAGAGAGAGAGACAGGGGGGTATAGGCGGAAAGGTCGGCCATTTGCGAGTGAGTGGCCACCATCCATCTTGTGCAAGAGTATCAAGTTCTCTACTCCTGGGGTGATTACAGGTGTGTCCCGCCCTCACCTGCTCTGAGGGGTTAAATGGTGTGAGAGAGAGAGAGAGAGAGAGAGAGAGAGAGAGAGAGAGAGATCAAGGAAAAAATGGAGGGTTAAAGGAGAGACAGACAGATGGAAAAAGCAGGTAGAGAAACGAAACACTAAAAAAACAAAAAGAGGTTGAGAAAGAGAGAAGAAAGTAGATGTCGAAAGAGACAGACAGACAGACAGACATACAGAAAGAATGAAAAGAAAGAAGAAAGAAAGAGAGTGACTGGTGGAGTTGGAGTGAGCGTGGTAGTAATCTTTATGTCGTGCTGGATCGGCCAAACCCACCAGCCTGCAGCCAGTGAGTGAGTCCCGCGGTGCTAGGCTAGGCTAGGCTAGGGCGGGTCACGTGATGTAAACATTGATCCTCGGACCAGGCGGCCGCACGAAGGCGTCGAAAGGGAAGACTGAACTGATGCCGGGAACTTCGTAATCGTCGGTCTCCCCCGTCGACACCTCCCTTGCGTTCTTCCCTTTATCCTCTGTCCCTTTTCCTCGACACCTTCTTTCTTCCCTCCTTCCTCCCTTTCTTCCTTTTTTTTCCTTCCATTTCCTCTGCCCATTCTTCCTTCCCTCCTACCATTCCTATCCCTTTCTTCCTCTCCATTCCCCTTCCTTCCTTCCTTCCGTCTCCTTTTTCGTTCTTCCCTCTCTCCCTTTCCTCTTTCCTATTCCCATTCTTCCTTGTCTCTCGCCTTTTTTCTTTCCCTTTCTCCTTTTCCCAGCCCTCCCTCCTTTCCTCCACCCCTACTTGTATGTGGCACAGGCACTCAGAGAGCTGTATTTTCGCTTAGCACCTGATGTTAGTCTTTCAGTGGGGGACTAAAATGGTCACTACCTTTTCAGCCGTATGACAGCTAGTATACAACATATATTCTCCTGAGGCAGTATTTTCCTCTGAATTCTACAGTCTCTTTCAAAATGTAATCTTCCCTTACTTGAACAAAATCGTCTATTAGTGATAGAAATACTTGTGTCGACCGGGGGAACTGATGCCACGAATTTCTTAACTACTGGGAGGCATTTAGATTGTTCGTAATCTACTCTGTCAAAAAGATCTGGCCTTAGTTGTAAGAAATTTCCCGGCGATAGTCAAAATAACATAAACTTTACTTGAACTACAAGTGTTACGAAGTGCGTCAGACCACAACAGACGTCTCAATCGCACCGTATTGATGTCAAACTGAAACCTATCCTTTGTTACAAGGAATCGAATATCCGGAAATCATCATGAATGCTGGCTTCGTCAGATATCGGGCGATGGTGGTATATAGTGGGGTGTTGTGTGTAAGGGCCGACGAATCAATCTGAGGGTGGGCGAGGGTGCGACAACAGGCCAGCTGGGATGGGTGTGGACGGGATGGCGTTGTGGGAGGTGGAAAGGGGTGAAATTAGGAAAGAGACAACCAGAATTGGCGACCTGACTGACCAGTTTTCTTAACTTTCCTTCCATTTCTCTCCGTTTGCATTTTCTCTCTTCCCCGTTCCTCTTTTCTCTCGTTGTTGAAAGTGGAACCTACTGCCTGACTCACCGTTTTCCACTGACTAATTCCCCCCCCCCTTCTCTCTCTCTCTCTCTCTCTCTCTCTCTCTCTCTCTCATTTCCGTGCTCCATTTCTCGTAGTGTTATCGACAAGTGAACTTTAATAAGCTGGTGCCACCGATTGCCATTCAGTTTTAGGTCCATCAACGTACCTGCAAACTATTTTGAAATTTGCCCTTAAGAATTGTTTATGAATGGCTTGTGAAATGGATATGGTGCACTCGGGCGTTGCGTGGCTCCGCTCCATTAAGCACTACCCTTGGTTAATTTCAGAATCATTGACCATGCGCCAATCACAGCCATGTACATAATTACTTAGACTCAAACTTCCATTTTAGCGCAGATGTATACACTGAAAATTTTTTCGAACTACTAAATTTTGTAAACTTCCGCTTTCAGAGTATTTGGATATTCCTTCCATAAGTGGACTGAGCAGCGAAAATGCATATTTTATCGTTCTAATTCTCTCTTTTCAAATACCGTGAATGCTTTAAAAGGGTTCTGAAAGCCAAGAGTGGGAACAGAGAGGGTGGGGTTTAGGAGAGAAGAGTGGATGATTTGGATAGAAAAGTATGGGGTACGGAGGGAAGAGGGGGATATATGATGGGAAAAATAGGGGGATATGGAGGGAACAGCCTGGACTGGGGAAGGATAAAGGTTCCCCCTTGACTGATCCATCTTGCCTCTCACCATTATTCCCCTGACAGCGCCAAGGGGACTTTTCACCCCCAAAATTCCGGCCCAGTTATAACTTCATAGGCTCATTGAATAGGCCGCTGGTGTAGGCCTAAAAGTTAATGTTCGGGTGAAATTGGTTGGATCGGTTGATTAGGCCCTGCAAGCTGTTAGTTTTGGGTTGGTTTTATTCCACGAAAAAGTAAAATCCATAATTCATCCAATAAGTGCTTAGAATTAATTGATAAATTTGGTTACATCGGCTGATTAATTTATTCAAGCTGTTACATTTCGTTCGAATTTAATCCAATTGAAAGTTGTATTCAGTAATTCAGTCAAAAAATTTAAAGAATATTTAATGTGGTGTTGATCCTTTTCATCATCATCGTCCTTACCTTATTTCCACTTTTGTTATTAAAGTTGGCGTGTTAAAAAAGTAGGAAAAAGGAAAATAAAATAAGAAACACATCATCACAATGCCCAGCGATAAATGGCCACATGTCCACTAATAATTCATGGATAATTATGCCTTTACCTTTAAAACTGTGATTTTTTGTGTCTCCTTAGTTCATTGCCTTTCTTTCTCACTCTCCGTCCTCATTCCCTGCCCCTTCTTTTTTTCCTCTTTCCGTTCCCTCTCCTTCAGTCTTCTTTCTCTCTGTCTCCTCTCCATTCTCTCTTAACCTGCCTCCTTCTCACTCCCTTTCTTTTTATTTCTCACTCCCCCCCCCCTTATTCTTCTCTTTCTTTCATCCCTCGCCTGCCGTCCCCCCTCACACCCTATCCCATTTGTGTTCTTCTCTTCGCCTTCTCATCTTTCCCTCCTTCAGCCCCTCACCTTTCTTCCCTTCCCTTTCCATTCATCCCTTCCACCCTACTTATTATCTGCCTGTGCTTTTAGATCCTCCCTTCCACCCTCCCTTCCTTTCCCCCCATCCCTTTCCGCTTCTGCTTCCCCTTCCTTTCATCCTTCCCTACCTGCTCCCTCTCTTCTTCCCCTCCCTCCCTCCCTCCCTTCCCCGCCCATATCCTGAGTAGCGGTAATGGGGCCGAGATGCCGCGATCAGAGGGGATCAGCCAGACTCTAGAGGATCAGCCTGCACTTGTGGGGTGGGAGCACTGACTTCCCTCTACCTTTTTTTTTTTCACTAACTATACCTTTTTGCCTTTACCCTTGCATCAATTACTCACTTTCAGTTTTTGACCATTAACATAGTTATGTGCCCTCTCTCTCATCACTCTTTCGTATTTAAATCTACCTCTTGGTTCTCTGTCCACAATTCATTGCTCTAACCATTCATTCTATTTTACAACTAACAGGCTATACCCATTTTTAATCGCAGTGCGACTTAGAATATAATATGGTGTGTGTTAGTAACCCTCGTATAGAAGATAAGCACTAATATAAACATTCCTTTTCTTCCACATGCTCCAAACTATTCTTTCTTTCACATTCTGTCAACAGTGCACTCCCACTCCCACTTTTTTTTATATCCACATCACGATCCTCTTCATGTAGCGTATTTCTTAAACACTGCCATTTTCGCCAAATTTTTCTTTTCTACCCCACACTTGGCGAATTGTGCGGCATCATCTATTTCTCATAGGAGGACTGTCGGGCCTTGGAACTATCATCATACCGTGCACAAAGTTTCACCCATATTTAAAAAAGAAAAGAAAACTAAAAAAACGCTTGAATTTTTTCCTCCTTATCCGGATCACATACCTCTCTAAGCCTTTCCCCTAGGCTGATGCACTTAGGTCTTTTATACAGGTGTTCTCCCGACGATTTTAATCAACTGCGAAAAATCTCAGCAATATTCCAAAACCATCTTGAGCAACCTTTACTTTGTTATTGGTACACCGGATGATTTTATTCAGAGGTGAGAAATTCTAGCAGTCAAAGAGTTAACAAGTGCTTCAATATGCACCACTGCAGACTATTGCAGGGCGCTACTGGATTCAACCAGCAGCAATGGGTGTTGAAAGAAACCCAGTACAAATCTTCTCTCGGATGGCACAGCTGTCTTTACTTACCGTCCTTCCTTCCAGTTAACCTCGATCTCCTCCTATAATTCGCTTATATTACCTCCAGTTTGCCCTAAAAGCTTCCTGATGATGTTTTTGTAATACGTTTGTTTTATTGTCCTGCTACCTCTCTGAATTTCTGCAGTAGTTATGTATCAAGTCTTGTTCATTTTTACCCCATTCCTTCCTCTCGATTTCACATATCTTCTAACAAAGTATATTTTTTGCTTCGTTTCATTATTCCTCAGTTTCTCTGGTCTTTCTTTTTTCCTGAAATAATTGTCTCACTTCACCCTTCTCCTCTCGGTCCATCTCTTCTCCATACCAAATACTTTCCAGCAGTCTCGCCTGAGTTCGTTTGATCATCTACCATTTTCTCGTCTTTGTCATTTACCTTAATTCCATCTCTCTTGTAATAAATACAAATCGCTTTCTTTTCCCACGTCGTCTCTTTCCCCTCAATCTACCTCTTTCACATTATCCTTCCGGTTTCATCATCATCTACTTCCTCATTCTTACCTTCCAAGTTAATCCCACCTCCCTTGCTGCCTCATCACTTTCTTATCCCCCTTCGTCCCTCTCATCTCTCAGTCGCCACGGCCTCTCTTCCAAGCTCACTGTCACACACAGCAGTCCATGAAATTGTCTCTGGCGGTTCTCAGTCCCTGAAGTGTCGCCCCATTTGACAACGCGAGTGCAACATGACGAGTACACTGGGAAAATGTAATAGACCAAACAAAAAAAATATCGTTGGAATTTTTTATTTTTTTACTTCAGCATATACCCCACGACCAATACTTCTTTTATTCAGTACGAAGATGTCGTTTTATTTATATTTTACTCCTGCTACCGCAGGACTCTTCATTAACCTCTGGAGAGACTCTTGTATTTATCAAGAGGTCATATACTAAGCAAAATATCGGTCAGCGTGATAACGATCCATCAGATTAGTAAGGTCTGTTTATCTTTTGCTTAGTGTGGGGCAGTGTCAATGAGTCATTTTCCTTGATTCAGCAGCCTCTCATCCCTTACTTGTTCTCACTCCCATCCTCCTCTCCCTTCATGCCTCTTACCTTTCACTCCATCTCATCTAATACTTAATCAATAGATGTTCCTGATGGCACACCATGTATCTCCAAAGCGAGCAGGGCACTTGTCTGTTTGTCTTCCATCCTACAGTACCCCAGGATATACATACACTCAGCAATTTTATATATATATATATATATATATATATATATATATATATATATATATATATATATTATATAAAATGTGTGAGAGTGGGAGAGAGAGAGAGAGAGGGAGTGAGAGAGAGCAAGAGAGTCTGTCATTCCTTGTTAGGGCAGCACAGGATGTTGTGTCCGTCATCATCACAGCCACGCCACCCTTCTCCATACCCCAGCCCCAAGGTGTGAACCCTCTCTCATGCACTGCCCTGCTCCGCCGTCTATCCTAACCTGCAACTACCATCCGTCCTGTCCTATCCCGCTCTCCTATCCTGAAGTCCTGCCCTGTCTTTGCTCCTGTCATGTCCTGCTGTCTTCTCCTGCCTCTCTATTATGTCCTCTGCTATCCTCCTATCCTAGCGTCCTTAATCCTGTCTTGCCTTGCTATTCAGTCCTCTCTTGCTGGTTCCTGCCCTTCCATTACCCCATGTCCTACCATTCCACCTTCTTTCCTGACATATTACCTCCGTTCTCATGTCCTACCACCGAGCTCCCTGTCCTGTCATTCCTCCCTGCCATCCTATTCCTGACCCGGCCACCGTCACACCCTGATGCCGTGCTTCCTGTCCTTCCGTCCATACCTGCCTTCTTAGAGCGCCACTTCCCGTCCTGTCTGCTATCAGGGTCATTTCATCTCTTCCCCTCTAGGTTTCCGTTTATATGATCGTTCCACCTGTCCTACCCCGCTTTTTATATACGTACCAACATCATAATCTTGGGTACAATCATAACCATCGCCGTTCGCTTCTAAGGATGAGGCGAGGTAAGATTAAGAAACATGGAAAGGAAGTACGAAAGTTGGGAGAATTGTCAACATCATGCCTAGGGAATTGGGTCAGACAGTCATTCACACATCCTTCAAGCCCCAGAAGCTTGGCTACACGTCATAGACCTAACCCTCTGTACATATCTCTGTCAATAAACCTTCCGTATATACTGATGCCAAACTATAATCGTCGAGGCTCAAAATAGTTCCTGAATGAACTCGTTTTCGGAGTTAAGGCAGCAGCCTTAGTGCTTGTAGCGAGAAATGAAGAAATACAGAGGGATATTTGATCATGAGTATACAGGTATTGTCAATTATTGTTCCTTATACTGGGTCAGTGCTGCCTCAGATCTAATAGGTAATAATCAAGTGGCTTGAAATCTGACATATTAATTTGGACTGCCGGACCTACAAAGGAATTTTTGGCTGTGACTTCTGTATTTTTCAACCTCTTGGCTGTTGTGCATTATTCTCTAAGTACGGACAGAAATAAACCAGAACCGGAAGTGAACGATAAAGTTGAGACTCAAGAAAGTTGTGTCAGAAGAAAACGGTAAAAAGGACGTATGATCAAGACGATGTATTGGAATGGAATCAAGGACATGGTGAATTAAAACTGGCCCATGAAAACTGTGGAAGGATAAAAGTGAACAAGAGTGAAGATGGATTAGGGTGAAGTAAATGGTTGCAGGTTTCCTTTAGTCCAGTGACTCAGTTTCCCACTTAAATCGTGCTAGGTTATACAGTCGATTATTTTTAGTTTGAGAGATTTTTTTTAATCTAGGAGGAGTCGGATATAGACAATAGCGACCCCTTCATTTAAATAAGTCTCCTCAGTACAGGTAGGTAGGTGAATAAAAGTGTCTGTATCATGAATGAAATTAGGATTGTCATCGGAGTAAAGGAGAGAAGGATAAGGTTGATATAGAAAAGGAATTGAAAGATAATAGAGAAGCAGAGTCAAGATGGATTAAGATAACGTCAAGAGAGTTTAAGGATACGACTGATAAAGAGATAAACATGGAGGGATGGAAGGCTAAAAGCTAAGAAGTGGAGCAAAAAGATGGATTGGGAAGGGAGTGAATGGCTGCAGTTGTGTCAGGATTGGGTTGCGTGGTGGTCTGTTTGTCGCGGCCACTTGGGATGAAATATCGAGGAGAGGTGTCAGGCAGTGGATAGATAGATTCAGATAGATAGACCAGCCGATAGACAGACGGACAGACACAAATAAAAATAGGCAGATAAAACAGATGTAAGCATAAAGTCATCCATCGATTACATACATGCATATATACATACATACAAGTGTCCATACATATAAAAACACAAACATACCGATTTACTTAAAAGCTGACATATGATTGTAGAATTCAAAGCAAATAGTTAGAAAATATTTAAAGAAGAATAGGCTGATCAACAGATATTCTGGTGAATTTACTCTGCTTGTTTCCCTTTTATCTTCGTTATCTTTGGCCTGTCCAGTAATTCGCCATGTTCTTTACTCCTTCCCTCCCAACAGTTCTCTTCCCTTGCCCGTGTCAGTATTTATTTACTCTCGTTTATTAATTTTCTTAATTTGCTTCTCTCAGTTTATATCGTCTTTTTGTTTTTAATTTCTTTTCTTCTAGTTGGGGACACAAGTTAAATGTTTTACTCCTTATTTTCCTCAGCCGATTAATATTCCTGTGCTGATTATTATTATTATTTTTTAGTGCGATGATTCAGAGAAGAAAGGGACGAACATGCCATAAATGTTAAAGAATTACAGTGAAACAGGTGAATTTTTGTTCCTGATTTTACGTGATTTTTAGGTGCTGATTTTTTTTTTTTCCTTATCTTTTCTGTCATTGCCCCTACGTTTTTACCTTATTATCTTTTAGCATTATTCATAATTCTCATTTATTTTGTTTTTCCGTATTTTCCTTGTCCTACTTTCATGTTTTCCTTGTCCTACTTTCATAAATTCCTTGTCTACATGTCTTTAAGCCCCTTCCCTATGGCAGGTCTTCCTTAAGATGAAAAACTCGCCTGTCGGTATCAACATCAAAATAGGAAAATTATCATTGTAGAGGAGGGGGTAAGTGGAGATTGTTTTTAGTCTTCTCAGTCCAACTTCCCCAACTTGAATCGTCCTGAGACACCCAAAATAAAACTTCAAAAAATCGTAGCTAAGGAATTTAAAACGTCACGTATTTGTTCCTCTTACACCTTTTTCGACAATAATGCACCTCATGTAGTTCATAAACAAGATTTAACACACACACACACACACACACACACACACACACACACACACACACACACACACACACACACACACACACACACACACACACACACACACACACACACACACACACACACACACACACACACACACACACACACACACACACACACACACACACACACACACACACACACACACACACACACACACACACACACACACACACACACACACACACACACACACACACACACACACACACACATCTCGTCCCACTGAATTATTATTTTTTTTAACAGACATATTTCGTCTTTCTACCTCATGATATTAATGGGGTTAAATTTACTGAATACCGACGACCCACTTCCCTCCCCACCCGTGTTACGTGCCCTGTGTTTAATATAATAAGGGAGAGCGAGGGTATTCTTGGCTTGGTGCTTGTCAGTTTACATTATTACTTCTGACGTTCTCATCCGTCCCTCTGACATTTATTACGCAACCTGTTCCCTGATTTCTTTTCTGTGTGATATCTTTTCTTTAAGTTCTTTTTTCGTTTTTAGGTGGGGTAATTATATGTCTCTGGTTTTGTGGTCTTTTTTGTGTATTATGAGAGAGAGAGAGAGAGAGAGAGAGAGAGAGAGAGAGAGAGACTGTGTGTGTGTGTGTGTGTGTGTGTGTGTGTGTCAGCTATAATTACGTCAAGTGCTCAACCCGCTGTGAATAGCCTCGCCCCTTACCCGCTGGCAGCCAATCAACGTCCGCCCTGAAGTCCTGATGCCAAAAACTACCCTCCACATTTTTTTTTCCTTCCCAACACGCATTCACATCACCCACAAAGTTCTAAGAGCATCAACAAGCTTCAAAGCTCATCATATTCCAATAATCAAAGTATTTACGTCACCTGCATCAAACCCAGTGTTCTCCCCTCGCCAAACTTCTACTCAGAACTGTATTTTTTTGCCTCTAGTCTTGGGATAACTGGCAACTGCGCGCCTCTCTCTTTCTCTCTCCAGGTTTAGGTCATAAAAACAGCGGCTGTCATCTCCTGGGCAGCACAAAATGTAGGATAGGTGGATTTTAGTTTCTCTGTTTTCCTCGTGTTTTTAGTTTCCTCTCTCCACTTCCCTCATTTCTACTTGTTCAGCTTTACTGGCACGATTTCTTTGGCGTGTCTCATTCTGGTGCTTAATTTGTATCCTGTTCTCTACTATTTCCTTTCCGTTACTGTGTGTTGCGTAACTTGAAAAGCAGCTTCATTTTCTTCATGCGCTCAGATTCTTCCTTCTACGTTTTCACATAATGGTAAAATTTCTCATGTCTGCTGCTCCCGTTTGTTATCAGCTTCTTCTAGTTTCTTTTTATAATCATGTGTTACTTAAGTTGAAAAGCTTAAAGCAGCTTCGTTTTGTTTCTGTATTCAGCTCTTTTCTTCTACGTGCTTTAATAATTGTGTAATCTTATATGTTTCATTTTGTTTGTTCATATTCTTTCTTGGCTAGTTCCTTTCAGTAATCATTTGTTGTGTAATCTATATGTAGGAATAATTCT
Source organism: Coenobita brevimanus (assembly GCF_032717465.1). Classification (NCBI taxonomy): domain Eukaryota; kingdom Metazoa; phylum Arthropoda; class Malacostraca; order Decapoda; family Coenobitidae; genus Coenobita; species Coenobita brevimanus. The sequence continues at coordinate 14,682,093 of NC_137019.1, forward strand.
TCCATTTTTCAACTCAATTTTCAGTCCCTTTCGCCGTGCACAGCTGTTAATTCCTTTTGCTTGTCTGGCTGTTTCATTCCCCTTTGTTAATAAAAATTTTCCTTCTCTAATCCTCCAGTTCCTGTCTGTCGTCGAATGGTGCGCAGTCTGGATATAGCCATTTTATTTTCTGACAGTTATTCATCTTTTGGTGGAATACAATTTCTTATCGTTCTGCCATTTTTGTTGGTCTGTTCATTTTAGAAGCATGTCCACATACTGGATTTGCTTTTATTACGTAACCTGAAAGCAGCTGGTTATATATTTTTTTCTTTTGCATATATTCACTTACACTGTTCCTTGAGCATGTCTTATTATTATCATCTGTTGATTTCCTCGTCTTCTGATTTTTTCCTCTTCTCGAAAGCACTTCTGCGTTTCCCTCTGACCTCCATTTGCTCACACTACGTTGCATAGTCTAGGTAAAGCAATTTCACTTCCAGTTTTAAGGAGATAAGTAGACATGGAAGCTCATTCGTAATTCATAGAAGTTATATTGCCGGGAGTAGTAAAATAATGAGATGTCTGACCAGAGAAATGGTTGCTGAGATACCACTTAGCAGCAAATTATATGTTGAAAAATATATTTGTTTTATTATTATTATTATTATTATTTTTGTTGTTATTATTGTTATTACCATTATTATTATTATCATTTATATCATCTTATGCATCTTTCTTAGGAGTATGTAATAAAAGTTGATCCGATATACTGTACAAGTTGGAACCATACAATTTTAATTTATTTTTGGTTGTTATTCCTGCTTGATAATCGCTTTCGTGGCTTCACTGGACGAGAGAGCCTGTGCTTTTTCATGACACTGTGTTTCTCATTACAACTTATTTCTCTGGTAGATTTCTCGCATGATTATCGTTCCCCAAAGTGAAAAAAATTATCAGTACCACTTGCATTCCCCTGGTTAATCCGCACTTATTTTTTCATCCATCATTAACCTTTTGTTCTTACCGTTCTTACGTTAAAATCCGTCCTTGCATGCAGCATGTTTCTGTACGCATACACGAGAGAGAGAGAGAGAGAGAGAGAGAGAGAGAGAGAGAGAGAGAGAGAGAGAAATTTACTTTCTCACCCAGAAATGATAGAATCCAATTTTCAACATTTTCCGTTGTAAGAAGGGCAGTATTTTCATGTTATTCAGCTGAGAGAGGGTGAGAAGAAATGATATCTTTCCCTATGGAGTGCGTTCTAAAACTCCTACACAAAATTTTCCACGGAATATATTACATCAACTGCTGCTACATTACCAAGAAATAAGAGTCTAATTTTGCGCATTGCCAGTTTTACGAAGGACTGTATTTGCATGTCAGTCAGCGCTCGTGCCTGCTGCCGTAGCGTGTCCTGGCTCTGACATTATGCAGTGGACCCCTCTGTGATTCTGATTGCCAGTTGCTTCTTATTGGCGATGGTGCTCTTTTCTGGTTCATTTTTTGGTAATTTTTTTCCCCATCTTGTCTTCTGATTCTCGTCTTTTGTCCACTTTGCTTGGTTATTTCCTTGTCTGTGATTGTCATTTTTTTTTGTGTGTGTGTGATTTTCGTCCAGTTTTCATTACATCCTCGTTCTGCGCTTCAGTACGTCAGTCTTCATTCGTTATTTCATTGTCGATGTCTGTGATTTCTAACTGGTTCGTAATGGTGATTATGTTGCTTTTCAGGCTCTTATTCTTTTTACGATTTTTGTCTTGCGCTCATTATGTATATATTGAATTTCCTCCTTTCGCCAGTCATCGATTTTTTCTTGCCTGCGGGTTAGTTGCTTCCTGCCACAGATTGTGTTCTGTTTATTTTTTCATTTTTCTTCATTTGTGTCTTCTTACCCCCCCCTTTTTTTTTTTTGGTGGAGGGGGGTTGGGCTTGCTTTCAGAATTTCATATATCTCTTTGTTATTTGGGCTGTCAGTTGCCTCTTGTTCGTGATTATGTTCGTGTTTTAATTTATTTATTTATATTGTACTTCGGTCTAATGCCTTTCGCCGATCTTACTAGGTTAATTCCATCTCGGGTTTCTTGTCTTTGTTTGAGGACTGCATTGGGCTACATTGGATGCTACATTGAATATTCACAATCTTGTATATTGACTTGCATTTTTTGTAACCACTCCTCCTTGCTTAATAAGTTCTTCTCTTATCTATATATTTATTTGAATTAGCATGTCCATGATTACTTTCCCTTCCTTGCTTATCTTTCTGACTTTAGCTTCTCTCATTCTTTTTCTAAACATATCTTGCTTAACCTTCCTTACTTTTCTTCCCTTCACCTGCTTTCTCACCTTGCTTACCATAACTTGCTCCTTCCTCTTCCTGTGTTCCTTTCACCTACTCATTTACTTAATTTACTTACCTTACCTTACTTATTTTTCTTGCCTTGCCTAACCTTACCTGCCTTGCCTGACATGCACCTCACAAAAAGGTAAGAGAGGACAGCATGAGCCTCCTTCGTGACTCCGGCCGATGAGTTCGTGACTCTCTCTCTCTCTCTCTCTCTCTCTCTCAGAAGTTACTTTTCACTTCGCCCTGCCACTGCCACTCACCCCCCTACCTCTTACGTCGCTTGGTCACTTTTTTTTTTTTTTTTTTCATTTTTTATCCATTTACCTCCACCTTCCGTCTTACAGTTAGTCTACCTCTTCACCACTTTCCCCATTTTCGTATCATTGGTATATTAGCTCATCTACGTCATTTTTTTTTCCCCTTTCTCCCTTTCCCCAGCCTTTCATTACTATTTACCTGCATACCTATTTATCCATTTCATTTCCTCACCCTCATCGCCTTTTTTTTTTTTCCTAGGTTTAGCTGTCTTCTTCTATTTCCCCCTTTTTAGTTACCCTGCATTTTTCACTCACTCAGCCTTCACCCATCCATCCTCCTTCAAATGTGAACCACTTACTCACACGTCTCTCTGTTCATCTTTATCGTCCCCTCTTCACCCACCTACCTTGTTGTGGCTCGAATATATCTGGGCGGCTATACAGTCAGGTTATACAAACTTTCCTTAGCTCCCTTCTTGTCGCGTGAAAGGAGGAGGATGTTATGTAGGAGAAGAAATTTAGCCTGAAGTCCACCGAGTTCCTGTTCAGATGAGTGAAGTTGCAAATATTATAACTACTACCACCCACCAACGTTCGTTCATCCATTTATCCTTATTCTTACCAACCAAACTACTTATATCCATGTAGCTCCCTTTATTGCGGAGCGCGACGTCTTAGGCAAGAGGAGAATATAAATATAAACAGGATGAAGAAACAAAGCCACGAGGGCAATTGGAGTGAAAACAAAGAGCCACCCTTGAGTTCGAGTCCTTGTGTTGGCAGTGTGTGTGCCTGGCGACTCTCACTCTTCACTCTCCCCTCTTCTTTATCCCTCCCCACTCTCTCCTTCCCTCTCTGTCCCCTCCTTTCTCTCCCCTTCCTTCTCCCCATCCTTTCACATTCTCCCCCCTCCCTGTTTGTTTGTGTGTCTTTTTCTTTTTTTCTTTTCCTTCTTTCCTTGTACTTTGTTACCTTTCTACCCTTATGCTCATTCCTCCTCACATGATTATTTTTCCTTCATCCTTCCTTTTTTGGTACATACTATTCCTTCTCCTTTATTGCACTCCCGTCTCTCCTTTCATCTCCCTTCATCTTGTCTTCTTTCTCCATTCCATCATTTTCCATACTTATCAGTATTTTTCTTCTATGATGTGTTTCCTCCTCCTCCTCCTCCTCCTCCTCCTCTTCCTTTTTGCTTGTCGCCACCTTCTTCAACCAACTTTCGTCTTGTACTTTTCTGGCACCCCCACTTCCACGCTTCCCTCCCCCCCGTTTCTTAGCTCTCCCCCTCCGATTCCTTCACCTCCACACTCCTCCCCCTTTCGTTCCTCCTTCCTTGTACCTTCTGCATATCTTTCTTTCTCCCTTCTCTTCCCCCTCTCATTCTCTGTCTTCCCCTCCTCCTCCTCCTCCTCTCACTCTCCCTCTCCCCCATGCTCTCTTTTTCTCCTTCCCTCCGTCTCCGCTCCGCTCCTCGTTTCATTCTCCCTCTCCCTCCTCCTTTCATTCTTCCTTTCCCTGTGCCTTTCTTTCTCCTATCTCCTCCATTCCCCTTCACTTCCCCTCTCCCTGTCCTCTCTCCCTCTCCCTGTCCTCTCTCCCTCTCCCTGTCCTCTCTCCCTCTCCCTGTCCTCTCTCCCTCTCCTCCCCCCTCTTTCCCCTCACTCCACGAGGCTGTTCTGGCTAGGGTCCAACCCCCACGTCGACGTTTCAACTCCCCCCTCTCCCCCATCCAACTCTACCTTCGCATCCCTTTTCCCTTGATCTTTCTCTCTCTCTTTGCCCTTTCTTTTCATGCTTTCGCTTCTCTTCGTTTTTACATTCTTTTCGTTTTGCTTATACTTAGCTCACATTTTTGTCATTTATATATTCCTGTTTCCCTATTTCCTCTGCCTCAGTGATGTTCCTCTTTACTTACCAGGCACGTATTTTTTATTCTCCCTCTCTCTCTCTCTCTCTCTCTCTCTCTCTCTCTCTCTCTCTCTCTTTTCCCGCCCTTTAGTATCACCTCAGAGTCAACATGGCGGACACAGGACCTCATTTGCCTCCCGTGTGGAAATTCGATTCAGTCCGGGTTTCCGCCGCGACCAAACTGACAGATAATTCTCTTTGTGGAGTCTCGGATTCTGTCCTCGTCCTCACCCTTAAAAACACACCCAGCATTTTTATTTCCCTTACCAGTTTTATTTATTTATTTCATTATCTTTTTTACAGCTTGTTCCTTTGCTTTTTTTTTTTTTTTTTATTGCAGTCTCGAAAGTATTTATTTCAGCTTAGAAGATTTTTTTTAAAGACCGTAAATACTTTAATCAAATGACGTGCTTTCCATATTATTCTTACTAATTTCAGACGATGTTATATAGCTAAGGGGAGACTTTTCGAGCTGGGTGAATTGGAGATATCTTGCCACAATCAAAAGGGGTTAGCAAAAAAAAAAAAAAAAAAAAAAAAAAGGCGAGGTAGGAGCTACGCCGGTGGGTCAAAGTGACTGGAAGTTAAATGGAATCGTCTGGAAGTAGGAAGAATAGAATAAAAATGAGCAGTTCGTCAGGGGGCTGAGAGGGTTAGCGAAAAGAAACAGCACTGTAGCAGAGGTAGTCAGGTAGGTCATGCTTCACGCTGAACTGAGGGGAGGGTAAATAAATCGAGACAAGAAGAATGAAATACGCAATACTGATGGGATTTAAGGGGTTAACGAAAAGAACCTGGAATGGGGTAGAGGTAGTGATGTAGGAGCCTCGTCGGTGGGTCATGCTATACACCAAATTGAAGGGTTCCTCAGACGGCCAACAGCTCAATACATGGGTGGCGGCTTGGGTGGAGACTCTGGCCGGGGGGTAATCTTGGCGCAGATGAGAGCTTTTGGCCAATCTTAGGAACTGCACACTGATTATTCTCTGCCATGATTCTAGTTTGGTCCGGCAGTCTTGTGGTGGGAAGGGAGAGAAGTAGACTGAAAGTAGAATCATAAATAAGGCTGACTTGCCGAGCTGGATTGTGGGCGAGGCGTGGTTGAGGCGTTGCTCGATACAGGGGGTATGCCAGTTGCGTCAGACATGCAATTGCACACCTCAGGCTGCAGTGGTGGAGGTAGGGGGAGAGAGAGAGAGAGAGAGAGAGTGTGTGTGTGTGTGTGTGTGTGTGTGTGTGTGTGTGTGTGTGTGTGTGTTTGAAATTACTCTGTGAGAGAGAGAGAGAGAGAGAGAGAGAGAGAGAGAGAGAGAGAGAGAGAGAGAGAGAGAGAGAGAGAGAGAGAGAGAGAGAGATGTTACCAGAAATGGAGGAAGGTAATCGCGGTGTGTCTGTTTCTTTGTGGTATTTCTCTTTTGTGTTTCCTCTATCATGAAGTCTGTCTCTTTCCTCTCTCTCTCTCATATCTTCCTCTCACTCTCCTTCCTTATTCTCACTCTTCTTCCTCTCCCTTTACATCTTTTATTTTTCTCTCTCCTCTCGTCCTTGAAGCTTTTCTTCATCTCGTGTTTGTTTATCATTCTTCTTCCTTCACAGCCATTTCTTCCTTTATTTTTTCAGTCATCCTCTTCTTCAAATTCTTCTCCCTCTTGCATGTTTGTCTTATTTTTTCTTTATAATATTTCTTCCCTCTCAACCTCCTTCTCCTTTTTTTTTTATTTCATTTCTGTTTTCCTCTTTCCTTCTTCCCTTAGCTTCCTTTTTCTGTACCATTTTGTCATATTTTCCATTCATAATATTTCTTTTTTTGACCTCAGTATCTTCATTTTCCCAATTTTGCTCTTCCTTCCTCTTAACCCACAGTATATCTCTCTCTCGTTTCTGTTCCTGTCTTTCCTTTCTTGTTTTCTTCCTCTTTTTCTTCTTTTTTATCTCCCTCTTTTTCTCTCTCCATTCCTCTCTTTCTCTCTAACCCTCGCCTCCCCGTCCATTCTGACAGCCTTGTTCCATAATCAAAAATTTTCGTTAGCTGAAATTCTGTATAAAATGGTTTACCTTTTCTTTTTTAATCACATATGCAAATATCATCATGTCACAAGCTAAGTAAAGTGAATATTAAAGACAAAATAATACTAAAATAAAGCTATCATGTCTTCTCAAACAGCACCATACATTTCACGGCCAAACTAGAGTACATATTACAGAAAAAAATAACAAAACTATTTCAGATAATAGTGGTATACTACTACGGAAACAGTATCATGAAAACTGCTTAAGATCCTTGGTAAATACGACGCCTGATTCCGAGGGGTGAGTCGAGGGTTCTCAAGGTGACAGAGAGAGCCAGCCTAAGTTCTTGGTCTCGGTCTCCCCTTCTCTCCCCTCTTTCTCCTCCCCCTCCCCCACCCCCACCTTGTCCCCTCGCTTTGTCTACTCTTCCCCTCGTCCTTTCTCTTTTTGTGTCTCTTCCTCTTCTCCACTTGCCTTGTCCGCCCTCCCCTTGTCGTCCTCGCCTCTTCGTCTTCTCTCCCCTCTCCCATCTCTTCCTTCCCGTGTCTCCTTTCCCCTTCTCTATCTACCCTTCTCTTATTCTTTCCCATCTTCTTCGTTACCTCATTCTTTGTTCCCCTCTTTTTGTTTATCCATCTCTTTATAATCTTCTTTCCCTCTTCCACCTTCTCGTTATCCTCTCTTTCTCCCTTTTTCTCTCTCATTTTTTGTCCTCTCCTCTCCCTCATCCTCTCTAATTGTCGTCTCCTTCTCCTTCTTCCCCTCTCTCTCGTCCTTACCCTCTCCTCCCCTTTCCCACTGTCTTGCCCTTCTTCCTTTACCACTCTCTCTTCGTCTTTCCCTTTCTTTCATCCACTCACTTGTTGCTTTTGCTTTCTCTTATTCTCACACAACACTACCTCTTCCCTCACAACAGTGTCTCCCTAACACACCCTACCTCTTCCTTTCACCTCTCCTGCGCATCACATCAGACTACATGTACAAAACCTACCTACCTACCACACTTTCAGCGAATAATACTTTCATATTCACGACAACTTTTCCACACATCACACCCCTCAACAGACACCACACTTCATCTATACACACCTCATCTTTCTCCACTTTCCCCATTCAACACACCATTTATATTCAGACAGCACAACATCTTCCCACACGCTATACCCCTTTTCACTCACCACAGTATCTCCCCCACACACCACATCCGACTCTCCACCTCGTCCCCATACCACAACTCACCATCTCTTCACTCACGGCATCTTTCCCACACACCACACGTCCTACACACACCAGACCTCCCTAAATACATCATACCACACTTCCATATACCTCTCTCCTCTTTACTTCTAACACCAAACCTCCCCTCCACCTCCAACACCCAGCACTCCACCTCACCTCCATCTCCCCCACCCAACACTCCACCTCCAGCACTCCGCCTCGCCTCCAGTCACTGAACATACAAGGAGACCTGCCCCTTCTTTTGTCTTTTTGTCCTCTCTGTTTTCCCTTCTTTGTCGAATCTCCAGGCTGTGTGATTACCGTGTTTGGACGACGTTGCTACCTAGGGCGCTTGTGTGTGTCTTCGCTCCCTCGGTCTTTCTGTAGCTTTCTCTGGCTGTCTGTCGTCCCTTCTCTTTCGTTTTCCCATTTTTCTTTTTTGTATTTCCCATTATTTATCTGCATTATCTCATATTCCACTACACTATTTCTCTGTATCTCCTGCCTTCTCTGTTTCTCTCTATTTTTGTCTCTTATTTTTCATTTTCCAACTTTCATACTGAACTTCATCATTTTCCAACTTTCATGCTGAACTTCATCTACCTATGCACTGTAGCGCCCTTGCTTCCTCCGTATTCCTTGGCAGTCTGTTGATCCTTCTTTCCTTTTTTTTTTTCTAAATCTCTCTTACACTACATACTTTTTCCCTCCGCTCTCATCTTCTACACCCGTTCTTTCCCTGATTGCCTCTGTTCCTTCCTCTCTCACTTTGATTGAGTTTTTGGGGGGGAGGAGGAGGAGGAGGAATGGAAGGAGAAGAGATAAATGGATATTGCAAGTAAATATGTGGGCAGTCGAAGTCTGATACCTGACGAAGTGGAAGAGTATACGGAGGGTAGAAAGGGATAGATGAAATGTGTATAGAGACGCACATGATTTTCGTCCACACTGTTTTTATTCGACGGTAGACGGAAAATATCCAATCCCTTCGTCATTATGAAGCACAGTTTCGTTTGGATGGTTTGCGTGTGGTATGGAGACGAGAATATCGAGGACGTTTAACCACACAAACTTACCCACCTGATGACAAGCTTATCACTATATACTATATTTACTACAGCCTACATTTTAGCCCCTTGCATTTTGATAATTCTACAAACCCAGTGATCAAGTAATTATTCACGCTGTAAAAATGGTCAACCTATCAGAAACAAATGCGAGTCAAGAGGATGGGAGAGGCCAGGAAGAGGAGGGGAGGAGGGTCGCACTGCCCCCTACCCTCCTGCTAGAAATGCAAGCTGGCAAGGAGACTTTATGGGCTCTATTGCTTCGGATCTGATCATACCACAGAGGTCCTGATAGTATGCCACACCTTTCGATTCGTTCCCTTCGTTCTCTCCTCATTGCTCCAGTTTTCTTATTCCTCATTCTTTCATCATTCCTCTCGTTCTGCCTTCATTGCTCCTATATTCTATCATTCATTCCTCATTCCCCATTCGTCTCCAAATTCAAAGCATTCTCTCGTAATTCTTCCCATTCTCCTCTCATTCCTCCCTTTCCCTCTTTTTTTTTTCCCTTCCTTTCTCACCTCCCTACCACATCCTATTTCTTCCTGTGCCATCGTGACTCTTCCTTCATCCCGTCTAGTCTATCAGTGTTTCACATTCTCCTCTTTCTGTCCTCATTCCATCATCTTCTCCCCTCATCACATTCTCTTCTCCTTTCATTCCCCCTCCTCTTCCCTTATTCCCTCCTCCCCCTCTCCCCTTATTCCCTCCTCCCCCTCTCCCCTCATTCCCCATTCTTCCTCCTCTCCCCTCATTCCCTCCTCCTATTTTTCTCCCTTCATTCCCTCCTCTCTCCTCATTCTTTCCATTCCCTTTTCTCGTAACGCAGCTCAGCCAAATGATCTTCTTCCATTCTCTCCTCTCCTTTCTTTCTTCTCTCCCTCCTTCCGTTTTCTCATTCCTCCCCTTCCCTTTTCTCTCTTTCTCTCGTCTGTTTCTCCCACTTTTCATTCTCATCCTTCTGCCCATGTGTGGCATTCTTCTAATTCCCATTCTTTCTCATTTTTCCTGTTTCTGTCCTCTTTCCTCATCCTCTCCTCTATTATTCCTCACCCTTCCTCCTCTCCCCTCGCTCCCTCACCCCTCCTCCTCTCCCCTCGCCTCCCTCGCTCCCTCTCCTCACTTTCCTCATTCCTCCCGTCCCCTCTCCTCCTCCCGCTCGTCTTAAAGCCCAGCCAAACACTGGGATGAGCTCAACAAACGAGAGGCACAAAAGAGACAAACAAATCTCGGTTACACAGCCTGGCCGAGGAGTGAGAAAGAGTCTCGAGATTAAACATTGCTGGCTATTGTTAGACGAGTTTGGGGGGATTAGTGGGGGGTGGGGGAGGAAAGGTGGGGAGAAGTAGGTGGGTGAGAGAGGAGAGGGATAGAGGGGGAGAGTAATGTGTGTGCTGGAATGGAGAGAGGGGTGGAAAAGGAAGTGGATGTTTTTAATATATTCATTATATCTATATCTCTGTCTGTCTATCTGCAGATCTGTCTATCTGCAGATCTGTCTATTTGTTTATCTATCTGTGTATCTAAATATCTATCTATTTTTTTGTCTGTCTGTCTATCTATATATATATCGAGAGAGAGAGAGAGAGAGAGAGAATATGGAGAAGGGATATAATGAAGAACAGAACTGAAGACAGCTACTCTAACAAGAAAAAGAAACATTACAATGCCCTGGGATGTAACGAGTGACAGGAGAGTGAAAGTAGACATGGAAGGGAAGTGAAAGGACATCGACGACGAGTATAGGAATAGTCTAAAAGTGAGCTGATAAAACAGAAACGAGGAAATGTTTACGTTTTTAGCACAAGGAAAGCATCTATTATTTATTGAGCTTAATTTAACTTAAGATGGACCTTTCATAATGAAGGAGTAACTGAAAGCTGTATCGATCACCTGCAGTAAATGAAAAATCCAAAGCTGAATAAAAATCATTTAGTGGTAGAGAGAATGAAATAAGTAATACATCATTGGGCTGAAGGATCAAAGTGTAAGCAGTGGAAAGCAAGAAATGGTGAGGAAGACGATGACATTTTTTCTTTCCAATAATCAAACATAATGACTGATAGAAAGGGGTGAGTGTTAAGACTGGCAATTTTTCCTAGCAACAAGCATAAAGAAATAAGTAAAAAACGGAAACTAAGACGATTGCATTTTTGTTCCTCCCGCCAGAGAGAATTATTTAAAGGAAAAGTTGAGAGCTAGAATTGGCAATTTTTCCCTGATACATGTATAAAGAGATATTAACTGAAAAATGGAAACTTAAGCTATGACACTTTTTTTCCAGCAATAAATACAAAGTGTTGTTGAAAGAAAAAGTTGAGAGCTGAGACTTTGGCATTTTTTTTTTTTTCCGCAACACGTGTGCGGAATTAATGAATTAAAAAACAACACTATGGATTTTTTTTACCCTGAAGCATGTATACGAAGCTATTGAGCGACGACTGACACTTCTTTTTTCTGGATTATGTATACGGACTTGTCGAGTAAAAAACTAAATACATGTCTGAAAATTTCCTGGCGTATGAATTTGACCCTTTTGATGAAGCGTTGTAGTTTATGGCTGCAAAATAAACTGTGATGATACATATGTAAGTGTTTTTTTATTACTGTAAATTTTAGAACCATAAATTTCGTAAGTGAGTTAAAAAAAAACAATGGAACTCCCTTTTTACAAATATTGGATCAGCCTGTGAGAAAAATATGCACAACACGAGAACTGAATGGTAGATTAAATGGAACCATCTTTCTGTCCTCCAGCAAGGCCTTCACCTCATTAGCAAGTCTTTCATATCATCATCAATACATCATCATCATCATCATCATCATCATCGTCATCATCATCATCATCATCATCATCATCGTCATCATCATCCTCATCATCATCATCATCTTTTTTGTTCTCTAGCAAGGTCTTCACCAGTAACAAGTTTTCACATAACCACCATCATCACAATCATCCTACTACACCTAAGTTTATTTTAGAAGCAATAGCCAGTGCATGAGTTTATATATATATTCGTTTTGTAAGTAACTTTTGTTGCCATGGACGCACTTGAGTATTTCATTCAGGCTTAGTTCAAAATTATGGAATCGAGATGAGGAATTTCATACTGTGCAAAGACCATGATAGATAGTTTTAATCTTCCGCTAGAATTTCTCAGCTTAACAAAGTCGTTTCATGACAGCCTGAGCGAAATATCTTAATGCGTCCATAGGAGGCGAGAAGGTTGATCCTAAGGTAGTCTATTGCTGACTTTTCATAATATTAAATTCTTATAAGTTTTTATTTGCTCAGAGCATATAGCATGGACGTAAAATATTATTAATACTTTAAGTGAAAAGTTCCCCTCACGACAGTATTTGTCCACAAAGTTGTTAAACTGTCCAGTTTGAAAGTTTGCTTCAACTTCTTCGCCTGGTGAGAGCTGCCTGGTAAGGGGAAGGGGAGGAGAGGGAAACTGTGCGAGTGAGTGCGTGAGTGTGAGGCCGTGTGTCCCGCGATTTTTTTTTTTTTAGTAGTTTTACCAGTCGAGATATCTGATACTGCTGTGCTGTTAAGTGTTTTGTGACAACCAGAAGACGTGAGAGAAGCATGTTGTCATATTCGTCGATTTCATACAAGAAAACCTTGGTAACTTTATTCATATCATATTCTAATACAATTTCATTCATATAAGTAAATTCCCCATCCATTTACTCCGAGGAAGGAGATTATATTGGAATGCAGGATGAGTGATATCATTAATGTTAACCCGACTTGCATTTCTGCGAAAATGCTGGATATAAAAACATGCTTCTCTCGCACACGCTCTGGCCATGTCAGATGCCTGACAGAAAATTAGTGCCATTTATCTTGACTGACAAAGCTACTGTGACAGTTTTAAAATCGCACCTGGGACTGCCCCACTAACCCTGTATGTGTTGCAGCGCCCAAGACTGACTACGGGGGGTTCGGAGGCGGGACAGGCCGCACCAACTTCACCACGAAGCAGCTGACGGAGTTGGAGAAGGAGTTTCACTTCAACAAATACCTAACCCGCGCCAGACGTATCGAGATCGCCTCCGCATTGCAGCTGAACGAAACGCAAGTCAAGATTTGGTTTCAGAATCGCCGTATGAAGCAGAAGAAGCGCATGAAGGAAGGCCTAATCGCACCCGACCCTCCCACGGTCTCCACCCCCAGTGAGAATAGCAATGACTCCGACTCCACGGCCAACACGGGCGGCAGTGCGGGCGGCGGCTCTGGTGGCAACAGCTCCGGCAGCAGCGGCACCAGTGGCGGTGTCGTCATCACCAAATCAGAATCTCCCGGGCCTGTGGGTGGCGGTGCGGGGGGTGGGAACAGCTCACAGCCCCTGCAGGCACCCAGCTCAGTAGGCAAATCCAAGACTCAAGCGCTACCAGCCACTACCCAGAGCCCTTCGTAAGGGCAGGGCCCGGGCCTCAGAGCCCGCCAGAGCTTTAATCTGGGTGATGGCTGGACGGCCACCCAGCATGCTGCAGAGGCCGGGCGTCTAACGTTCTCAGGGTTCCTCTTATCATACCTGGTGGTGGCACAGCCGATGGCTTCTTCAGGTGTCTTCACCCAGCACCACGGCTTGGCACTCTCCCGCCAAGGGCAGTGCGGGTGTCCACCGCTGCCTTCGCCCACATCGGTCTGGTCTGTCAAACGAAGCGCAGCCTTCATTACACATCCATCACTAGGTCGCGGGGAAGTGGCTCCATTACAGATCGCATTAGTTTCTTGCGAAACATGATGGTGAAAATCAGCAGGCGCAAGTAAATGGATCCTGTATGAGTGTAACTGGGGTGAGAGATATCGGGAAGGAAAACGGAACTGAAGGATCAGGAACAGTCGATGTGGAGATGCTACCCATGGAGGGTAATCATGGTGGGTTACAGCCTTCAGTCTGAATGTCGCCACGTTGTAATATCAGGTAGGGCCACAGTTCTGAAGAAACGTAGAACAGTTGAGCTCAGATGCCTGGTGTGGGGGTGTAATTATTGCCAGAATTTGTGGCAGGATCAACCCATCCAACCCAAGACACAACCACTATCTTCGAGACAATAGGACTGTTATAGGAGGGTGACGTAGAGAAACACGTCTTGGTGATAAAGCTTTATTTCTGACCAGTGTCACCATTTCCTCTCAAGAGGCTCGTTAGCAAAATTGGTCAGTAATAATGTTTTGCCCCCAGCTCGTCTGTCTCTCCTACAGTCACACTTGTCTGTGATTGGTTCTGTGGTGTGAATTCCGTTGTTCTCAAGACCCGGTAGTAGAGAAAGAAACGAGAAAGCTGATCCACTCTGGCTCTTCCGTCACCAACTGAATCATTGGTAATCCAAGGATGTATTTAATTCATTATTTCGTGCTTTATAACTTTTTTTTTTTTTTTTTTTTTTTTGAGAGAGAGAGAGAGAGAGAGAGAGAGAGACTTTAGGAACTCGGGACGTCAAATACAGCCTCCATTTCCTCTCACTACATGACGTCTAAGTTCATTTAAATGGTCTGGTAGCGGTAAGAATAATAATAGAAAATACATCATCCGATTCAGTATTAAGCTGAGTGAAATCGTCAGTGAGTAGCAAGAATAAAGTGAAAAAGGCGTAATTTTGTGGATTAACCAACCATACTGCCCGCCAGAGCCAACCTCTTGAACCCGATTAATTTTTTTATATTCCAATCTTGTCTCAAGACGATTTTCTTGACCTTTGGAAAGACGTTTGCTCGTGAAGGGATTAGTGGGGGCTACGTCTAACTCCCTGGTTAGAAAATTCCCACCAAAGCTAAAAATCACATGGAGGAAGCAAGAATAAACGAAAATGCGTCACGGACTGCGAGTGGCTCAATGGGAATGGGTGACAGTCAAATCAGTGGGATGTTTGTTGTCCCCATCTCTGCAATACGCCTTTACTACGATGGTCTTTTTCTTTCCTTGTCATGTTCTCATGATTTTATTAAGTTTGGGACACATTTCAGGCTTGCGATATTACTCTCAAACTGCGTTAAGTCCTTCAATATAGATATTCATTACTGAGTCAAATAATGTTATCTAGAGGTATTGGAGATAAAAACAAGGGGTTAAAATACGGTCTTGAATGTGTCCTCACCGGGTATTCAAGGCTTCCCTCCTGGGATGGATAAGTTGTTGCATTCTTCTTTGTGCTACCAGGCAGGTCTAAATGATAACTTGACTAATGCGTATCCCACTAAATTGTTTCCAACACTGGGCTTCACGAATGATCAAGAGCCGTACTCTGGTATGGTTGGGAAACTCTCTAAATCCTCATCTTTACTGGTTGATATCTGCAGCGCCCGTTAACATCTTGAGTACTATGACCTGTTTGAGTGGTTTATTGAAGCTATCCGCAGACGATTTTATTCACCATAGGAAAGACCTCATGTACTCGGGATTATTGAAGGCTGCATCAAACCCCTCCCGTTCAAAAAATTACTTCCAGACAGAATGCATCGTCTGGAATTGGGAAGAATGAAGTACGAAACGCCTCCTCCAACGGTAAATCTCAATAAACTTATGTGAAATGCCTCCTCTGGCGGTAAATATTAATAAACCCTCGAATTCGATGTCTCCCCTGAGATGAGCCACATCGTCTCGAGGTAGCAAGGGTACCAAAAAAATAAATAAATAAGTAAAGCCATCTGAATCAAGTAGTCAATATAATTTCCTGCATTATGGCGTGTCTCTCGTAAGCTGAATAGCCGTAATAATACAACAGCGTATCTTTCTGTCTTTTCCACCCCTGGTAGAATTTCTTACACTTAGGAACGTCCTTCCGTGTGGAAGGAGTTAATGAAAGCTCTACAACCCACCCAGTTTTAAAAGTGTCTCCTAAGCTGAAATAAATTAGTCATGAGATAGCAAGCATTTATTAATCAGGTATGTCAGTGAATTTAAATGAACATCACACCATCCTTGCGTGGGAAAAAGAGTTGAGGATGATGACGATTGTCTGGGAATAGCAGGAATGGAATAAATAAATGGTTGACGTCGTTACAGCGAAGGGATAATATGGACCCTGTGCTTGCGGCAGTTGCTTTTGAGGTGCCCTGCTGAAGAACTGGTCTGCGTGCTGGGATCTGCCTGCGGATAATTTTAAAAAGTTGATGATAAAAGAGAAGAGTCTTTCTAATGGGTGCGACAACCTTTTTTTTCCCATAATTTATATCAGTCGTGTTTATTTTTGCTATTGTGGGCTGTGTGTATGGTTGGATGAATGTGTATGTGTGTATATTTTTGCAATTGTGGGCTGTGCATGCCTGAATGCCTGTGTATGTGTGTGTATATTTTTGCTATTTTGAGTATATGGTTGGATGATTGCGTATGTGTGCTTACACTAATGTATATATTTTGTACAGAGTATTTCTTGGTAAGATTATATATATATATTATTATGATGCAAAATTAATATTGAAAAAAGTATATTTGAACCCATCTGTGCTTTAACCAGTGTTGCCAGATTGTAGGTATGTTAAGGCTGTGCTGGGTTTGGCAACACTTGTGGCCTCTCATTCATAACCCCTCTCAGTCACCTCCACACATAACCTCTTCCACTCATTCATACTCCCTTCCCCTCTCACTCTCATTCGCGCATCACTGTCACTCCCATTCTAACCTCACTTTTTTTTTCCCACTCATTCTGACGGTACCTCTATCATTCAAATATATTCCTAGTCTCACATCACCTCTCACATTCATTCACATTCCTCTCCATCACTCCCATTCGCACCTCACCTCTCCCATTCTCACTCGCACATTACCTCTCCCACTCGCACTCACACATTACCTCTCCCACTCGCACTCACATATTCATCCATTCACACACTCAGCTTATTCAGTCTAATATTTACTCACCCTTGGACTCATTCATCCCTGATACTCATCTCTAACACTGTCATTTCATTTATTCCTCACCCATTATAATAACTCAGTTATTTCTCACCCAATAAATTTGTAATATTCACTGACCCATTTATTCCCTCACCTCATATATTCAAACACTATCAATTACTCCGCTGTTTTTAACTTATCTGTTCACCTGTTCATCGTGTTTATATTCACTATCCATTCACTGTCAGTTATTTCTCACTCACCCTGACTCACTTGTTCATCCATTCAGCTGTTCTCACTCATTTAACTCTTGGGATTCACTTACCACTCACCCAGTTTTTGTATTTATCACCCATTCACTAGCTCACTTGCCCTACTTACTCGCCCTATTCACGCTCACTAACCTCCCCCATAACTCACCCTGTTCACACTCACCTCACTTCACTCACGTCACCCCCTCCTGACAATATCCTGGGGTTCATGTAAATAAGGGGAAGGTCCTATTAAGTCTACGTTTCTTACCCATTGTTTTATATCACTGTTCTCTTCAGCCATATCAATGTAAATTATAACTCTGGAAGTTTCTGAGCTTTTCAATAAAGTAAATTTACTGATATGTTGTGTTATTACTTTATTCCTGTTTAATACAACGTGTTTCTGTTTAGCAGCTCTCAAAACTGATGGGACACTGAAGAAAGATAGACCTTTTCCCTGCTTGGTGTCTTCAGCTGGAAGAATATAAGTTCGGTTAAAAATTCCTTAACCCCACTGGGTTTCCAAACTAAATAAAACTCGATTCGAATCCTGCGGGTTACTTTCTACTAATTTATCAAGATCTCTTTGCATTTTGGAATGGTTTCAAGGTGACGTAAACGAACTTTTGACCGCAGCTAGTTCATTTATCCATATTCAGTGTGCTGTGTTGCAATGCTTGTATTTCAAAGGATAATAGAGGCGGCGCCTCTCGTACATTCTGGGTTCGCTTCCACCTTCTGGTATAAGGCTGAGAAAATTTTATGGAACCCACACTCCACATTCCACAGCCAAATGTACGAGCAGTTGATAAAGTAAAGGGGAGAGAGGTCTATGTTGAGACCCACGCAAGTACCACCACATAATACTGTTGCGTCACATATACTTCTGGGAGAAATTCATGATTCATTTGTTAGATTTCCCTCTGTCGTGCTTTGTCTTTTCTTGCTTTCAAGACCCTGACTCACCCCGTCCGTAGGTGGGAAAAAGAGGACAGTATGATGATGATGATGATGATGACTGGTAGGGTTTAGTGTAGGGTTCGTATGTGTACAATTAGCTTATGCTTTCTGTACTAGTCAAGACTGTTCATTCTACCTCCCACTCTCCCACGCCAGTCTCCTCCTTCCCTCCTACAGTACCCTCATTTCTCTCTCTCTCTCTCTCTCTCTCTCTCTCTCTCTCAGCCGAGGTATACAGTATTCTCGGAACACAGGGAAGCAGCATTATACGAACGCCATAGATCCATCTTCCTTTGACACCCTCCTCTCCCGACCCTCTCCCCGCCCTTCCAATAACCTCCTCTTTTTTCCCTTTATTTTTCGTCCTTTTCTCGCCGTCCCCGGTGGAAAATAGAGGAGTAGGAGGAGGAGAGAAAGGTCTTTGAGTAAACTTCCCTGTCTCTGTTTCAGGGAGGGAATTTCAGTGATTAGAAGCAGGTAAAGTTTGGCTCAGTTCGGGGGTCTTTTCTGGATTCTATCGTACCCATGTGAGGATTATTATCGTGCCTGAGGGTGGTGTCTAAGGGAGATTATTGGTCTAGTGTTTCTCTCCCTTTTCCTCTCCCATCCCACCTCACCATGACTTTCCCTCCTTCTCCCTTCTCCCCTACCTCTCCTACCTCCTTTTCTCTTCCATTCCCTCTTCCCTTCCCTCCCCTCTCCCCACCACGTCTCTTTCCCTGCAGTCTTCTCTTTCTTATCCACCGTTCTCATGTCCTCCTACCTCCATTACATTCCCTTTTTCCTCCCTCCATTCTTCCTTTTTCTTTTCCCTCTCTCTCACATTACTTTTCCTTTTCCCTCCCGTCTTCCTGTCCTCTCCATTTTCGTCCGTTCCCCTCATTTCCTGTTTTCCTTTTCCCTCTCCCCTCCTCCTATCTCTCTCCCTCCCTCCCCCTCCCTCTCCTCCCCTATTCCCCTCTCCCTCCCTCTTCCCCTCTCCCTCCCTCTTCCCCTCTCCTCCCCTCTCCCTCCCTCTTCCCTCCCCTCTCCCCCTCCAGTGTGGGAATGTAATTACTCCTGCTTATTGTATTACTCTCCTATGCCGAATCTAATATCAGCCTGGCATCACGCTCCTCTTCGTGCTAAACACTTCACTACTATGATATACGATTTTTAGTTGATTCCTGATGTACCAGGCGATTGTATTCAGCTTAGAGATTTAGCAAAAATAAATTAAACTGTCCTTCTTAGGTTGAGGGAGTTTAGGTTATTTATTCCCGCAGAGCAGAAGAACAGGCATCAAATGGAAGATAATTGTACTGATACTTTAATTGTCTCTTCATATTTTTGTGTTTTTCTCGTCGCATGTCTGGCTCTTATTCTCCTCATATAAATCGTCGGGAATGGATTATGATGAAAATGGTGATAAGAAGAGGATGGCGAGAATTTCTGAGACCTTACTGTCCTAACAAGATTATCTGCCTTTGATATTGTAGTAAAACTTATTCCATAGTCACAGACGTACAAGAAAAGTATATTACAGCAATGATTTATGTATGCATACAAATTTTTTCCTTAGCTTTAGCATTATTTGACTGTAGTTATCTGTGTAATTTATTGCTATATTAAAATCGTTATTCTTTATTTGGCTCTAGACATGTCTGTAAATGTTTTCCAAAACTGTAGGTATGAAATGGCATTTAAATAAAAATACTTGTGATTGCAGTTGAATACTACACGGGGAGTAAATACACTTATTTTGTTTGCGGAAGCTGTGTCGCACGACCAGTCTTATTTTATAATGAGTTTCATTATACTTTTTATTAGTTTTAATTAACACAGGTAAAGGAAATATAGTAGTAGTAGTAATGATTACTTTGACCCCTAACCGTCATATAGGCAAGAGCCATAAAAAAGGTACTGTATTAGCATATCCCACTTGCTTATGCTACACAGGTAACTTCCGTTCTCAGGTAATTATGTGAAATGATAGGTACTAAGCTTATGTAAATAGGTAACAAAAAAATGTACAGATGTTACTTCCTCTTCTCTATTTCTCTTCTCTCCCTTCCTCCTCCTCTTTCGTCTCTTTATATCTCTTTTTCTTTTCAATACCCTTCTCTCCCTTTTCTTTCTTTTCCTTCTCTTTTCTTTTCCTGCTGTTTTCTATCAGTACTCCATTATCTCTCCCTCTTTTTCTTGTCTTCCTCCCTCCCACTAATTACCTAGCACTTTTACTGTCTCTCTTGTTTCATTTCATTGTACCTCTTCGCTTTCTGTTCTATTCCGTTTATTTTCATTTTCTCCTCATTCAATTTATTTTTCTTCCTCCTAATTTTACTTTTGCCCACCTCAGCTTCCCTCAAGTCTCTTCAATTCCTCTTAACCATTCTTTTCTCTTCTCTGACTCCCACATTTCCGTATTATCCAGCCTCATTCCCTCTTTTTTCTTTCTCATTCACTTTCCATTGTTCTACTATTATCTTCTCTTTTCAGGCTCCTTAATTCAGTTCTCTCTTCTCCTCCATTCTTTTCCTTTCCCTCTCCATTCACTTCTCTTTCCTCCCCATTCAGTCTTTTTCCTCTCCTCTTTACCCTCCTCAGTTCACTCCCCGTTACACCCCATTCTCTTGTCCTCCTCCACTCATTTCACATTTCCTCTTCATTCACTTCCAATTCCTCTTCCTTTAATTTCCTTTCGTCTGCCCATTCACTTTATCCTTCCTATTCACTTCCTTTTTCCTCCCAGTCCACTTTCATTTTCCTCCCAGTTCACTTTCATTTTCCTCCCTCATTCACTACCCATTTCCTCCTCCATTCTTTTCTTTTCACTCCGTCTCTGTCTTCCCTCCTCTCCCCACCCTCTCTCTGTTCTCCCTTCCCTCTCCCCTCCCCACCCCCATACATACCTATACATTGATATTAATACAGTCCTCGAGTTTACCTGGCTGGCCTTCTATTATTGAAGCCAGGTGTACGTCGCTGTTCTTTCCCCCCCCCATCTGATAAAACTTCGCGTACTGTGCGTTAGGAAAAAAACAAAAAAAAAAAAAAAAAGCCCCCTTACCTGTCTCACCTCTTTCACACCTCTCATTACATCCTCCCTTTCACTTCTTAACCTTCTTCCATCTTAACCTTTCTATTCCCTACATCTAAAAAAAAATAAAAATAAATAACCTTTCTATTCCCTACATCTAAAAAAAAAAAAAAGGCCATTTCTACCCTTATTTCCAAATTTCGTATACTATGCAAAAAAAAAAAAGAAAAAAAAGAAAAAATCATGACCCCCTCACCTGTCCTTCCTCAACCCCCTCCTCACCTTCCTCCCTCACCCCTGCCATGCTGGGCGCTATCAATCACTCCACCCTCACTCACTGCTCTTGTTACACACACAGTAATTGAAATGGAAGCATGACAGAGTGCTGCGAAGAGGACGAGACATAGAAGGGGATATGAGTGTTGAGGTAAGAAATCTAGGCTAGGAATAAGAGAGAAAGGAAAACAAAGAAATAGTAAATGAAAAAAGCACGGCAGATGTGTGATACAAAGCATGGCAAAGTGCTGTGAATTGCAGGAGAGAGAGGGGACGGGGAAATAAGTGTTGGCGGTAAGAATTGGGATCTGGGAATTAGAAAAAGTGAGAAAAAAAGCGTAATAACAAATAAAAGGACTGCATAGACTGTAAGGGATAAATTATTGTAAATGCAGACATGACAGGACTGCAAAGAGGATGATACATAGAAATGAAAGTGAATGCTGGAGGTAAGAAAGGAGATCTGGAAATTGAAAAGGAAGGAGGAGGGGAAGAAGGGACAGCAGTGATAAGACAGTATGGACTGGAAGGGAAGGGTTTTGTGAATAGAAACTGGACAAAGTTGAGAAGAGAATGAGACAGAGAAGATGAGGAAATGTGTGTTGAAAGTAAGAAATAGGTGTCTGGGAATTAAGAAGGAATAAGAGTAAGCGATATGACTGCAATTTACTGTAGAAAAAAAAATAAATTAAATATGAGAGTTAGGAGATTGAAAAACTCAAGAAAAGGCAGGAATTGAAAAGGCTGGATGAGTGTAAAAAAAAGTATAAGGAGACTGAGAAGATGAAATTATTGCAACAAGGAACCAACAAGATTAGGAAATTAGGAGGGAAAAAATAGATATGACAGTATGTATTGAGAGAGAAGGATTTTTCTGAGTGGTCGGTACACTTGAAAGGAAAGGAAGAATATATGAAGAAAGAGAAGAAAAATGAATGAATGACGACTATGCGTGATGAAAGAATAGCAAATGAGAGAATAAAACATCATCGAAGAGAAAAATGAACGTTACTGAAGATCTCAAACAAGGAGGACGTAAAATAATCAGACATAAATAGAATGGTCAGGATACTCAGAACAAAAATGTCAGTAAGTCAGAATTTAAGATCATTGCTGAAAGTTAGATCACGTTTCCTTTCGTGTCTGCAAAAAGCGGAACTGAACTCCTGATTAAAGGGCAACATTAATTTAAAACATGTGAGCTTTTATTTCTTGCCTGGTGTGTGTGTGTGTGTGTGTGTGTGTGTGTGTGTGTGTGTGTGTGTGTGTGTGTTTGTGTGTGTGCGCACGCCCGTGTGTGCGTGCCTGTTTGCGTGCGTGCGTGCATGCGTGTGTCTGCACCTGTACCTGCATGCGTTTGTGTCTGTTCCTCTGTCTCTCTCTGTGTCTACCTGTTTCTGTCTGCATCTGCCTGTATGTGTCTGTCCCTGTATGTGTATCTCCGTGTGTGTGCATGCAAGTGCAGGTGCGTGTATAAAATGTAAATGTCATTATCATAGTGTAGTCATAACCTTGATCAGGGTGTAGACAAGAATAAAACAAAAGAGATTTCCTACTGCAGGTGTTACTGGCCACTGTTTCTGGTCCATTCACTGCAAAAGATCTCCCTTCAACTGAATAAATTAGTGGGTTGGCAGCAATAACAGACAGAAAAAGTCGTCACCGTATTGAATAATCGAAGGCAAAGGTCCTGTTAGCTCTTTTGGGACGGGAGATAATTTATCGTGCCTGCTTAATTTTTTCTTCCAACAGACGATAGAGTATTAGAGTTAGCCCGATCGTGAGAAGGTTAAGTTCGTTGGCTTAATCTGAAGGGTAACCAGATAGTGGCGTGTGGTCTCTAATTCTTTTTGCAACCAGACGATTTTCTTCAGCTTACGGGAGACGTATTTGCACTGAAGTGGTCAAGGTCTATCGCCAAGTCCCAAGAATAACTTAATAGCGAACTGTCGGCTCTCATTGCGGCATTCCTGCTTTCCTTGTATAGTGTTTGAATCAGGGGTGCAGCAGTGTTTAGTCTTCACTGCGTCTCACTCTATCACCGCCTTGTCTCTCTTACACACAAGCCACCATGCACCTCCTCCCCACTACCACCACTCCTGCCAGCACCGCCACCACCGCCATTCCTACCACCACCACGTTCAGCTTCTACCACTATCACTTATCACCGACACTCCTACCATTGTCACTACCACCAACACTACCACCTCTGTCATTACCACAAACACTCCTACCATTATCACTGCCATCACCACGGCTACCATTATCAGTGCTATCACTACCACAACCACTACCATTACCACTACTTCTGCCAACATCCCCACCACCACAACTACCAACACTACCACTACTACCAGCACTACCATTACCACCAGCAGTTTTCCTACCCCCACCACAATCACCATCTTCAGTCTCCCACCACCACTACCACTACCATCTTCATTTCTCCCACGACCATCATCACCACCCATCACCACCATTACGAGGGGTTGCTTTCTTTTGTTTTCCAGCACACGTACATAAGATGGGGAGATGCGACCCCCTCATTACTGTATGTTAGGTGTGTCATTGTAGTGGTGAGGGATGGGGTATTATGGGCTCCGTAATGGAAGGTGTAATGACAGGTGTGGAGAGGTATGTGAGCCCCTCTTCCTGGGCGTGGAGGACGAGAGAGAGAGGTAGATGGATGGCGGGAAAAGTAGGAGGAAAAGTAGTGGGGAGGTTTGCGGGGGGAGAGAAGAGTTGGAGAAAAATAATGAAGGCGTTTATGGATGGAAAGAAAAACTGGAGGAAAGTACTGGAGTTGTAAACAGATGGAATAAAGTACTGGAGTAACAAATGTATGGAAAGGAAAGTTACAGAAAGTGGGACTGTAACTGGAGGGAAAATGGAGAAAAAGTGCAACAATGGAGAGGTTAGTTGGAGAGAAATAGTGGAGGGGTTTCTAGACGAAGGGAATGGTAAACATAGGGAGAATGGAGGAGGGGAAAAGCAAACAAAGGAAAGTAGACTAAATGCTTAAATCTTGAGGAGTGGAAAGCAACCTATTTTAAAACAGGGAATGTTGAATTGGACAGCGATGGTCGTAAAAGAGACAGTGAAAGCAGTAAGCAAAATAAAGGAGGGTAACTGGCTGAATGGATGAGAAAGCAATTCCGAAAATGAAAGATGGACGCCTCCGGTTTAAGAAAAGGTTAGCTAAAAACGGTACTGAAAGGAGAAATTTGCATATTAGCTTCATGCATTTACGGTTACATAGGCGCAGTGTGTGTCAGACATTAACATAATGATTCTGGAAGTTCTTAAGCGAGATAACCCTGAAAACTACGAATATAATCTCTAAAACGAGTCATCTGAGTACCTATTTATACAGATATTAAGATATTGTAGTTAAGGAATGGAAATGTTTTGTAAACACATCATTTCATGAGATGTCTAAATTATAAAGGATATATATTCGGATATTGCACTGACCCATTTTAATTTGCTGTGAAACTCCTTGGTAGTTGCCAGGAAAACTAAAATGGTTTCAGCAAAATGGTCTCTTGTACGGCTAGAGGGAGCAAGAATAAAAAAAATAAATTACTAGACTGAAGGGGTTAAGTTAGAACATATGTTAACCCGTTCACTACGAGAGGCTTTCCCCAAGATAAGAAAAAGCGTCCGGTGGAAGGACAGTTAAAACAGAATAACAATGGACATCGTCGTATTTAGTGGGTTAAACTTCCAGCCATGTAATCTAATGTAATTAATGGTCTTCAGCCTAAAACATTACACCACTGAAAGAATGGAGGAATTATTTTATCCCCCACATTTTCCCCAGACGACCTTCGGAGTAAAAGAAAGAGATATAAATAACATCAATAGTGTTAACAATCATGAATTTAAAAAAAAAAAAAAAAAAGAAGGCGAGGCGGCGGGAGAGAATGGAGGAGCAAGAGAGAAAGAGAAAAAATGAGGCGAAGGCGGGATAAACGAATAAAAAAATGAGGAAAAGACGGCAGGAAAGGCAGGGGAGTAGAAAGAAAAATGATTATGTGAGAGTATGCGGTAGAAAAAAATTGAAAAAGAGAAGGCAGAGAAAGAAAAAGAAAAGAAGAGGGACTCAGGTCTAACAAAGAAAGAGGAGAAAGATGAAAGAAGAAAGAAGGGCCAAGATGTTTGATATAAAAGAAGAGAAAGAGGAGGAAGAAAAAAGAAAGGAGGAAAGGTGGGGGGTGGGGGCATTCATCCTAGCGTCCTATCTGGTGACCAAGACTAAATATAGTGTAATATACGAATGCACAAAAGATTTCATTAGTCGTCCCCATCGCCCTTGTTTACTCTGGAGGATAAGCTTACCCCTAGGACGTCTCTTGTACTTTATTCTCTTTGTTACCAGAAATTAAATTCAGCTTAAGGCAGTTCTCTCCCAGTGAGGGTGTTAATGCAGGATTTATCTAACCCCTCCAGCTGTAAAAGTCCCCCCGAAATGTAGTAAAAATGCGTGAAAACAGCAAAAAAAATACAAGAAATAGGTCATCATGGCAGGAGGTTTAGACTGTACAGGTGACAATATCAAACCTATATAGTTCGAAAAATCAGAATCCAAATAAACTAGCCTGAAAGCAGAAGTAATGAAATCCGAAATACGTCATCGCAGTGAAGGGGTTAAATACGGGCGACCAGTAGCTCCTGCAGCGCTGAGGTACGACTGGGTAAACAAGAGGTCGAGTCTCGGTCAACAGTACGAGACGAAAGGCTGAAATTCTCCTCGTAAGGGTCTGGGCGGATAATGGAGAGGCAGAGAGACGAAGACTCCGCCGGTGTCTTTGAGAGAAATGATCATGTAGTGCCTGAAACAAGAGATGATATGCGCTCACTTCTACAGGGGGTGGGAGCTATCCTCAGAAAAATATAATCGATCGCTTGTGATTAGAATATGATACCTAAGACCGTCCTTCCTGTGGTTTAACACGCGGACTACTAGGAATTTTATCAGATAGGCAGAATCGTTTGGTATTAGCCTGAATAAAAAGCAAAGAATTATTCATAGCAACAAGTCTTCCCCTGTCTAGCGGGAAAATATAAATATGATAGCAAGAGTGATACATAAACGACACCAGCGTAATGAAGGGGTCAAGGTAAATGATAACAAAGGAAAAATGAAATGTAAAACAGTATATTGTTATAAATACAAATTCTGAACGATGTAAGAAAGGTCAGACGTAGGAACAATACAGAATATGAATGAGATGAGAGTGGAGATAAGTGGGTAAGAATAGATACCGTTGTAGATGTAAGTTGAGAGAGAGAGAGAGAGAGAGAGAGAGAGAGAGAGAGAGAGAGAGAGAGATTCATATAAATAAGAAATCTGAATAAATATAGTGAGGGTCAGGCGGCTCCCACCTGCAAATGACCACCTGCCACCTAGACTCCCTTGCCTTATCAATCAGGCTTCCGGTGATTACGTCAGGAGCCCCTGCCTGTCCTCCTCAACCCCTCATCCCCCGAGGTAACAAAGGAGGCTCTTGAGTACTTGGGTCGACTCCGGGATGTTGTGTGCCGATGGGTGTATGTGTTTGGGTGTTTGTTTGCTTGTCTGTGTGTGATGGCTTGTGCTGGTTTATGGCTCTGTCACAGGAAGACGCTTGGTCGTATAAACCTCTTCATTCCCAGGTGTTTCTCGTAAGCTGAGTAAAATAATTTGGAGGTAGAAAAGCTTAAAGACGTCCTGTTATTGAAGGGGTTAAAAATTTTGAATACCTCCTCCTCCTGCTCCTCCTCCTCTTACTCCTCCTCCTCCTCCTCCTCCTCCTCCTCCTCTGAAGGAGTCAAGGTTCACCCACAAATCCGCTAGGAGGCAAATTAGCACAGGATGCGAAAGGAATGATAATGATACCTGACGCGTAGCTGAAGCCCCCTACTCCTTTAAAAAACTGTGTTGTCAGGGGGAGAAGAGAAGGGGGGAGAGGGAGACAGACGGAGGGAGGACAGAGACAGTTGTAAGCAGAGGTAAACAGCTGAACACAGACAGACACTGACATACATACAAACAAACAAAAAGACAGACAGATATAGACAGACATACAGAGAGAATGGGGCAGGCAGAAGTGGACAGAAAGAGAAACAGAGGTGGGAGAGAGACAGGGGCAGACAGAGAAAGAAACAAAGACAAGGGCGCAGACTGAAACTTGGGAAGGGGAGGGGGATGGCGGGAAAGGGGAGGTAGAAGCGGAAAAAGAAAGCAATTACACGTTTCTTGTTACTTCAGGGTTGGCAATTACTGACAACACTGCCGAAAACGTGGCCAATTGTAACTTAATAACCACCTCTAACGACCCACAAAACCAACCTTCTTTTTTTTTTTTTTTGTCTTTTAAGCTGCGAAAGGGATCCGATGATTGGCTAATTTCGTGTTTGTGGCTTGCCTGGAAGAAACACTCCTCAAAAAACTAGGAATAATTGGTCTTAAACACAGGACAATTAGTGTGTGCCCAGTACAGGAAATATCAGGGCGAATGTATTTGGTTTCTTGTGATGTAATGGCAAATGGGAAAAGGAGGAAAAGAAAGATGGGGAGAGAGTTGTGTGCTTGGAAGGGGGAAAGGAGAGAGAGAGAAAAAAAAAGACGGGGGGAAAAAAAAGGAAAGGGATGTGTGTTTGAAAGGGGGATAATACTGTATGAGAAGGAGGGAAAAAACAGGAGAGAGATGACTGTGTGTCTGGAACTTTGAAATAAGCACAATGTTTGAGAGAAATTTTCATGTATAGTTGCCTTCAAAAGTTCTATTCCTCCTCCTGCTCCTCAGTAATTCACTATTTGTTTTGGTAAGGATGCTTATAATCAAGATAATAATTACAGAGTTAGTTTTATCTTTGTCAATTTCAGTACCCAAAGTAATGTGTTTTGAGCTACTGAGGTACAGGTGGAGGAATGGAACATTTGAAGCTAGTTGTACACAGAGGGCGTAGATATTCTGAACAAAGCTTCTACATCTCATTTGGGAAAGTATTCAATGGAGAAATAAAATCCCAGGTATTAGCCTTCCCAACCCCACCTCGTGAGATGAATGGGTTTTGTAATACACGTGTTACATGGTCGGGCCGCTAAGGACACACGAGTAACAGAAGGATTGCAGCTCCCCTCCCACTCCTTAGACCCTTTTCATTCGTCTCATATAACACACAGGAATAACGTGATCAGTATTCTTTTTCCCCCCATCCCCAACGGAGTGGGAACGTGCGGGAGACGAAAAATATAAGCTGTGTGAGGGGCTAAAGAATTGACCGCGCTTCTTCGTCAAATATCTTCACGTTCACGGCATCACTCTCCCTCGTGTACAAAATAGGGCGAAAAACCCAAAGTATATTCATGCAGCTTTTTCGCCATATTAGCATCCAGGATTACCATAATGTTGTGGGATGAACGAACACGAGAGACGTTCCCCTCATGTGTTGGTCCGAAGCTCTTTATATTCCCTTGACTCCGATGACGTCTTTCGCAGTTTATCCTCACAGCTATCAGACGATTTTATTCTGTCTGCTGTTAGTGAGCTCCATGGTGGTGGAGGGGTTAAGGCTGTATCTAACCCTCCAGTCAAAAAAGTCTGAGTAAAATCGTCAGGAGAGAGCAAGAATATAATTAAGATGTTCCTGGGCCAAAGGGGTTCAGGTGAGTAAGGAGAAAGAATCAGATGCTTTGGTACTCGGAAAACAGATGTACGAGTAAAATTCCCATCCCCTTAAAATATTAACTCTCCTGTCCCCTATGACTCACTCTCAGGTAAATAGGATCGGGCGTCAGCTGGACTATGATACTAGGGAAGGCGCTTTACTGGAATAAGGTTAATAGTAGGCTGGTACGAATCACTGTCAGCAGTATGAAATCGTCTGGCGTTGGCTGGAAAAAAGACGAGAACCACTACAATCGTGTAAGGATAAATATTAAAGTAATGTTTTATACATATTGTTTTAAAAAGTAATGTCTGATGCATAATGTTTTGCCACCACCACCAAAAAAAAAAAAAAATGCCCGGAATACAGCATTAGGTTCAAAATACACGTAGGCAAAATTTCACCCATGTGGCATAATGAATATTATAATTCTATCCAGGGATGTCGATTTTTTTTTTTTTTTAGAACCTTCTTCCTAACAATGTAGATTTCAGTTTGTAAGTGTGAATAATGTAAGTTAATCCCTTCATTATGATTACTCTTTTCCCTCTTAATTCATCTTATATCAAACTTGAGGCTAAAAATGCAATTGCAAATTTTCTGTAACCTAACACGCCCGATATCTTTAACCTCGAAAGTCTGTGATTCCGACAGCAGAAAGCATTTAATATAATTATAATGATTAGCACTTTAAAAAGAAAAAATACCATGTCAAAACAAGTGCAAGGATTTTTGGCTCGTAATACCAGTAAAAAATTTCTTAAAGCCGGCCAGACGAATAATTTGAACTCCCAATCCCATTACTCAGAAGTGTGTGATTCTGGCAGCAAGGACCTTTTACCCACCTGCATTAAAATATTTCACGTGTTCTGAGACAAAGGAAGAAGGAGCGTCCTGTGTATGTATATCCTGCTGTGTGTGTGTGTGTGTGTGTGTGTGTGTGTGTGTGTGTGTGTGTGTGTGTAGGACAATGGTGGAGTTATGTGGTCCAGGTTTAATTACCGGTGACTGGAAGCGTTTGATGCGCCGGGGTTTAGGTGGGAAAGTGGATGGAAGGGACGGGTGGGTGGACGGGATGGTTGGGAGGGAAGGGTAGAAGGAAGAGGAATGTTGAGTGAAGGATGTTGGTTGAGAAAGAGGGTGGAAAGATGCTGGAAGGGTGCATGGATGGTTAGGTGAAGAGGTGGATGGGTGGAAAGAGCTGTTGGATGGAGAAGATATACTGTATGGTTGGGGAAAATAGTGAAAAGGCGTTAGATGAGCGCAGGGATTTTGTGGAGAGAGAGAGAGAGAGAGAGAGAGAGAGAGAGAGAGAAAATTACCAGAAATATTTAAACAAAGTGAGGAAATCAAAGAGAGGAAACAGCTTCGAACAATATGTAGATGTACTGATAAGCAAACAGATAAGCAGATAGAATCGTTTCCTATAAAAGTGGAAGGCGAGAAGAGACTGCGGTGCCAAGGAAAAACTAAACTGATAGATAAATAGAAAGACGGACAGAACTTGGTAAACAAGCAGTCAGATTAGATAGAATTATTAGAAGTAGCGAGGGAAGGCGAGGAGAGGATGTGGCGTCTAGTCCCCTGCCTCCGGTCGCTAGTGTTAATATGATCTCCTTTGATGCAACTTCCAACCGCGTTCTGCCTGTTTGTTAGGCCCGTGATGGATCGCCTGGGAGCCCTGCATCCGAACCCCTATGGCCGTGGCTTCGATAAGTTCCAGGCCACTAGTTCTTCATCCAGACCTCTAAATCAGTCCTTCTGTTAATGTATTTCTGTCCATATAACTCTCTATTGTTTATCTGGTTTTGCTTTAGGACGGGGGAAGGGTGTGGAGGTTCAGGGAAGGGCATTTTGGGGTGGGTAGTGGAGGGTGGGAATCGAAGGCAGCCACTCAAAGCAATGGAAGGGAACCACTTGAAAC
The DNA here is from genome assembly GCF_032717465.1 of Coenobita brevimanus. NCBI lineage: Eukaryota > Metazoa > Arthropoda > Malacostraca > Decapoda > Coenobitidae > Coenobita > Coenobita brevimanus. The sequence goes on from NC_137019.1 coordinate 14,712,821, forward strand.
ATTTTTGCCCCGCTCTGTTATGTTCGTATTTTGGTGGCTCGTATAATCGGGATATATTAATGCTGTTAGACCTAAGCGGCCATTAAAATATCACTCGACAAGCCAAGACTGTTTTTTTTATGGCTTTTTACCACTTGTTTTAGTCTCTCTCAGCTGCGGATGAGAGAGAGAGAGAGAGAGAGAGAGAGAGAGAAACCACTTTCGTCACCTGAGCTGGAAAAGAATAAAAAAATCCTTAGAGAAACTTGCGTCACATATTTCTTTCTGATCGACGGTATTTCCCCTGGCTTTTTCCTATCTTTATTTATATAATTTGTTTTACCACCAAACTGTTTGACTCTGCTTAGCAAGGTCGTCTCATAGTGACGTTCGAAATGGAGATGTCAAGAATTAATATACACATACCAACAATAAAGATACACCAATTTGGATGAAAATGGGTCGAAGTCGGACTTAAAATGCTGTATCTTAACAATGGAAGAAATATCAGTGTATGGGTTAATTTCTTCCATTTAAACAGTCACGGCACAGTGAAATCGGCAAAAATCGTCTTGTCGGCTGAAAGTCCAGTCGATTAAACGTCTGTCGGCAACACGTCTGCTCAGTGACTCAACCATCAACTGAATATCTGTCTGCGAAACGAGTGGATACCATTTTTGTTGATCAGGAATCGTTTATGTCTGATTTTCTTGGCGAGAGTTTGAATTGCTACCTTTTTCTGGGTACATAGATTCTTCTGGATTTATTCCCCGTAGAATAATCTATTTCAATATTATTCCCATAAATTTTATCGCTCTGCCTAATTACTAAAGTTAGTACGTGGCAGGAAGACTCATAAAAATCCGACTATACGCGATTTTGCAGTCTGCTTCAGTCGGTTTCCTCTATTATTTCATTATTTTCAGCCCTGTAATTCCAGTGGCGACTTATTTAGTTTACTTTTTTTTTTTTCGGTGTCGGGGTTACAACCACAATTAACTCCTTCACAGCCTAATATCTCTACTTAACCTCTTCAGTCCTGTGACAATATTGTTTTTCTCATCTTAATCAGGCGACCACTATGCTGTTTTTTCTATCTTTGAGTGCGCGATCTTGTAGTGAATAGATTAATGAAGGTTAAATGTAACCTATCCATTTCGAAAGAGAATTCACTAGAGAGAAGGGATTAGAGTTAAAGGAAAAATGGTGTTAGTAAAAAAAATAAATAAATATCGCCTAATTGAAAGGGTTGACACTCCTGTTTCTGTCAGCCTTGTGTCCTTGTGCTGTCACCTGGGATCAAGTGAACGACAGCTTTTGTGTAATGGGTTGAACTGTACAAGGTGGCTGCTGCCCTTGTTCTTACCTGCGTCATAATCAGATAATCACTCACACACACCCCTGCGGGACCAAACGACACACATACATGGCACTTACCTGGGATGACACACTTAATTGGGACCACACACACCCACATGGATAACACGCTTACTTAGGATGACACACTTAATAGGTACCGTACACTTACAAGAACAACACACTTATTTAAGGTGACCTACTTAGGACGACACACTTACTTGGGTAAACACACTTACTTGGGTAAACACACTTACATACTCGTAGGATGACGCATTTAACTGGGACCACACGTTTACATGGTACAACACACTTAAGTAGGATGGCACACGTAACTGCAACCACACACCTAATTTGAAACACAAACACAGGACGTCACACTGTTTCTTTTGACCTCGCCCCCTCCTTCCCCCTGGATCGTTCAAGCTATCAAGTGTTCTCTAACCACACGACAACATCTTCAACAGGCACAATTAACTCCCAGCTTACTTCACTATCAGATCGTCTTTGTTTGCTCAGCTGATGTTTGTTTTGTGTTTGGCGACCACATGGTGCATATGTGTGACGTGTTTGTGTGTGTCTCATCTGTGTCGAAACCTGACTCTAAAATTTCTGGTCTTCATGAACCCCGTCCTTTTTATATCCATTTATATTTGTTTAGCCTGACAGACATATATTATATCGTAGATTTGAAAGCGTACCTTTTTCCGTCGCATACTGACTCAAGGCATTAAAAAGAATGCTGTTTGGTCGAAGATAGACCTTCTTTGCAAAGTGAGCATGAGGCTGAATGGCGTAGTGTAATAGAGGAGACGAGCTGAAATATCATCTGCATATACGTAAGGCAATTAGTGACCGAAACATATGAGAGCTGTATACAGAAGATATGTCCATTATAAAAAATGGTACACATTAAGGGAATCAAACTGAATTGAAAAACCGGGAGCATGGAATGAAAATGTGGGTGCAATTAACCAGAAAAGCTATATATATAATTAAATAGAAGGGATAAATGTCAAATTATTGCTACAAAAATGTATATGATTCAGTGGCAATGTCTGACTAGAAAGCACTCACAGAGAGCATACCTCCGCTAATGCAAATAAGGTTGATGATTTACTGCTGTAATTTCTTTCCTACCAGGCGATTACTTTTGCGTGTCACATACTGTACTCCGTAATTTTTTTTTTTTTTATTATATTCCTGTATGAGCAACCTGAATCACCTCAAAATCTAATCAGATTTTTCTATATCCACTGCCCACCTATCCACCAAATTTCAATGAAATCTGACAACTTTTTAAGATGTTATGTACTCAAACAGGCAGAGACTAGTGAATACATAACCGTGTCCATCTTCGTTGGAGGAGGCAGCTGACTGGTTTGTGCTATAGAAATGATAATTAATACAGGAAATAGAACAGATCGATGAAGTTTGGTGTTGAAGCGGACAAGGTTTGAATACAGTGGAATTGTAACTCAAGCAGTTTTGGTGTAGAGAGTGAAATTGTAGTGACGAACTGGATTCTGGAAATAATAAGCCCGTCATGTGGCTGGGGTCTGGACAGGAAGGGTTGCGACAGAAGCAGGTCTGGTGGCTCAGTGTGGTGTAATAGAGGCGGCTTTGATCGTGCGCAAGTAAGAATAAATTAACTTTGAAGATCATACTTGCTTACTTGCGGTGCCTGGCTTTGTTGGACTGGATAATAGGTCTTTTGGGTGGAGTGTTCAGTGTAAGTACATGATTCTAAATTGGTTATTTGTGGTATTTCCCTAAAAATTGCGATTACCTATTCTTCACTTTTCCATACAATCTTCATTCAAATATCTTTTTTTTTTTTTTTTTTTTTTCCTTCCACTACACCGTTCGCTTACTGTTTTATTCCCTGCACCTCTGCATCTCGGTTGTGATGTCATAACCCTTGATTTATTGAAAACACGCTGCTTTATTAACCACTTAAGTGCGGTGACTTAATTTCATTCTTTCAACCACCAGACGATTTTATTAAGCTTTAGGAGAGAGACTAAAAAACTGTAGAGGTTGAACTATTCGGGGACATTTTACAAGCCAAACAAAATGTTATCTTGTAACATTCATAGAACTGATGGGGTTAGATTTTATGGACTGACGAAAACCAATTGATTTTATTCACAAACTTTTTGCAATCAGCAGTTTAAGAGTATTACCGGGACTGATCCTCTTGTTGCTATGTAAGTGTTGCGGTTTGATGAACATTTTATAATTAGATTAATGTGAAGGAAACTACAGCAGTCTGAGAGTTAAAGACGTGAATTAAATCTTTCGGAGCAGTGGTTACATTTGCATACATCATGATAACAGCACGATTTTACTTGAGTGAAAGAAATCGCACCAGTCAGATTATTAATATACGGATATCTGTGAGCACCAGCATCTTCTCAAATAGTCGCGTTGAGTATTCTCTATACGATTTGGGGGTTCCACACTAATGAAATCAAATTCCAGTTCGCGCTTACTATAGGTATTTACTTGTCTCGTTTTGTTCAGTTTTTTTTTAGTTCTTTACTTTGTTTACGCACCTGGCTCTTTAAAATTAAGGATGAAACCCAAAGATGCCATTCCTCCTTCACATATAAGCAACATCAACACGTCCTTCCTATCGGCAGTGGAGGTATATATCGGCCAGCCTCTGATCTGCTTCCATAATCGCTGCGTTTTAATCCAGGCTTGCAGGAGGATCAAACCTCTCTCTAATCCGGTCACTTATCTTTCTCAACCGCGCAGTACCGCCTCGTCCCCTTGTATCCAGCAGTCAATCACGGAGCGTTCTCAGATTAGGTGTTGATGCGGGTTATCGTAGTTCTGATTAGGGAGTACATTGAGGTGTGGGGGAGGGGGAGTGTTGTGTGTGTTTGAAGTTGTGTGTGTTTGTGCGATTGTGCTTGTGGTTTTGTGTGTGTTTGTGCGATTGTGCTTGTGGTTTTGTGTGTGTGTGTGTGTGTGTGTGTGTGTGTGTGTGTGTGTGTGTGTGTGTGTGTGTGTGTGTGTGTGTGTGTGTGTGTGTGCGTGCGTGCGCGAGCGCGATTGTGCTTGTGGTTTTGTGTTTGTGTTTACGTTTGTGTGTGTGTTGTGTTGTGTTGTGCTATGCTGTGCGTATGCATGTGTGTGCGTGCATGACTTATTTGTGTGAATATGTATGTATGTACGTACGTACTTACGTATGTGTGACTGTGTGTCCGACTGTCAGTCAGTGTGGGCAGGGGATTAGTGCGCATCAGTACGATAAGAGTAATGAATGGCTTAACCCTTTGTCACACCGCCACACCTGCACCACACTGCAGCCGTAGCAGTCACTGACAGGCACTACCATACACAGTCAGTACCATAATCATTGCTGTCACTACCTACCATACACAGTCACTGCCGTAATCATTGACAGTCACTACCACTATACATTCACTACCACTATACATTCACTACCACATTCACTGTCAGTCACTATCACACATACAGGTATCATCACAGTCACTATCACACTCTACCCCTTGTTTCCTCCAGTCACAGTCACTATCATTCACAGTCACTAACTTACTACGTAACATTTCACACCACACTCACAACCACAGCTCAGTCACTACAACACCTACTTTTGCTTACATCACATTCACGGCCACAACCATTCACACGCTTACTCACCATTCATTTATGCCCCTTTCATTGCCACTACTACACATAGAGTCATGCACGAGATGTTCATACCACAGTCACACTACCTAACATTCACAGTCCCTACCACACTTACTGACCTTTTCTTTATGCCACATTCACTGTCATTACAACATTTCCTCAGCATTTACATGTATCTTTTGTACCAACTGACCTCTTATTCCATCGAGCCCCAGACTCGTATAAATCTACCCAATAAGCCCAATAAACACAGAGTTGAATTTTTATACTCCAATCAAATCTGAAAGCTTAACCTCCTTTCTTTCAAGGTCTCGTATCAGTTGACCTCCTGGCCCACATTCTGGGTGACACAGGCCTCGCAACGCCTCTTCCTTCGTAATTTGTTTTGCATATTCACCTTAACATTCTGTTGTATTTTATTTATGTTACTTAAATATAGTTTGTGTCAATAACATACCTGGGGATAATGAGATGAAATTTGCAAAATAAATCGTTAAGGGGGATATATTAGGAAATCTCTAAATCCACTTTGAATCTGATCCCACCATCCACCACCAGACTCTCATAAACCAACCCAAGTGAATGCAATCTGATTTTCTTTCTCCTAGTTAACTTCTTCACTACGAAGACGTGTCGTTTCCTTCTTGTCTCCACCAACGATTTTATTCGTGATTTTTGAGCCGGAGGGGTTAGATATAGCCTTCATCAATTCCTTCATTATAAGTGAGCGTCTCTTAAGTAAAATCATTGCCGGCAGTAAGAATATACCAACATGCATGCATATGACCCTCGGAGTGGAAGGTTTAATTTCGGAGTTTAATCCCTTCACTAAGGGATTAAACTCCGAAATTAAAGGGGAATGTGTTTTCATAATGTTTTATTCCTGCTAGTACCAGATTATTTCTTTTACTGATATAGGTGAATATCCTAGTAATGAAAGGATTAATGAAGGCCATATCTTTGCACAATAAAAAAAAAAGTCTCTCCTAAAACGAATGAAGTCGACTGGAGATGACAAAAATGAAATTACGTCCTCGAACTGGTGGTTGATCTTTCTTCATTTCATTCATTACTCAACCCCCATTATAGCATCCATCCCCGGACACGCGTAAATCCACCCATTGCATACAAGGTCGCATTTCATACCCTTGATAAGATAGAGAGTAAGGTAGCGTGGACCTGATAAGCGACACCACGCACTGCTGATAAAGGAGAGATTAAAACACGTATTGCTAGATATCGGGCACCTTTTAATCCGCTCTGCCCCTCTTGTTTCGGCCATATATCCCAAGCAGACCCGACGTTTCTTCTGTAACTAGATAAATCGTCTGGCGATAATCGAGGTAATATATGAGGTGTGTTTTGCTCAGATGTATGTGGCGATAAAATAATACCCGCGGACTCGAAATTTCATGATGGGGTTGAAGTCGGGAGCACGTAAAAGAAGCGCATGAAACCAGGATTGCAGATGACGTAAGATGCCTTCTGCCTTGTAAAAGGTGTAAATAAGGATAGAGATGGAGAAAGGAGAGACTGGGAAGAGACGAAGGAAGCAGATGTATTGGACAGAGAGGCAGAGACAATAAAAATAAGGTGAGTAGGGATAGATCAACCAGGGTAAAGATGGAGAGAGGGAGACACGGATGGAGGAGGTATGGTAAGGGTAGGGATGGAGGAGTTAAAGGATGGAATTAGGATGTAGGCATAATGAGGAGATGGATAAGGATGAAGGGAGCAGAGGTATGGGATAAAAAGGCAAAGACAGTGCTAAAAATAAAGGAAGTAGAGATGAGATAGGCAAGGAAAGGATGGAAAGCAATAGATGTGGACAGGAAAACAAGGGTATGGATGGGATGCAGGGATAGGGAAGGGGAGGAGGAGGAGATAGGGATGGGAGAACTTGGGATGGGGTGGGAGTGAGGCCAGTACGGTGGTCAGCTGCTAATGATAAACCTCATTACTCATCCCTCTGTCAATGATGCCCAGTTTTCTCCCTCCCTCCTTCCCTTTCCTTCACCTTTTCCCTACAGTTTATCTCTCCCTTTCTCCTCCCTTCTCTTTTCGTGCCTTTTACCTTTTTTTGTTTTTTTGTGATTTTTGTCTTTTCTCTGTCCTCCACCAATTCCGTTCTCCTTCTTTCACATGTCTTTTCTCCCTTCATCTTCCTGCCTCACTGCTTAATTTCCTTTTGTTCCATTTGGTTTTTGTTTCTCCCTTAAATTCCTCTCAGTCCCTTCCTTCGTCTTCTCTCCTGGTTTCTTCCTTATTCCCTCTCCCTTCTTTCTCTTCCTCATCCTCTCTTATCTTCCGTCCATCGTTTTATTCTTCTCTTTCATTTCATAATTTCTCCTCCTCTTTTCACTGTCCTTCCTCTCTTCCCTGATTTTTTTTCGTCAATATTTTTTTTTATTATTACTGTTCGTCATTGTTATAGTATTTAAATGTCCGCCCCTGCTAAATTCCAACTGAGCCTCGAAGCATCACATATAGATATCGACACAACGACCATAGTCCACCATAGTTTCTTCTTACTTTTAAACATCTCATAAATTCACTCGCCTCTCTCCTGTCTTTAGTCCTTCACTCCCTACAGTCTTCCCACGTCTTGTCTTCATTGTTCGCCCCGTCTTCTCTAGCCCTCTTCCTCAACTAAGCATCTTGTTATGAATTCTTCTCTCCCATCATTTCTAATCTTTCACTCCCCACAGTTTTCCCACATCTTGACTGCCTTCATTTTGGTCGTCTGGTATCCTGTAGCCATCAATCACGATATCGTCAATCATCTGTCTCTCGACGTGTTAATTGATTGTAGCTGTCAAGAGTGAATGAGTGTATTGAGAGGGTAAAGAGATCTGAAGAAGAAGCAGAACAGTGTGAAAAAATATATTAGGATCGGTATGGAAAAGTCAGGAAACAGCGTATAGAGAAATGCAAAAGAAAGACGTAGCGTAGGAGAGGAATGCAGTAGTAGAAAACCAGGGTAAGATATGGATGCAAATGAGGAAGGTCAAAGGAAGACATAGGAATACAAAGAGTAGAAAATCAGCGTAAGACAGGAATACAAAAAGTGACAGAAATTTGGAACCAGTGATAAGAAGTAATAAGAGAAAACTACAATGTAATGAGAAAGAAAAGGTACATAAGAAAAGAAGAAATGGGTAATAAGAGAGAATAAAACAGAGGCAAGAACAGCAACGTGTGGGGAGGAGAGGGAGGAATGAGAGACGCAGACTGTCATTAAAAACAACCCTTTTCTCTTACGGTATCGCTAGGTACCCCCACCACCACCACCCCAACACGATATGGAGCTGGCGAGGTATGCCTTAACCCTCCCAAGTGGGCTAAGAGAGAGAGAGAGAGAGAGAGAGAACTGAGGACAGGAAAAGAAGAGGAGGGAAGGAGAGAAAGAAGAAATGGTTGAAAATGGAGAAAGTACTGTAGAGGATGCTGAAAGGGAGAACTGAGAGACGAGAGCGTGGAGGAGACAGTGAGAGCATAGAGAATAGGATGGAGGAAGGGGAGAGAGGAGAAAGGGAGGAGGTATGGGGTAGGATTTGGAGAACAGGAAGATAAAGGTGAAACAAGAAGGAGGAATAAAGGGATTAGAATTGAAAGGAAAAATGGTCTGGGAATAACGTTAGGAGGAGAGGGATAGAAAGAAAATCCAGGGTAGGATTTGGAGAGCAGAAAACCGGTGAGGGAGAGGTTAATGCATGGCGGGACAGAGTAGGAAGGAGTGAAGGCAAGGCATGGCAGGACAGGGCAGGGCAGGGCATGGTATGGAGTGGTGATGGTAAGGTAGGGCAGGGTAGGCAGGGGCCAGGGTAGTGTAAGATAGGGAGGGGTACAGTAGGGCAGGCTAGGGTAGGAAAGGGACGAGGGGCAGGGTAGGACAGGAAAGGGGCGAGGGGCAGGGTAGGGCAGGGCAAGGTAGGGAACAGAATAGGGTGGCACAGGACAGAGCAGGGTAGGGCAGAACAGAGCAAGGAGCGGACGAAGGCAGGGCATCGCATGACAGGACAGGAGAGGGAGGGGATGAGGGCAAGGCAGAGCAAGGCAGGGCAGGGCATAGTAGGACAGGGCAGGGTAGGATAGGACAGGACCGGGTAGGGCAGGGCTGGGGTTGCATCTGCGAGGGAACTCGGGGCGATCCATCAAGATATGACGTCACCCGAGGACTGAGGTCGCCCGCCACCCTCACTACACCGTAAACACACACTGGAGCAGGCAATTATATGAGAGAGAGAGAGAGAGAGAGAGATAATACATAGATACAGAAATCACATATACACAACCCTACTTCAGCTTGAAATTTGGATGTATTGCGCCTCATACAGTATACAAAACAATACACAAAAGTAGGAGAGCTATCATCAGGGTCCCAACGGCAATGTAACACACTGCCATCCATTCATTATTTAAGCTTATCCTTGCATATTGTCTATTTATCTTCTGTTTCTTCTCTGTCTCTTCCTCACTCCCACCTTTATTGTATTTCTTAACCCCTTCTCTGTTTCTTTTCTCCCTCTGTTTCATTTTACCTATAGTTTTCGTGTATTTTTGGTAGTTGTTATACTATTTCCATCTTCCTTCATCTTTTCTTACTCATGCCCTCTTTTTTTATTCTCCTCAATAACTTATCTTCCATTCTCTTGTTTTTCCTCCCTCCTCAGTCACTTCTTATTTTCTCCCCTTTTTTCTGTTCCTCTTTCCTTCCTTTCTTCCTCCAGCCCATGTGTTTCCTCCCTCATTCTTCCTTAGCTTGTTGTCGTCTTGCCTCTTCGTTTCCTGTTTTCTCCCTTATTTCCTCCCATCCTACCTCCTGCATTCACTCCAACTTTCTTCCTCTCCCTCCATCCTCCCTTCAGTCTTTCCCTCCTTCTTTTGCGCCTTTTCCCTTTGTTTCCTCAAAGCATAATTCTTTCCTCCCTCGTTTCCTCCTTCTTTCCCTCCTCCTTCCCCTTCTCTCTTCACTCCCCCTCTCCTTCCTCCCTCATTCTCTCCTGTCCCTCCTTCCTTCCCTCTTTTCCCGCCTCTCCATCCTTGCATATAGGAAAAGAATCAACAACCATCTCTTCCCTTGTCCCCTTATCCCTCACTTCTCTTTTCCTCTCTCCTCCTTTCCCGTCTCTCCTTCCTCTCTCCCCCCTCTCCTTCCCTCCACCCCATCTTCTCCCTTCCTTTCCCTCCCTCCCGCCCCTCCATACTTGCATACAGGCAGAGGATGGACATTGACAGGCGAGGATGGATAGGGCCGGGAGCCAGTTGTTTTTCCCTCACCCAGGCACCATGTGGGAAAGGGAGCTCCACGCCGCCTTTCTCTCCCTCTGTACCCCTCCCTTTGGCTTTCCTCTACCCTCCCTTTGGTACCATTACACACACGCTTTTTGATCCGGTTCTGTTTTCCCTTTGTAGCCTTCCCTTTTTCTTTCTTCTACCCTCCCGTTGTCTTTCTTCTTCCCTCCCTTTGGTCCCATTACGCCCACGCTTCCTTTGATCTTGTCCCATTTCTTCTTTGGCCTTTCCGTTGGCTCCCTTTAGTTGTTTTCCTCCCACGTTCTTTTTAAACTTAATCAACTTTTCCTTTGCCCCTCCCTGAGGTTCTCTGGCTTTGTTAGTCCCACGGTTCCTTTGTCAAGTCCTGTTTTCCCGTTGGTCTTCTGTTTGTTCCCTTTGGACCTATTTCTCCTACGTTTCCTTTAATCATGTCCGATTTTCCCTTTGGCCATCCCTTTGGTTCACTTCCTGGTCTATTCTCCAGCCCGACAGCATGTGATAAGGGGAGTCCACGTCTCTTCTTACTCTCCCTTTCTAGCGCTCCCTTTGATTCCCTTCCTGGCTCCATTTGGTCCTTTCTTACTCTCCCTTTGGTCCCTTTCTGCACTTCCTTGTGTTCTTGGCAACCTCCTTTTGGCCCTCTTATATATTTTTTTTTTTTCCATTTGTCCCCGCCTCACTCTCTCACCCTTTGTAATACCCCCTTTGGTCTTGTTTCAGCCTTCTGCCTTCTCTCTCTCTCTCTCTCTCTCTCTCTCTCTCATTTTAATTTTCTTTATTATGAACCCTCTCCTCCTCCTCCTCCTCCTCCTCCTCCTCCTCTTGCAGGTGGGCATTAGCTTCCGGCCAATCCATCAGGGTCACGTGACGTCACCGAAGAAAGGTCAGGAGAGGTCAGGTCACTGCTTCTGCTCTCGTATCGTGCTGGATGAGAGAGAGAGAGAGAGAGAGAGAGAGAGAGAGAGAGAGAGAATTAACAGTATGGCTGAGAAATAACTCCCTATAGTACTATAAATATTCATTACGAGAGGCATTCGTAGTGAACTGGTCAAACACTTTCAGCAGGTTCTTTCTGTTCTTGTATTTTACCAGCTGCTTGTCGTGTCAGGAATAGCCATCATTAGGTTTTCGTCATCGTTTTTAGGTATATTTGGCTCTCTTGTTTTGTTTCCTGCTTATGTTCTTATGTGTGAAGGAGTGTTCGTGCTGTATGGCAAGATTCAACCACGTCGCTCAGGACTAACTTCTTCGTTCTTGTGGCGTTTTTTTTCCTTGCTATTTTCACAGTTATTTTATTCACCTCAGGATAACCTTTTTGAATTGGCAGGGTTAAACATAGCCTTCACTACTTTCTTCTCTGCTAGGGGATTTTCGAAAGTTTAATAAAATTTTAGATATTAGCCTTATTAAAATGAAATTACGTAATCTTAGTGAAGTTATTAACCCTTTGACTCCCAAGGGTTTCTTTCTGCAGACCAATTCATCTGTGCAGACAGTATGAGAGATAGAAGTATATAATTAACATCCACTTTTTCGCATTCGTTACTTTTAGTCTAATGCATGCGCACAAGACATTGCCGTCACTCCGATTGGCACCTCAAGCCACCAAACCACCAAGCTTCAACTAGACCACTTGATATTGGAAACAGGGAGCTTGCCTGTACCTTTGCGATCTCTGGTCTAGTGGGTTAGACCGTACGCTGTCAAAAGAAGTGCGTTTGTTCAGTCCCACCCATAGGTTGATGCCAGGAGGTGCACGTGAAGCATAGAGCTGCGCACTTGAATATACAGTAATCCTCTAAATAATGGAAAGTCTTAATTCTTCAGTGGGGGAGTCTTATAATTTTCTCACTTGTACATTACTACATCGTACAATATTTCTCCGTGTTTTATCCGTCTCTGCCACGTACTTGTTACATTTTGTTCTGTCTTTTCCCATTATTTGTTTTAGTTTTATTACGGATTTTCCCCGTTTCACTCAAGGCCTTCCATCCGTGCCGCCTGCGTGTTATCTTTTGTCCTGTCTTGTCCCATTCTCGCCACCCCATCGCGTTCTTCTCCCCACCAGGTCACATTCCCCTGGCCAGGTCGCGTTGCATTAATGACCTCGATTACTGCGGTTCATCCGTCACCACCTTGACACTCCGGAACGCGACCACCCCTGTTCCTCCACTGGCTCTCTCCATCTCCTCCTCTTTCCTCCCACCTCTCTCTCTCTCTCTCTCTCTCTCTCTCTCTCTCTCTCTCTCTCTCTCCACTAATCTCACTCCTAGCTTTGTCCCCCTCTTTGTCTCTCCTGTTTCACCCTACTTTATAATCCATTTCTTAGTAATCTTTCTCTTGTGTCTCTCATTCTCTCCTTTCCTCTCATCCCTCTCTCCCTTCCTCTCCTCACCTCTCGGTCTCCCCCTTCGTCTTTCTGCATCCGTGTCTCCCCATTCTCGCCCTTGTCTGTCTCCTCTTCTCACCAGTGTCCCTCCTAATCGCCCCTTTCTCTTTCCACCTTTGCTCATCGCTTTATGTCTCTATCCTTTGCCCTTCGCTTTCTCTGCTTTTCACCACCCTGTTTATTTTCATACCCCTGTCACACCCTTCTCTTTCTCCCTCCTTAATCTTCCATTTTTCCTTCTCTCTCTCTCTCTGTCTCCTACAGTCACAATCCTCTCTCTCACTTCCTCCCTGTCCTTCCTCAGACACTTTCTCTTTTTGTTATTCCTCATTTTCTTAGGCCCCCCTTTCCTTTCCTCTCCCTCTTACCACCTCTGATGCCACCACTTTCCATCTATCTCCCTCTTCCCATTTCCGCTCCTTTATCTACCTTATTCCTTCATCCCCTTTCTCCACCTCTCCCATCCCTCTCACTTTCTCCCCTTACCCTTCTCAACCTCTCCCCTCTCATCCTCTCCCCTCACCATTCACACCCCCTCCCTCTTCTCACCCTTTCTTTCTCTTCATCTCACATTCTCCCTCCCTCTCTCCCCTTCACCATTCTCTCTCTCTCTCTCTCTCTCTCTCTCTCTCTCTCTCTCTCTCTCCCTCTCTCCCTCCCCCCTCACCCTCTCAATCTTCCTCCTTCACCCCTATCCTTCCTCCCTCTCCATCTCCTTCTTGCTACCTCCTCTGAATAGGTTAACACCGCCGGAAATTGGCCACAGGAGCTTCTGAGAATATATTGAGCCGCCGTGGCGTTAAGAGTTGGCAATATCCTGGCTGACAACACTTTAACAGGACCTGTAGGTGGTGTCACTATTTCATGTACAAAATCCCGGATGACAACATTTTACTAGTATCTCGTTGGTTGTGTCAGTATGTATGAATGATTCCTTGACTGACAACATGCTCGAATCCCAGAAGTTTCATTGCTCTTTGGAGATTATAAATGTCAAACGTTCCAATATTTTCAGCCAAAAATAACAGCAAGACTAATTGCATGTAATGTTACGATTATATTAACAGATGCTTCTAGTGTCCCAGCAGATCAACCATTCCTAGATAACAGAGGCATTCGTGCCCATCTTGAATTCTGTCGTATTTAACTTTTCGGATACTTGCCTTGCCTACTGTACACAACATACGTACATACTTTCATTGTTACATACACATATACATACCCACCATAAAACTGCACTCTAGTTATGCCATTGCCAGTCCTACGTTACCAAGTCTATTATTTTTGCTACCATCATATCTAAAAGAGTGATTCATTCGTAGTGACTTTTTTTATGTTGTAGTTCGCTCTTTCCTTGATCCTTGTTCTCTCTTAGCCTATAATAACACTTCTGACTGCGTTCAGTTTTGGCGACTTTAATGTGATTCATTAGCGGAGAGAAATATGAAATGCGGTATAAGAGATGATGTGTTAAATATCCACATTTCACATCTCCCTCATGAAAAAATAATTGCCTGTCCAATTACTCTTATCCATTGCCAGATTTTCCTGTTACAAGAAACTTTATTTGTGACCAGCAGTATTTAGTATTAAATATTTATCCATTTCCGGGTTAGAATTTTCGTTAAATTAAAAAAAAAAAAAAAAGAAAAGAAGACAGTGAAGCAAGAGTAAGTGTTCTGTATAATTTCACTTTTTGAAAGTTGGTGCATCATCATTACACAATAAAAATGATAAAAAAAATACGAAGCGTTTTTGACTGATTTTCACATATGGCTAAGTTGCCGCCTCATCATCACACCAGTAAGTACAAAAGGCCATAGGAGGACAGAATGAAAGAGCATCTGCCACGGTGTCGTAGGAGAAGGGAGAGGGGAGGAGAAGAGTAGGACAGAAAACGAGAGAGAAAACATGGAAAAGGAAGGGGGAGAGAAAACAAAGGAGTGAGAGTAGAGGGAGGGGGAAGGGGGCGCTGGGCCTATAGGAAACTTTTGACCATATCGAGTGTGTAGCGGTGGGTGTAAAGAGGGGCGACCGCTGGTGTGGATGGTGGGGTGTCTGTCTTTAAGTGAAGGGCGGTGTAGCTATTATAGTCTGGTGTAGGTGGGTGTAGGGAAGGTGAAAGAGAGTAAGTGCGAAGGTAGGAGAGAGAAGGTGTGAGGATGGGAGAGTTGGATGAGTGTAGAAATGAATGACTGGGAAGATGGGTGGAAGGATGAAAAAAGAGCGAATATGAGGATGAGAAAAGTGGGTGGGAAGGTAAGCGAGAGTCTGGGTGCATAGATAAGTAAGAAGGAAAAGGGGGACAGATATTAAGTATGGAAAGAGGAGATGGGGGAGAGGAAGGGGAATGAAAGAATGAAAAGAGGAGATACTAAGAAACGGAAAGAGGATGAGGGAGACAGAAGGAGGAAGGATCAAGAAAAAGAGACTTAGGGAGAGAGAGAAACGGAGAAGGCAGAGGGGGTGGGGGAAAATAGGAGGAGGGATGGGGGCGCCGAACCTATTGGAAACTTTTTGACCATATCGAGTGTATGGTGATTGGTGTGAAGAGGGGCGGCCGTTGGTGTGGATAGCGCGGTATCTGTCTTTGTGTGAGGCCTGGGTGTAACCAATGAGGAATTAAGCGTGGGGGGCGAAGAATGAGTGAGTGTGGGGCTGAGTGAGTGACTGAGAGGGCGGCTGGGTGAAAGGATGGGAGTGAATGAGTGAATGGTTCAGAGTCTGGATGTACAGTAGAGAAAGGATAAGTTTTTGGTTTAATGGATGTGCGAGTGTGAGGATGGGTGTGTTGCTGGGAGATGGGTGTGTAGTATAGGAATTTTGATGGGGTTGTGGTAGTTGGGTGAGCGAGTGAGAAAGTGGAAATATCAGTGGAAGTGTGTGTAAAGGAATGATGATTTGCAGTTTAGCGGATATACGTACGAATGAAGGGGATACTGCTGAGGAGCAGATGTGTAATAGAAAAAGGATATATATATATATATATATATATATATATTATATATATATATATATATATATATATATATAATTTTTTTTTTAGCTACATGGTGGACGGGTGTGAGAGTGCGAGGGTGAGTGTATGATTGAGAGAAAGATTGTGTAGCATAGAGAAAGAACAGATTTATGGCTTTATGGATAGGGGAGGTAGTAAGAGGGTGGAAGTTTAAGTAAGATCTGTTGTGTGACTGCGAGGGTGGTTGTGAGAGTGGGAGAGAATGGGTATGGAGGTGTGTCAATATATGGCCGAGAAAGAGAAGAGGATGTGTGTATCTAGGAGGATGGAAGATTGGTTTCTAACAAGAGGAGTGAAAGAGTGTGGATGTGTTTTTATGAGGATGTAGAGAGGGTGTAGGCTACTCTTATGTATCAGTGGCAGGGTGGAGAGGGTGTGTCTTAGTGGCTGAGTGTGATACCAGTCGGACGAGAGAGGGTGGGAGAGAATGAATATAGGATTGAATATGGTGAATGTATCGAAGAGGGTGAGGTGGAGATGGGAGAGGAAGGGAGTTTAGGACAGTATAAGAAAGGGAGGGGGTGTGAGAAGGTGGGAGGATGTGTGAGAGGGAGGGTGTGTGTGGGAGAGGGAGGGTGTCGGGGCCGTGGGTAAGAGAAGCTGTCGATGGCTTTGATGGAAGAGTCTCGAGGGAAGGACAGAGAGTGAAGCGGGTGAGACGGGCCCTCTTTCTCTCTCTCACACTGGCTCTCACTCTCACTGCGCACCCTGGCTCTTTCCTAACCATTCTAGCTTTCTCTAAACAGACTTGCTTAGTACTGCACCCACTTGCTGTCTGTCACCCAGTCTCTTGCATACCTTCACTTTTTTACATTCTGACACTTCACGTTTTCACTATCTTAATACTCACCCATAATCTTGCTCTGGTACTTATTTGATTATACCATGTTTTATCCTTATCCTTACTCTTTCACACACACACACACACACACACACACACACACATTAAAAATAAGATACTGAAATAGCGAGTGTGTTTTGGTTAATCACAGCGCTCCAGGTTGCAAGTTCCATCAAGTGAATAAAAACGCTTGGCGGTGGACAGAAGTCAATATTTAAATGGAATCAAAATATATATTAATATCTTTGTTTGCTTAAGTATGTTTTATTTACATATGATCAATAAAAAAAGAAACAACTATGCCAGCGTCCATCAGGTGTAATGTTGCTCCAGTAATCTAAGTCACACACTGACCCGTCTCCTCTCTGGTACGAATATTTGAAGACTTATACCCCTTCTCGTCACTAATTGTTTTTTTAATTTCCCGACTGATTATTAATTTACATGTATAAACTTTTGTTGTAAATTACACTCGCTTCTTACCGCCTCACCGACAGAAGTGACACCCCATCATTAGCGTTCTTGGTCATTAACACTATCATCATTTGACCCGGGTAGCACCCCAGCAGTTTAGATGCTCTATTCATAAACTTTCCTAAGAATAGATCGTGTATTATATTGTTTGTTTTTATTTTCACGCACACAGCTGCCAGACACTTCACAGCATAACTAGAGTGAACGTTAGTGTGAAAAGTATGACCTAATTTTAATTTTTTTCACTATAGAAATGAAGAGTTGTTTCTTCTGAAAATTAGTTTGGATACTTTATATAAATGTTTCTGCAGGTCATGGGAAGTATCTGCAAAAGCCCCAAATAAATTTGCAGGCAAAACAGTTATCCTTTACGGTTAAGTATTGCCAGTTTTTCATTTTCTTAACTTATATTTACTCTAGATTTGGCTGGAAGTGTTTGATGGTTATATGAGCGAAGATAAAGGTATATACAAGTTATCTATTATGGAGCTTAACCCCTTCAAATGGACTGTTTTTTCGTTCTTCCTGAAGACGAATGTGTTAATTCACAGGGAGGACATGTAGTAGTCGGTGAGTTAATGAAGGCAATATCTAACCTATACAATTACAAAAGTTCCCTCAGAGCTGAATAAAATCGTCAGGAGATTGCAAGAAAAACAGTAAGAAATACGTATATGTGAAATTGAAGGGGTTAAACTTAGGAGGCTTTATAAATACTCCGGAACGAGAGGTTGACCCAATATGCCATGAGGGAGCCCAGTCACCAAGCTGATTTATGGCGTCTTAATGGCTGGCTGTTGACCTGTCCTCTGAGACTCTTGTTGACCTGTCTCGTACCTGTATCTGTGTCCCTTGGAGAGAAAGATGGATTCCCTCCCCATTCACCTGTATATTATTGAATCCTGGATGTTTGGGGTAATTATGAAGCTTGTACTGTAAAAGGTGGAATCCCCCTCTTCCCATTCACCTGTGTGTTTTTGAACCCTGTGTGTTTGGGGTATTTATAAAGCCTGTAGTGTGGAATGGCAGTCTGGTGGTGATTGATTTCAAAAAGGGACGTGTTGCTTTGTTTGAACTGGCATGTTCATATATGGACACCATTTTTTAAAAGTTTCTTAGTCCTTCCAGGTACACCAGTTAGATAAATTCATTTATATTATCACTGGAATAATGGTTGATATTTGTTCATTGTAAGCGCATGTTAGTGTATATCTGACTATATTCCCCTTTTCCTTTGTTAATATCATATTGAAATAGTAATGTATTTCGTTATTGCATATACTCTTAGACCCAAACATGAAAAGTAGAACTTCAATTAAATTTAGCAACTAGTACTTTTCCACTGACGTGTGAAAAAGAAAATTCAGCCGTACTAAATACAAGGGAGGACTGTAGGGATTGCCAAGGATCAGACACATTTCTGGATATATTTTTCTTCCTGCAAACCTTGTTAAATATAAATAAATAAATAAATAAATTATATATATATATATATATAATTATGTATAAAGGAGTCGAATAATCCATAAATATACTCTTAACGATAATATGGGCGCAAATAAGGGTGAGTGGCGATAACACAGGTCGTGGGAGGATGTTCAGGTAGAGGGGAGGTGGGTGACAGAGGCGAGGACAGCTGACTCGGGAGTGATCCATCAACTGACCTCACCCTGCCACCCTCGACCCCTGTTGTGTCTCGTATACCGCACCCCCCTCGTCGGAGATCTGCCTAACGTCCTCCTTCACGCCACACCCTGCCTCCCTCGCACCCTACTTCCCTCGCACCCTACTTCCCTCACATCTTGTCTCCCTGTTACCCTGTTTCCCTCACCAAATCTGACCCTGCCTCCATATTCCCTGCCCTGCCTCTCCCTCCGCTCTCACCCAGCCTCATCCTGCCTAACTCACCCAATTTTTGTTTCTCTCTACTTACCTATTATTTTCTATACCCTGCCTGACCCCTACATTCCAACTTCTGATGTCTCGTCCTATCATACCCTTTCAGACTCTGCCATCCATAACCTTGCTTACCATACTGTCTTCTGCATCCCCTGTAGTATCCCTGCTCCTCACACCCTGCTTAACTCTGCCTTCTACATTTAATATCCTTGCCTCTCATTCTGATCTCACCCTGCCACCCACTCCCCATTTTTTCTCAGACCCTCCTTCCCCCTTGTTTCAGCCCCTGTCGGATCCCTGCCTTTCCATTTCACTGGTAAGTTCCTGCCTCTCCTACCTCCTGTCTTCTCCATCCTTTGGTACATTTCTTCGTCCCGTACCCTGTCAGGCCTAACTTTCTCATCCCCTGCTTTCCACATTCTGGTCGTGTCTCTCTGCTTCACTCTGCCTGACCTTGCCTTCTGTATGCCATTTTCAGCCTCTCTGCCTACTTATCTATCCCTGTCATATTATTCCCTTGTTCTCCACCCTCTCATCCCTGTAACACTGTGCCCATTGTACTTTCAGACATCTGCTCCATGCGTTTCTCTCTCACATCTCTTTCCCCTCCTTTCCTCCCACGTTTTCTCCCTCTCCACCTTTACGCATCTGCTTTCTCCAGCCAGCTACCTCCTTTCCTTTTCCTCATTTCTGCTCCCTTTCTTTTTCAGTTCTTTAGCTGTTCCCTTCTTATTTCACATTTCTACCCCTTCAGTACGGCAACTCTTCTTCCTACCTCCCTGTTTCTTCTTTCCCTCTAATACGCCTCAACTTCTTCGTCCTCTCACTTTTTTTTTTTTTTCTCCTTACAGCTCATTCTGTTTTATCTTTTACATTCCTGCTACTTCCCACTTCCCTCACCCACTACCACCTCTCCTCAACTCCAACCCTCGCCCCACCCACACCTCAACCTCCAAATCCACACCCCCTCTTTACCCCAACCACACCAAACCCCTCTTCACCCCTATCCCACCTTCCCTCAACCTGTGCCACGTCTCCTGACCCCATCCCCAACCCCCAAACCACCACTCTCACCCCAGCCTTCACCCCACTACCAACTTCCCACCCGACTCAGACTGCAGGGGAGAAACAACTGGACCAGACACCCAGGGAGACGCAATCCATCCACTCGTTATCAGTCGTTTGGTGTCTTGTGTCTCTTGTTGCATTCTGGTCTCTTATTTATCTCCACTCCTTTATAATATTGGCTTTTTCTTCTTGTTTTCTTATCTTACTCGTCTTCTTTATTATCCAGTATTTTTTTTTTCTTATTTTTCTTGTATTCTTTTTTATGCTCTGTTTTCCTTCCTGTTCCCCCACCTTTCTCGTCGTCTTTTCCTTTATAATACCGGTACTGGGTTTTTCAACTTGCCCTCTTATTTTCCTCGTCGTTTTTTATAGTGTACGGTACATTTCGGTACGCATATAGTCCCATTACTAATCGAAAGTAAAAAAAAAAAAGGTAAAATAGCTTTAAAGGTAATTTCCTCAGATATAGATCATCATTATAAAAGTCAGAGGAGGTACAGTGTAGTGATAATTCAGAGATTTGTAGTTCATCATGATCACCATTTGAAGCTACCTAGAACCAGACAGTTTAACCCACCCATGGTAGGGTCACTTCTAGTATTCTATTCCAGCTAACGCCAGATGATTTTATTCAGCTGAGATTTCGTGATCGGGACAATTCCACTGTTCTGTTTGTTCTATTACAGCCAAAGCCAGACGCTATTATTAAGCCAAGATTGAGTCCCAGGAGCCTGAGAGTGTTAATGAAGTCACAGAAAGTAGTCAGTAGCAGAAGCCAGTAGAGTGTCAGAAAGTTTACTGAATTATGTTTATTTCGTTGTTCAATACTGTGTGTGGTTTCATAGGTGTCTGGTTGATTTTGTTTTGTCTGCTGTTTGAGCCTCATCATATACATCCTTTCGTTAGCGTTTGTGCAATATATTTTAGCAGTTTAGACCTTTTAATACCTTCCTAAACCCCTTCACTCCGGAAACATTTTATTATAATGATCTTGCTAGTACCAGACGATATTATTAGGCAGGAATGGATGATACGTTCATGTGTTCTCAGTGCTTTATCTTTCCTTCTCTCCCCATATCTCCTTCCCTCCTCCCCCCTTATCTCCTCCTTTCCTCCCCAGTGTCTCCTCCCCACCCGCACCACTGTCTTCTCCTCTCCTACCCCCATTTCTCCTCCTCTCCCATCCCAATGTCTCCTCCCTCCTCCCTAGCGTCTTCTCTCTTCCTCCAGTGTTGTTTCTCCTCCCCAGTGTCTCCTCCCCTCTTCCCTCCGTGTCTCCTCTCCTGTGTCTCCAATTCCCCAGCCTGTGTCCGGGTATCAGTAACAGAGCTGCAGTGGGGAGGGGGCAGGGGAGGGGGAGAGGGGGGGGTCTGCGCTGTCACTATCCATCATGTTACCCGCTCCTCCTCTGACCTGCTCTGACCTCCCCCTGCCACTCCCTCCCCTGCTGCTGTCCCCCCTACCCCTGCCATTCTCCACTCCCCCTACTCTGCCACCCTTCTCTGCATTCCCCCTTCCTGTGCCATCCCCTTCCTCCTCTCCACCCTGCCATTCGCTTCACCCTTTCCTTCCCCCTGTATCTTCTTACCCGGCGACCCTTTATTTCTTTAACCCTTCCACTCACTTTCTCCCTCCCCCTCCCCTGCTACTCCCCCCCCAACACCCCAATTTCCCCCCTGCCCTGCCACACCCTCCTCTATTATCTCCTTCCCTTCCCCTCCCTTCTTCAACCCCACACCCTTCCCCTACCCTCCCCTTTCCTGCCATTCTCTCTCTCTCTCTCTCTCTGTAAATATGTAACTTTTTTCATATTACTGCTGCAATGTACATAAACATTTAAGCACCCACTCCCAATCTGAGTAAATTCTCCAGATGGGGGCAAGGAAAAAAAAAAAAAAAAAAATCATTGTACAGAAATAGGTAAAGGGGATTTTTTTTTTTTTTCTAACATGCAGTAAGATGACGTTTTTCCAAATTTAAGAATATCATCTAGCAGTAAGACGAGAAAATCTACTGAGGCGTATACTTTGTCACTCAGGTTCCTTTGCCTCTCTCTCTCTCTCTCTCTCTCTCTCTCTCTCTCTCGGGTGAATAAAATCGCCTGCCGTTAGCTAAAAGAGAATATTAATGTTGTTGCGACTTTGTCAGGGTAAATGGTTCTAGTACTAGCACTCTTGACCTGTCTTCTCTCCCAGGAGATTAAAATAGGGCTGGCATTAGGTGGAAAAGAATATTATAGATCTTTTGTCCATTGTGGTGTTAATTACTCTTTTTCTTACATGGACGTGGATGAATAGGAATGGGAATAAACTGCGGTATCACCCATCTCGTCAAACATCTGTAAATATACAGTAATGCTTGATGGAAGTTTTATGTGGAGTGTTTTTATTTTAGAGAGAGAGAGAGAGAGAGAGAGAGAGAGAGAGAGAGAGAGAGAGAGAGCATTTGGGTGATAAGAGATAAGTAGGCTACATACATGTGACTACTTAACACAATGACACATTTAAACATACTTTTAACTCTTGTCGATTTTATTAAGCTCATGAAATTTATCAAACTGGAGGGGATAGGATATGGCCCCTTCACATATTGTGTATAATGCATTTCGTAACACCTCATCCTAAGCCACTTATTTTTCTTATTAAAACTTCAACAATATCCTCTTGTGTGTTAATGGTGAAAACTATATCCATATTAAAAAGGAATCAAAGAAAGAGAATATTTAACTGCAATGTACAAATTTATCTTATAAGAAAGAAGTATTATGAATTTTCTTATGCTAGCTAGAATTCGGCTGTTAGACAAAGGCGCTATTCTAGGTGGCCTTGAAAATTTCGTAACGCACCTACCTTAGCGATTTGATCTGCTTATTCCACCCTAGTGTCTCTTTGTATGTTATCGATTCAGATTGTATCGATATTGAAACGCCATAAATAATATAAAAGAATTTTTAGGTTTAATTTTACGGAATAATTCGTTTAGGAACAGGTGCTACGAAGCCTCCTATACCAGCTACTGTAGAATGTGGACTAGATACCCGACATAGGACGGTGAAGCAACAGTTACCCCACCGCCAGCTACCACCACGTAGTCTTTATCCTTAAGGCTTTCCACACCAATCCAGCATCCCTTAACATTGTACTGAATTAATTTACAAGCTAATGCCTAGTGACAGTTAACTCGTATATTTTGGACGTAGATACTTGCAGGTAAACTGTCAGCTCTTGGAGGTTTAATGACATGGAGGCCTCGTAACACATCACCCTCAGCGATTTATTTTCCTTGTTACACTTTTTTTGTTATTCTCTAGTACTCTGTGGAATTAAACCTTGTCGGTACTAATAAATATATACATAAACGCTAATATCAGGGTGTATTAGGCATAATAAATCGCTAAGCAAAATGTACTACGAAGCCTACAGTGCAACTAGAATACGGCCCTCAAACCGTAGCCCGTAACATGGTCTGATTGGACGAGTAGTTGGGAGAGGCGGAGGTACGAGCCTGGGTGTAAGCTGATTGGGTCCCGCGTTCTCCCTCACAGGGGGTGGAGCATTGTTGCCGATTTAGTCTAACCGTAGTAGCGCCAGATCTAAAGAAATTGATGTCTACCAAGCCCTGAATATTGGCGACAGTTTGTGACGTTGTATTAGTATTCTCGCAGTATTCTAGAGTTTTCAGTATTGTTCTAAGTATTATTGAACTCTACCATACTTAGCGACTTTCTTGCGTATTTCCTTCTGGCAACTTTAACTGGGAGTGACTTGAGCTCCGCCTCGACTGCCAACCTAAACAAGATGGTGGTGAGGGCGGTGGGTGGCATGAGAGGCCTGCGGGGTGTGTGGGTCACCTGTTGTGAGATGGACATTGGCCAAACCTGACACTGGGAGTCGTATTCCCGTCATCTTGATGGCATATCTAGCACCTCTTTCTAAGCGATATATTTTGCTTCTTGCAACTAATTGTTCTCTTGTATGCTGTTTATGTACTTTTTTTTATATACTAACAGAGTGGAGAAGTATCATTATCATCACAATAATAATAATAATAATAATAATAATAATAATAATAATAATAATAATACTCAGGTCATTTGTTTTCAGGAAGGGTCAGTTTTTCAAAAGGAATTCACCCAATGCTCGAAACACTTTTGCATCTTTACAATTACAAGGCCTGGGACATTATTCATATTCGATACAAACTTCCTTCGCCTAGATGGAGAAAGTGGCAAGGGAAAAAAATATGAATGCACGATATACAGAAATAAATTTGAAAGGAAGAGGTGCTACGAAGAATCCTTAACCAATGAGAATACAGGACTAGAGGCCTTATACATATCCTGTAACCCATTCAGCCCGGGGACGTCAATTTCATTATAGTGTAGCATTTTAGACGACTTGGATCAGATAGGCTTGTCGAACTGGAGGGAATATATGTAGCAATAATAAACCCCATCAGTATTGAACCCGTTTCCTAAGTTAAGTAAAATTGTCTGCTAGCAACAAGGATTAGCTGAAAAGGATGTCACGCAATGCAAGAGGCTGGCGAAGTGGAAGACTAGCCCCCCCTTTCTTTTTTACGGTTCTGTTTTGTGTGTTTAGCTTGCATTCCACGTTTGAGTGAGTGACAGCACTGAAAGGTCGAACGAATTTGATCTTTGTCACGTGCGTCAGAAACCTGCTGTCAGATATTGTAGGATTGCTCTACTCTGTGATTTAGGATTATCTGCCTCAGTTCAGTGTCGTTTTTTTTTTTTTTAATCAGGACACCGCCAGACTATATTATTCAGCTTAAGGGAGATTTGTTGTAGTAAAGGGTTAATGTAGGCTTGATCTAACACATCCAGTTCGAGAAGTCTCTGTTAATCTCATTCACTGAATGTGGTACGAATATGGTAAGAAGTACAACCCTTCTTAAGAATAGCCCCACCTAAACCATTTAGACTAATTAGCCTAACCCTGGCAGACTAACCTAACTAACCCTGACAGACTAACCTAATCTACTGCAATCCTGAATGACTAGCCTAACTACCCTAGACCTATGTGGAAAGGTACCGAGGTTGCTTACAATAAGGAAACATACGTTTTGGTGAGGCAACGCTTTATGAAGATTATTATTATCGCCTCATACTTAGATTGAAAACCATCATCATCATCATCACTTGCAGTATCCTCCTCCTCATCATCATCACTTGCAGTATCCTCCTCATCATCATCACTTGCAGTATCCTCATCATCATCATCATCACTTGCAGTATCCTCATCATCATCATCATCATCATCACTTGCAGTATCCTCATCATCATCATCACTTGCAGTATCATCATCATCATCATCACTTGCAGTATCCTCCTCCTCCTCATCATCACTTGCAGTATCCTCATCATCATCATCATCACTTGCAGTATCCTCCTCCTCATCATCATCACTTGCAGTATCCTCATCATCATCATCACTTGCAATATCCTCATCATCATCATCATCATCACTTGCAGTATCATCATCATCATCATCATCATCACTTGCACAATCATCCTCCTCATCCTCATCACTTGCAGAATCATCCTCCTCATCCTCATCACTTGCAGTATCCTCCTCATCCTCATCACTTGCAGTATCCTCCTCATCCTCATCACTTGCAGTATCATCCTCATCCTCATCACTTGCAGTATCATCCTCATCCTCATCACTTGCAGTATCATCCTCATCCTCATCACTTGCAGTATCATCCTCATCCTCATCACTTGCAGTATCATCCTCATCCTCATCCTCATCACTTGCAGTATCATCCTCATCCTCATCACTTGCAGTATCATCCTCATCCTCATCCTCATCACTTGCAGTATAATCCTCATCCTCATCACTTGCAGTATCATCATCATCCTCATCTTCATCACTTGCATCATCATCATCATCATCATCATCATCATCATCATGGCCTTTTAATGTCACCTAACTATGGAATGAGGATCTGAATGTGATTATCTGCTGTTGTGGGTCATCTTCAATTTTAGCTTAAGGTGATTATCTGCGATATTGGCCTTCGTTTAGTTAGCCATATTGGCCTTCGTTTAGTTAGTTATTGTTTTTACTATATCATCATTATTATTAGTTATTATTATTATTGATATTATTATTATTATTATTATTATTATTATTATTGTTTTTGTTATTATTATATAATGTAAGAAAACTAAGATGTTTACAAAATTTATGGGTGGGGAAAAGAAGCGTACAAAATGAATAGGGAGCAATTGTGGAAAGTTTTACGTATATTTGGTGTAGATGGAATGCCACTGAGTACTTTTTTTTTTATTTTTTTTAAATGATGCATGTGAATCCTTTGTAAGAGTAGATCGATGCTTGAGTGAGTGGTTCCTGATCAGCACGGAGTGAGACAAGGATGTATGTTCCCCATGGCTGTTCAGTAATATGTATGGATATGAGAGAGAGAGAGAGAGAGAGAGAGAGAGAGAGAGAGAGAGAGAGAGAGAAAGCTATGACGAAGAGCGAAGGTTAGAGCACAAAAAAAAACTAAATCTCCTAAGCTGAGTAAAAACGTCTGCACTGAGCAAGACTAAAGTTGAAAAATACTGAAGGGACTGAAGAAAGCGTAGAGTAACAAGGACTTAAGGAAGAATGTCGTACACATACGTAGCGATTCCACCGACTAACACTTGTGCGAACAGCCACGAATTCAGAGTTCCTTCTCCTCTGATTCACGTTCCCAAAGAAATCAGAGAGTAAAATACCAGCCTTCACATGCAAAAGATAAACCACTTTCCTGTCCAAGTATCTCATTCATCATCATCATCATCATCATCATCAATATCATCATCATCATCATTCTCCCTCTCTCTCTCTCTCTCTCATCAGCAGCATCGCCCATTCTCAATTCTTCATGGACTGTTGCTCCAAAAAGTATAATTACGGTTTCCATCTTTACATTTTGAAACAAATGAAACTTTTGAAAATATTATTCCTTAACTTCTGTTGTCGCCTCCCATTTTTGTAAGGTTGCATTTAGAAATATTTACTTTAAGATATATTGCCATCATCAGCAATGCTCACTGAGAAAGCACCTATCACCTGTATAGACATCATATTTGTTTATTTATTTGATTTAAGTTTTTTGAGCGAGTGGACCCAACTGACCACCTCATTCAGTCATCCTAAGTCATTTCTTCCCTCTGTTTATGCCCTCTACTCTGTCAGACACGTATTACGACATGTTGGGTTAAACAGATGTTAATTAGGGCCATTTATTTAGACGAGAAGCGATTAATTTTCCGGGTTTGCAGCGTTTAGCATATTTTTTCACATTTTTTTTTAGATACATAATTTTATCTTTTAGTACAAGCACTGATTAGTGATTACAGAACCTTGTCGCTGAAGGCCAAGCAGGAGAGAGAAAATAATTTACTCATATCCATTAAGCGATACTACCCGAAATATCTCCAGGCTGTCATTCATTTTGTTGCACAGAGTTATTTAAAACTCTGAGAATAATATGAATGTGGGGTCAAGTAATTTATTCACGAAGGGATGGTGACCAAATGGTGTAAGGATCTTTACGTAATTCAAGTTTTGTTCGTCCTTTACAGTACCGTTTTCTCTTAACCGTTGTCAGAGAAAACTGTCAGGTTTGGCTGTATTTCTGGGTACCCATGCTAAAATTTTTCGCTCTCTCTCTCTCTGTCTCTCTCTCTCTCTCTCTCTCTCTCTCTCTCTCTCTCTCTCTCTCTCTCTCCCCTCTCCCACGCACACACCTCGGGTCCCAGCACCTACGAAGATAAGAGGGACCTGAATATTAATAGTTTTGACTGACTGGATAGTACTTCAATCTCTTTCCTCAGTGAGTGTCATTTTTTTTTTTTAAGTTTATCACGCTTATATTGAGCTTAAAACAGCCTAGAAGGGAGGGGATTTAGGATAGAACTAACCTTTCCAGCTTCAAAGTCTCCTCTAAGCTGAATAAATCCCCTGTTAATCGTAAGAGCATAACAGATGCTATCGTACCAAAGGGGTGAAACAGATAATATGATGGAGTGAAACAGTGTGACAGAGGGCTTACATAGAGGGCAATTGTGTTTTGTTGGCCATCAGGGAGGTGAATATTAGTACCCTGGTATGTGTGGTTATAGAATTTTTCAAGTTAGTGATAGGTATTGCTGTGAAGTTACCCAATCTGTGCCAACCCACTCTAGCCAACTGACCCAACCTATCTGAATTTAACCTTACGTAGTCTTCGCCAACCCATTGCAGCCTAGCCTAACCTATCCTATTTAACCTAGATTAACGCATCCCAACCCAACTGAACCTAAGCAGTCCTATCTAACCTGAATTAACGCACCCCAGCCCAAATGAACATCTTTAAGCTTTCCTAATGTAGCCTACTGCAGCCAAGTCTTACTATGTAGCCTACAACCGAACCTAACCTACTATATATAACCTGACCTAACCTACTGCAGCTAAATCCTACTAAAGGCTATATAACCTAACCTAACCTAAGTTAACCTAGCCGTGCGAAACCCGAATTCAATCCAACCCAGCCCTCATGGGAAGCGTCACAAGGGACAGAACCATTCCGACGGTGGGGGAGGGGGGGGACGATTAAACAAAGTTTGTGGGGTAATGCGAAATCTTCATGGGAAATAAAACTGATACGGGTCAGCAAACCCAGCAGGGCTGTCTGTCATGTGAGTAGATCTCTTAAGAGGGGGAGGGGAGATCAGGTGAAGTAGACTCCCAAGGGTGGCCAGGGGGTAGATGCCCAGAGGAGGGTCAAAGGGGCATTGACTCCAACGAGAATCCGAAGATATACAATCCCATTGGAAACTGAGGAATAATTCTTGTTAGAAGTCGGAGGGGGGGGGGGTGAGGGGAGGACTCCCCAGTCAGAGGTATAGGGTAGTAGACCCTCAAATCACGGGGAGGGTAGACCTTCCCTCTGTCACTGGAGTCAGTGGCGAGTAGACCCACCATTCAGGACGTTAGTCTCGCAAGCCAGCCAGCTAGACTATCGGCCAGCCAACAGGCCAACCAGCCCAACCCAATGTAATCAGTAAGCCAGCCAGCTCAGCTCAGCTCAACCAGCCCTGCAAACGAACAAAATCCAAGGCCAGTCCAGTCTAGTTATTGCCAGCTCAGCCCATGTCAGGCCAACTCAGCCCAGTCCAGGCCAACTCAGCCCAGTCCAGGCAAGCCCAGCCAAATTGTCTGGGTCAGGACAGCATAGGCAAGGGCAGCTAAACCGAGAACATCCCAGCCAGCCCACTCCAGATCAACAAAGACAGTCAGCCAGTCCAGCCCAGTGTAGCTAATCAGCCAGGCCAGGTCAGGCCACCCTGCTAATCTAGCCCAGCGCGGCCAAATCCAGCCAAGTTCAGCAAGTCGCCAGTCCTCCTCAGTCCAGTCAGCTAATCCAACCAGCCCAGCCCATGTGTCCTCGCCAAGCCCTTTCCATTCTAGTCCCGCCCCGCCCAGCCCAGTCCAGACCAGCTGGACCCAGCCCACCCCAGACCAGCCAGGTCCAGCCTACCCTGGCCCAGCCTTGTCCATTGAAGTCCCGCCCAGCCCCGCCCCGCCCAGCCCAGCCAAGACCAGACCAAGCCAGCCAGCCAAGGCTAATACAATCCATGCCAGCCTATCCCTGGCCAGCTCAACCCATACCAATCCACCCCAACCCAGACCAGCCCACCCAAGCCCAGCTCAGCCAAGTCAAGTGAAGTCAAGCCAAGATAAGCCAGGCCAAGCCTAGCCAAGCCCAGCCAAGCCAAACCAAGACCAACCCAGCTCGGCCAAGCCAAGCTAAATCAAACCAGCTCACGCAAGCCATGCCAAGCCAAACCAAGCCAAGCATCAACTTAGCCCTGGCCAACTCACTCCTGGCCTTGTCTGGCCAGTCCAGCTCTGGTCAGTCCAGCCCTGGCCACACAAACCCTATCCAGCTCCCAGTCATGTCCTGACCAGCCCTGGCCAGCCCCCAGTTAAGCCCAGAGCAACCCTGGCCGGCTTACAACCCAACCCAGACCTGCCCAGTCCAGTCCAACGTGCCCTGGCGAGCCCAGCTCTGGCCAGTCCGTCCCTTCCCAGCCTAGATCAACTGACTTCAGCTCTGGCCAGCCCAGCCTAGTCCAGTTGACTTCAGCCCAGGCTAGCCCAGCCTATCCTAACTGAGCCCAGGTTTGGACAACCCAGTCCAGCCCAGCCCTCCCTTGTCAGCCGAATCCACGCATGCCCTGACTAACTCAGCCCAGCCTAGCCTAGACCTTGCCAACTCAGCCAAACCCTTGCCGGTCCAATTCTGCTCTGGCCAGTTCAACCCAACTCAGCCTGGCCAGCCCAACCCAGCTGTGGCCACCCCAGCCCAGCTGTGGCCACCCCAGCCCTGTCAAAATCTGGCCAGCATAAGCCAGCTTAACCAAGCCCTTGACAGCCCAGCCCAGTCCAGCACAGTCGAGCCTTGGCAAGTCCAGCCGATCTGAACCCAGCCCAGCCCAGTTCTGGCCTGCCCAACTCAGGCCAGGTCTGGCCACCCCAACTCAGCCCAGGTCTGCCCACCCCAGCCCAGTCTAGCACAGTCTAACCCAACCCAGCTCATCCCAGCCTTGGCTATCCCATCCTAGCTCTGATAAGCCCATCTCAGCCCAACTCAGCCCTGACGAGGCAGACCCACCTCAACCCAGCCCAGTCCAACCCAGCCCAGTCCAGCCCAGCCCAGCCCAGCCCAGCCCAACACAACCCAAGTCAGCCCAGCCCAGCCCAGCCCAGTCCAGCCCAGTCCAGTCCAGCCTAGCCCAGCCCAGTCCAGTCCAGTCCAGTCCAACCCAATCCTGACCAGCATATCCCAGTCCACCCCAGAGCTTACCAGCCCAGTTCAACTCTAAGCAGGCCATCTCAGCCCAGACCAATCTTATCCTTCTAAACCCAGCCTTGGCCAGCCTAGCCCAACCCAGTTCTGCCTATTTAGCCCAGCCCAACCTAGCCTGTTCATTCCAACCCAGCTGTGGCCGATGAGCCCACCCTAGCCCTAGCCAGCCAGTTCAGCACAGTCCTGGCTAGTTAAGGCTAGCCCAGTCCCGCCCTGGCTGACCCAGCCTGGAGTAGCCATCCCTGCACTGACCAGTTCAGCCCAAACCTCGAAAGCCCAGCCTAGCCCAACCCACCAGGCATGGTCTTGGCCAGTACAGCCAGGCCCAACCCAATTCAGCCCCATCCCAGCCAGCCAATCCCAGAACTAGCCAGTCCAGCCCAGCCGTGCCCAGGCCAGCCCAGCCGTGCCCAGGCCAGCCGCGCCCAGTCAGGGTCGGCTCAGCCCATCCCAGTCCAACCCAGATATACCCAGCCATGGCCAGCCCAGCCCAGACGAGTCCATATGCAGTAAGCCCAGCCAGGACCAGCACAACTTGGCAAGCCGAAGCAAGACCAACTCTAGCAAGCAAAGCCCAGGCCAACCCAACCCTGGCAAGCCCTGCCCTACCTGCGTGCCCACCATTCTGCCACCCTGCTTGCCTGACAGCTTACCTGCCGCCCTGCCTGCTTTTCAGCATGCCTGCTGCCATGCCTGCCAGCTTTCTTGCAACCCACTCATCCTACCACCCTACCTGTGTCATTAAATCCGAAAATTCACTTAAACTTATGCTCGACAATCGTAATTTACATACCCATATTGTTATACATATTTCGTTTTTTAGCTCTTTGGATACATTAATATTATATGCGTACATGTAAGCTACAAATTACTAAACAATAAATCATTACAATACAGTAAAGCAAAAGATGGAAGTATTTACACAACAACGGACAGAGCTACATCGACACCACTGGCTACTTAGTTGAATGCCATATATTATATATAGAACCTTATTCAGGTATTTAACCACACACACGCTTTACCTTATAAAAACTGTCAGAATTTTAGGCAGCGAAAGACTTTTTTTTTTTCTTTTTCTTTTTCTTTTTTTTTTTAAGATGAGAGGATCCACTAAATTTTGTTAATTACCTCACCTGGAGAAATGAAGAAGAATGCGATGTTATCTCAATACAGAAAAATGGAAGAGCTAGAACCCCATAAAAAGGCAGCTGCCTGTTGTAAATATGACCTGTTTCATTAGGGGGAGGGCAAGAAGTGTGGAGAATGCTCTTGTCTCGTGTACCACGTAGCCTACAAAGCCAGTTTTTGAGGGGGAGGGAATTATTAGGGGAAAATTGGTGTAGGTTACATCTGTGTTTGCTCAGAGGACAAAAATGGGAAAGTGCTGAAGCTCTCCACGTCTGTTGGTTGTCCAGTAAACCATAATCTGACTTACAAATGAAAAATAATCACCGTGCTGCACCATACTGACTAAGTTTACCTTGAGGGAATATAGCAGTCTGCGTAGAGCGTGTGACAGAAAACCGAGTATTTTAGAGGGTAACTTCAACCATGAGGCGATTCGTAGCCAAGGGAGCAATACGTAACCAAGGGGGCGATACGCAACCAGGGGGGCGATAGGCAACCAAGGGGGCGATACGCAACCAGGGGGGCGATAGGCAACCAAGGGGGCGATAGGCAACCAGGGGGGCGATAGGCAACCAAGGGCGCGATACGCAACCAAGGGGGCCATACGTAACCACGGGAACGATTTATAACCAAGGGACCGATTCATAACCAAGGGTCCGATTCGTAAGGGGTCGATTTGTGACCATGGGACCGACTTG
The DNA here is from genome assembly GCF_032717465.1 of Coenobita brevimanus. Lineage (NCBI taxonomy): Eukaryota > Metazoa > Arthropoda > Malacostraca > Decapoda > Coenobitidae > Coenobita > Coenobita brevimanus. Next base: position 14,745,490 of record NC_137019.1, read on the forward strand.
CAACCATTGTGCCGATTTGGTATATATATTCGGATAGATAGATAGACAGATAGATAAATACGGAGAGACAGACAAATAGATAGATAAACAGATAGATATATGCTTTTAGGTCTGGTCAGCTCCCTTCGGATGGCGATAGTGAAAGAATCTCCCAGGTTGGAGTCTGTGTCGTAAACTTTTGTGAATAGCCCCATCTCATTACGGAACACACACACACACACACACACACACACACACACACACACACACATACACACACACACACACACATACACACACACACACACACACGCTTACTCACTCACTCACTCACTCTCCTCTCCTCTCCTCTCCTCTCTTCTCTTCTCTGTTTTCTCTTCTCTTCTCTTCTCTTCTCTTCTCTTCTCTTCTCTCATCAAGGGGCTATAGGTGGGTACAGGAGACCCATCACCGCTGGATACGAGTCTCGGAGGGGCAAGTTATGTTATTTATAGTTGGTAGTGTTTCTCTGTCTGGCTGATGACGGAGGGGCGAGCTGGAGGAGGGAGGTGAGAAGCTATAGACCCTAGTAATATAAGAGGAGCGACAGAGAGCTATAGAAACCTTAGAAATATAGAAAATAGCATGAAACTTGAAATGCATAGGTCTGGAAGTAACACGGAACTTGGAGAGCTGTATGTGTTTCTTAAGGTTTAGAAAGTAGCACTAAACTTAAAGAACTGTGTGTGTTTCTTAAAGTTTAGGAAGCAGCACGGAACTTGGGGTGCTGTGTAGGTTAGGAAGTAATACGGAGCTAAAGGAACTGCATATGCCAGGAAGCTGTATGGAAATTAAGGAGCTGTGTATATGGAACTTAGGAAATAACACAGTCCTAGAATATCTGCATAGTTTAATAGCGTTTTAGAAAATAATGCCCGTGCCCCCTATGGATGGACACAGAAGGAATTTTATTAAACAGCTGAATACTATCGTCAGGATGTATTAAGAACAGACTAAAAGAAGCTTCATCTGATTCAGGGGGTTAAAATCTTACGGTGTCTCCCCGGCCCCTCCGTCAAAAAAAAAAAAAAAAAAAAAAAAAAAAAACTTCCCATCGTCCCCAGTTTGAGAAGTACTGACCGAAAACCACTTCTGTTCAGTGTCGTTTGAAAATGTTCCTTGTAGGATGAAATTACTCAGATTTTGATAGGCCTCTCGTAATAAAGTGCTCAGTACTCTCTAAAATAAAGAACATATGAACAAATTCACATCCAGAGGTAAAAAGGAAGGGTTGGGTCTTAGTCTCGTCCTCCAAAGTTACTCAGCTGTAATTGTGTTGGCAAGATTTATTAAACGATTTTGCCAGTGACGTTTGGTTTCTTACAGCTCACGTCAGACGATTTTATCAAGCTTAGGAGAGTCCCTAGTTAGTGAAAAGATTAACAGTGGCTGCATTTAACCCCTCAATTTCTAACAGCTTCTCCTTTTCTGAATAAAATCGTCTGGAGGTAAGAAGCATATCACAGAAACAATGTCCTTTTGTTGAAGACGGTAAGAAAATCTTAGAAAAGGTTGAAGAAGGTAATGTCCAGCGATTCTATTAATTAAAATGAAGGGTTGCCTCTTAAAGCCTCCCCCCTCCAAACTTGCTCAACTGTGACCATGTTAGCAAGATTTAGTGACGAAGTTTGGCGCCAGTTTTTAATATAATTAAAAAGTTTGCCGCATGGCCGAGGACCCGAGACCCATCGCATCGCCGTCAGCTTATCTTTTGTTTTTCTTTAGTCACCTCCCCGGGATAAAGTCAACAGGATTATCTTATTAACCCGTTACGTACAGCGAAGTCTGTTTAATTTTCTTCTTAATACGCCAGACGAGTTTAATCAGCATAAAGGGATACTTTTTGCGGTAAAAGAGTTCGTTAAAATTTTGTACGTATATAATTTCCTTTTTGTTACGCCAAACGAGTTCATTAAGTTTAAGGAAGCCTTATGGTGATTGTAAGAATCCCTGTTAGCGGATGCAATAAGTTGCCTATTTGGTTATAAATTCATGATATCTCTAGACGAATTTATTTAGCTCGGGGGATTCTTCTTATGGTGGGAGTGTTTGAAATAATCCTTATTTGTTCTTACAGTACGATGGTGTCCATTTATTTGAATTTATTTATTATTTGCAGAGTTAAGATCTTATTCTGGTTAAGGGAAACCACTCTTCCTCTGCTATATACGACTGTTTCATTACAGTTTGCAAAAGAATACCAATGATCTAATCGGTTTAAGTCCTGATTATCCAGTCCTCATAATCTTTTGCACCAATCCTTACCTCGTTTTTTTTTTTTAACAGATGAACAGAGGAAGAAAAAACATTAAACTAAAAAAAAAAAATCCAAACACCAGATTAGAGATGTCCTTTGCTCATAAAAAAATAAATAAATAAAATTGCTATGACTCGTATATCTACTATAAATTTGGTAATGAGTTGAGTACCAATGACTGAACTTATTTTTATGAAAGATTGATTAGTAACATCTCATGTACTGGCGCACGTGTCCTCTCCTCTTCTGTCACTTTCAGTACAGTGATCATTTATACTTTATTATAGCCGTTATTAGCAGTTTTATTAAGTTTATGAGAGACATTAAACTGAAGAGGTTAGATACAACCATCTTTAACCCCTGCAGTATGAGAGGTCTATCCTAAGCTGCATAAAATCGTCTGGAGGTAGTAGGAATTATCTGATATCAACGCAATGGTGATGAAGTGACCATACGCTATTGTACCTATCGTAATTTGCAAATATAATGAATATCAATTCTTTATTCTTTGCTGCAAGTCCTGATTATTTTCTACACAATCTGTCTCACCCTTTCCTCCCCTCTACGAAACGCCATTACCCCAATCATAATTAACAAACGAACTGAGTACCAATAAACCAATCTGTTCTTTACAAGCTTTACCACCCCTCATCGTTCTGCCCAAACTATGCCATCCCCATCACTCTGCGTTATTTACATCCTGCATTACGGTGCTAACACCATCCACTCTAATTTCATAAATTGCAATCAGGATCAGCGACACTGAATTACGCCTCTATAACTCTGGTAATCTGGAATCATACTATGCAGGCAATTTGATCACCGCTTTCGTCACGTCATATATTGCAAAATCATTAATCCCCTGAATTAAATGACGTATTGTATTGGTTTCCTCTTGCTATCTTCCGTAGATTTCTATTTGGCTAATGATAAAATTGGGTAGGAGAGATGGAAGAGCAGTGATATAAGGGTGAATTTCCACAAAGGACTCAAGTTTTGCAGAATAAAACTGTCAATATTTAGCAATGACTTGCCATAAAATGTGTATTACTAGTCTGTCTATATGTATCTATCCATCTATCTAATCTACTTTTGTATCTATCCATCTGTCTCTCTACTCTGTTTATCTACCAGTCATCTGTTTATCTATCTGATCGTTTATTGCCCCATCAGAAGCTTGGGAGCCATGGACAAGGCAACTTTAATCCAGAAATTAAAGGCGAGAATGTCCAGTCACCCTCCCCAGACACCCATTGAATGTAAATCCTCTGGTCGAAGCGCTAATCCCACTAGACCACCAAAGAAAATGTTTCGTTATTCTTCTATCCTGTATATATTAAAACACAGGAAGAGGAGCTTTCACATACTGTACAACGTGCTCTGTTTCAGTAACCATAATTGTACTGTATTCTGTTACGTTGTGCAGTAAGCATTAATGCAAGATTAGTCTAAATTTTCAGTTATTCAGGCGTACCAGATAAACAGATTTGCAGATAAATTTCACCCTTCCTTCACCCCTCTCTCTCTCTCTCTCTCTCTCTCTCTCTCGTCCCTATTTGCCTTCAACATTCTGTCATCTAAAGGAAGCGATTTTTAGATTGTTTTCTGAGTAGTGGGTGAAATAACAAATTTCCCGAAGATCTGGTCAACATATCGTGGAAAAGTCAAACTATCCAAGACGCACAATAGTGGAGATAAGATTTCCCTTCTTGAGCCAGTTGTAAAAGACCTCAGACAAAATTGGGACGACACTGGTTTCGCTGATTGAACGTGACAGCTCTTCGCGATGAGGTGAATCAGTGGGAGAGGGCCCAGTTCGCTCCTCTCAAACAAGGAGCAAAAAAGTGGGTAATAATAATAATAATAATAATAATAATAGTAATAATAATAATAATAATAATAATAATAATATTAATGTGAAAGGCTAACGAAGGCTACATGTAATCCTTCGGTTCATAGTCTCTCCTGAACTGCATGATATCATCAGGAAATAGCAAGACTAAAGCTACCGTAGCTCTCTCTCTCTCTCTCTCTCTCTCTCTCTCTCTCTCTCTCTCTAATGCCACCATAATAACGAGGAAGGGAGAGCTGGAGAGTAACGCATTCATGTGGTGGCATTATATAACCAAGGGGATTCACCGCCTTGTTTTATGTACGCCCCTCAGCTACTTAATTATCCCCAGAAAGGAGGACGGTAGATTGTCTTTTTCTTGCGCTCCATCGGGTTTCCGTTTCAGATGAGCAATGGGCAGCAAAAACGAAAAGGGATGGGGGGGGGGGCTTAGAAAAAAAACACACAGCCTCGATGCTACTAAATCAGCTATTGAGCGGCGTGTAATGAACGGCAGTAAAATAAGCGAGAACGTGTAGTGTGTGTATTTGGTAATTAATTTGCCCTTCAAAGCATCGTTACTGCTAATTACACACTAGACTCCACTTAACTAAGGTTATGTACGACAACCTCTCAGCTATGTACCCCATCACTCTCTCCCCCCGTCTCCTCTGTCTCTCTCTCTCTCTCTCTCTCTCTCTCTCTCTCATTAAGCCCCGCTCACCTTTGAACTTTACCGTAGTTTATTCCTTTATTCACAGCCCCCCCCCCCTCTCTCTCTGGAGTAAGGAGAGAGAGAGAGAGAGAGAGAGAGAGAGAGAATCTTTTGGCCCCATTAAGTTGATCCTGTGTTCATACTGATGGAAAAACTTACTAATTCCAGTAGTATTAGATGGAGAGAGAGAGAGAGAGAGAGAGAGAGAGAGAGAGAGAGAGAGAGAGAGAGAGAGAGAGAGAGAGGCAACAAAGAAAAAAAAAAACACAACAAATGGTTAGGACAAAATGAAGAGAAAATCGTCGATAAAGAAAACCCCTGAAGCGTGGGAGGGGAAGAAGGGGACGACCGAGACTTGACATGACAAAAGGGATCAGAGTCAGGGAAGCGAGAGGAGACGCGGAGAGGGACGAGGGAAAATAAAATATGAGACCCAGAAATTTCCTCCTCTATCAGAAATACCTCAAAATATTCCCCACAAAATCTTACTCTTTCCATAAATGATCTTTGAATTCCCCCCGCCCCCACGCTAAAAAATAAAGAAAAAAGAAAAGAAAAATGTCTGTCCTCCTTCGTTTCGGTCATGTTTCATAATCTTCCAAAAAAGAATCTTCCTAGTTCCAGTGATACAAAATTTTACTCAGCCTTCCATACAAACTTCTTCTTGGATTTATATTACAGAATTTTTCCTGTATCAACCATAGCTGTGGCAATATCTTAGAACCATGTGAGTCCCTACAACCAAGACAGCAAAGAAAAGTTAAAAAGAAGCGGGGAAAGATGAAGAAAGCTGAAGAAATGGGAAAGGAATAATTGAGAAAAAAGAGAGAAAGGAAGGGGGTAAGATACAAGATAAGGGGAGAGGTGAAGAGGTGCTGAACAAAGGGGGAGGGAGGGAAAAGAGGAGGAGGAGGAAAGAAAACATGGAGGTGAGAGAGACGAGGGGAAAGGTGAAGAGGGGCTGAATTAAAGGGAGGGGAGAGGAGGAGGAGGGGAGGGAGATGGAGGAGAGGTAGAGACAGAGGGAGGGGAGAGGAGGGTAAGGGATGAGACCGAGAGAAAAGGGAAGCAGACTGTATGAATGGGTTGTTTGCTTAGCTTTCTATGGGTCGAATGGGGTGAGGAGAATGGCTGGCTGCTGCAGTGACGACTTTTTCTCATTTATTCTTGCTGACGCCAGAATTTTTTACTCAGTTTACCAGGTCTCTCTCGAACTGATGGACTTTAATAGCATCTCTAATCACCCTTCCTTTGTAAAAAAAAAAAAAATGTTTGACTAACAAAAACAAATAACTTAGAAAAGCTCTCATCGTAGTAATGAAGGCGGGTGGTGTTAACGATGGTGTTTGGTTGGAGGTGTTATAGTGTTTAGGGTGGTGTTAGTTTGGAGAGGTAAGGGTGGTGTTAAGAGCAGGGTGGTGGTACATGTGGTGTCAGATGGGTACTCTCAAGTGTGGCGTTAAAAGCAGGATGGTGTAGGTTCATAGGTTCATCGTTCACTCATCTTCCCCACCTCTTTTACTCTTTCTACCCCTCTCACTCTCCCAACTTTGCGCTTTTCACTTTACTCTCTTCATCTATCCCTTTCACTCACTCTCTCCACTTCTCTCAAACACTCATTTCCCCATTCTCCTCACCTCACTGATTCTCCCTACTTCACTCACTCATTCCCCACCTCATTCACTCTCTCCCCATTTCATTCTCTCACTCTTCTACAATGCTATCCTCTTCTTAAACTGGCATATTTCAACTTCCATAATTTGATGGTATATGTTTCTGTTAATTTGAAGGCCAGTTTACCTAGACAGAAATAAAAAGAAAAAGATCTGCGTGGTGTGCAGATCGATGTAGTTATAAAATTCTCTCTCTCTCTCTCTCTCTCTCTCTCTCTCTCTCTCTCACACACACACACACACACACACACACACACACACACACACACACACACACACACACACACACACACACACACACACACACACACACACACACACACACACACACACACACACACACACACACACACACACACACACACACACACACACACACACACACACCTGCCTCATCTCCCCGCTAATAAATCCAGGTGATATATCGACCATTACCTCAAGAGTGACCTAACGAGCACACGTCAATATAATTTGAAGATGCGAATTAATTTTCCAGCCTCTCGGTAATTCTTCTCGTAAATCAGGCATAATCTCTTTCCCTGCCCAGATTTATGGCTGTGTTTGGGATTACCTTGGGGGACTTGTTAAGGTAATCCGTCGCCGCCATCCCCTCTCCTTCTGGACTACCGATTTATTAACGGATGAAGGGGGAGATGTGCGAGGGGGTTCTTTGTTAGGGTTGGTAAGGGTGCTGAGTGGTGGGTGTTATGAGTATGTTACCCTTAAGTTAACACTCTGAGGCTCCTGCGACTCATCCTCAGCTGAATAAAATCGTCTGGTGTTAGCTGGAATACAGTGCTAAAAGGTGTTCCAGTCACAGCAATGGTAATTGTGCAGTACCGGTATTAAGTAATGATATACTGTAATAAGTACTCCTTTTACTGATTAAGGTTGGTTACACAGGTTCATGCTAGGTTAGGATAAAGTTGGGTTGGGGTATACTATTATATATTAACCTATCATCCTGTTTTTTTCTCTCCTAAACTGAATAACATCATCTAACAATAGCTTTCTGAGTGTATATCTGCTATCGTAAGTGAATATGTGCCCTTTCAAGTGGAAATGTGCCTCTGAATGAATATATTCTCTCCGGAGTGAACACCTATTTCCCAGCCCAGCCACTTTGATTAACTTAGTAAGAATTTGCATACCCTGAACCAACATTTACATCCCGGTTCACACACACACACACACACACACACACACACACACACACACACACACACACACACACACACACACACACACACACACACACACGCACGCACGCACGCACGCACGCACGCACGCACACACACACACACACACACACACACACACACACACACACACACACACACACACACACACACACACACACACACACACACACACACACACACACACCGCTCGCTGGTGCAGTGGTAACGTTCCCGCTTGCCAACTGGTGGACGGGAGTTCGCTCCTCGCTCAGGTTGCGAAAAGTTTCACTGACGAAGTGGGTGGTTACTGTCCCCCTTGAGCAAGGGGACGGGGGTGTGCGTGTGTGAAGGTCACAGCCTTGCCCTTAGATCGGACAATATGAGCTCTCAGCTCCATTCCGGGAGGGTGAAAGCTGACCACGACCATCAAGTGATCCTGACCGACCCAGGGAATTACACACACACACAGATACAATATTTATACCGTCCCTCCCGCACATACATTCAGCTGACATAGGCGTTGTCGTGAGTTATCGCACATTTTTTAAACGTTTTATTCTCCACATTATTCTGACAGCTTTGAAGATAAACTTCAAAGCTGCAGCTACGATATATTTTCAGAAAATGATATATATGCTTTTCGTTTTCGCCATTTTTTTCTCACGACTATCAGAAAAGTAAACACACAGACACTAACTACTTTCAGTACGATGACATCTTTTTCCCACTCCAAAGCAGGATTAGTAGTAGTAGTAGTGGTAGTAGGATGAGGAGGAGGAAATGGTGTTTAGCAATCGAGGAAAAGACTGTGTTAATGTTTTGGAAATCGTTTTAAGGTTGCGTATGGTATTATCGGAACTTGTTGTGAGTCTTCAGTCTTCATATTCTGGAGTGGCAGTGTACAGATTTATTATGCTTTAGTCTTCTCCAGTTATTATCAGACGATTCTACCCAAGACAGGAGAAACTTTTTGAACTGGAGAGGTCAGACACTATCCATCATTAACCCTTCACTACAAAAGGTCTGAAAATTGTCTGATAATGACAAGAATAAAATTTGTGTGTGGTGGGGCGGGGTTGCTTTAAATGCCACAGGGAACTGGCCAACAAGGCAATATCGAAGCCACAGCCTGGATCGAATCTGTAACCGCAAAATCTCCAACTAACCAGTCTAGCCACTCCACCACCAGCACTACCACCACCCTGATGTACTGCAGTGCACTTATATCCGAAGAACGTGCAGTACAAATTAAATCAGAGCTACTTTGCATGACAGGCACCGCGAGCCGAATGCTAACTCCGTATATATATCGAGTGCAGAAGGTCACTCAACTGTCCTTGTGTGCATCTTTTACCATGTGAATGTCAGGAGCGAAAAACTGTAGCCGGTAGAGGGAGTTACGGTGCCATCACAGTCGCCTAACTACATAGGTGTTCAATCACTGAGTGGATGGATCACGCGTATAGGGTGGAGCCGAGAAGTATTCCCCATAGAACCGAGGAATTTCTCAAAAGAGAAGTTTCCCCACAGAAACGAGGAGTGTCCCCACAGAACCGAGATTTTCCCTCTCCCTTAAAAAAAAAACGCACCGAACCGAAAATAAAAATTTTTCACCAAAAAAATGATGATTTTCCCTCAAATGAGAATTTTTCCCAGAGAACTGAGAATATTACTGAAAAGACAGTTTTCCTCACAAAACCGAGATTATTCCCCAAAGAACCGTGAATTTTCGACGATTTGTTGATGAACGGAGGGGTGACCTATTTCACAACACACTAATCATAATTATACAGTATTATCGTGTTTTCCTTTTTTCCTGTTCTGGATCCATCTCATCCCATGCACAGTACTGGCAGCAGGAAAACGATGATGATGATGATGATGATGATGATGATGATGATGATGATGATGATGGTGATTATGATAGGGAAACGATAACGATGATGCCGGTGATGAAGGAAATGGTGATAGTGATGATAATGACGACTGAGAGGGGTAAACAGGAGCCAGTGGAGGGAGGGTGCCCACCACAATCCTTGGGAGTCGATCAGTGTGTGGTGTGTGTGTGGGTTTTGTGAGATGGTGTGGCGCCTGAGGTGGATATCCTCTGGCTGCTGTATATTATTACCACACACACACACACACACACACACACACACACACACACACACACACACACACACACACACACACACACACACACACACACACACACACACACACACACACACACACACACACACACACACACACACACACACACACACACACACACACACACACACACACACTCTCTCTCTCTCTCTCTCTCTCTCTCTCTCTCTATCTATCTATCTATCTATCTATCTCTCTCTCTCTCTCTCGTATATTTTAATGGTCGATGGGAACGTCTGGTACTCATCGGATATCTCATGTCGTTGACCACCATTCTTTCATCTTATCATCATCTCAGATGCGTAAGGGGGACTTTAGCAGAATAAAGGGTAACGCACTGGGAAGCTCCATATCAGGTTACAAATGAAAAGGGCAGTATATATAGAAAACAGATTTAAGTCTATCAGTAACTAGAAATATACAAATGGTCATGTGTTTCAGCCCATTCCTTGCATGGGGGTAACGTTTCATCTTTTTGACAAGGCTGAGAACATTTTAAAATAGTCCAAGGTTGCCAGAGGTCATGATCACAAAACACAGGTTCAACACACACAATATCTTTTATGTATTTGACTTCTCTAAACCATTTTTGTGGCTTTCCCGGTCCAGTATTTCTCTCTAATTTGCTCGCAAACAACTCGCGTGGAAAAGAGGGTACCAGTATCTCTCCTTTTTTAACCAGGGATAAATGTAAAACACTAGCGAGATATTTTAAATGTGAAATAAGTCTCGTAATGGTGAAACAACTCGGCTTGGAATTTTACTGTGTGTACTGTACATGTGGCTGAGTTCCCTGCCTGAGAGTGATGGCTGTGTGGCTAGATACAAAACATTTTCTTATTAGTTTTAGGTTTAAATTCACGTTTTCGGTACTTATAACAGTGGGAATAGGGTGAAAAAGAGACGATGATGATGATGATGATGACGACGATGACACAGGGCAGGAAAATCGATTAAACACGTCATTATAAACACGATAGGGATTGAAAAATAATGAGGACAGATATGCATTTCTGGTCCACCTAACACAATAACATTCTCTCTCTCTCTCTCTCTCTCTCTCTCTCTCTCTCTCTCTCTCTCTCTCTCTCTCTCTCTCTCTCTCTCTCTCTCCACAGACAACAAAGAAAGCACCCCGAACAAGGTAACTCCATTTTCCCCCCTGAACGCTAAAAACAAATAAAACAAGTTGAAATGTGCTGGAAATTCTCTTTTTGAAATACGGAACCATTTTTTTTTTTGTGTGTGTGTGTGGAAGCTATTTTGTTTTTACTCCTTTTTTTAAAATTATTCGTGTTCTTGCGGTTTTTAGTGTTCTGTTTTCTTGTTATGTTCCTTCACTTTTTCTCTTTTTCTCTTCTTCGTATTTTTCTCCTTCTCATTCATTTCCTTTCCTTTTTTTCTGCTCTCTTGTCTTTCTTGGATTCTGTCTGGTCTTTTTATGGTTACGTTTGGGCTTTGTAGGTTTTAATTTGGTCTTTCGGGGTTCAGTTTGGTCTTTATGGGTTCAATTTGATCTCGGGTCCACACAGCAAGGTTATGTTTGTGGGGTTTATTTTGGTCTTGTGTTTTCGCTTTGATTTCTGTGGAGTTTACTTTCATCCATGGTATTTTGTCTGGGCGCCATTTGTCTCTGTTTGGTAAGTGTGCTGTTAAACTTGCTGCTCGTGAGGTTCAAACGGGCCTGGGGTTCAACTGGGTCACTATAGGGTTCCATCTGGTCCTCAGAGTGTTCAGTTTGGCGTATGAAAGATTAGGTGAGATGTTTGTGGGGCTCAGTTCGGTCTTTGTAAGGTTCAGTTTGGTCTCTGGAAGGTTTAATTTGATAGATATAGGATTCCTTTCGGTACTGTATGTGTGTGTGTACTGGTAACACATACATGATCACTCACATACGAACCCCTCTTAGTACGACGCACACTAATACATTCACACATCTGCTACACGCACACGCAATCTTCTCAGCGCGAGTGGGAGCACGCATGCACACACATTGACACCTCTTGTGCGTGCGAGGGCCACACACGCATGCACACATACACATGATTCTCTCTCTCTCTCTCTCTCTCTCTCTCTCTCTCTCTCTCTCTCTCACACACACACACACACACACACACACACACACACACACACACACACACACACACACACACACACACACACACACACACACACACACACACACACACACACACACACACACACACACACACACACACACGTCATATACCCACATTAGTCACCAACTCTCTCCCCTCACGCACTTTATCACCTTTTCCCCTCTCTTCCAGTGTCACTCACTCTGGCCGAAATTCTCCCCTCTTCCTGTCTTCCCCTCGTCAATACACACACACACACACACACACACACACACACACACACACACACACACACACACACACACACACACACACACACACACACACACACGCACACACACACACACTTTCTCTCTCTCTCTCTCTCTCTCTCATATCTGTCTATTCCATGCCAACCTTACTCACCTTCTCCCCCTTTTCCTCTAAATCTACACTTCCTCAACTATCCCTTCCCTCTCAATCTTTCCTCCCCTCTTCCTTTCTTCCCCTCTTCCTTTCTTCCCCTCCCTTACATTCTCATTCTCTTCCCCTCTTCTTCCCCTCGGCCATTTCACATATATGGTTTCCTTCTCCTCTAGACTTCGCCTCCGGATGAAGTGGGTACTGGAAAATCAATTTGTCGAGGCCAGAATATGTAATGCTGGTAGTGGTGGGGATTTGAGTGAGAAATGGTGGTGATTGTATGGTGGTGATTGTGGTGGGAATGGTGGTGGGAAAGAGTGGTGACTGTGGTAGGCGGGAGATTTAATGGTGTTGATTGCGGTAGGAAGTAGTGGTGACTGGGAGTGGTTGTGGATGTAATGGTGGTGATTGTGGTAGGTGGGAGTGGTGGTAAATGGTGATAATTCTGGTGGGAAAGAGTGGTGACTGTGGTAGGTGGGAGATTTAATGGTGGTGATTGTGGTAGGAAGTGGTGGTGGCGACTGTGGGAGTGATGGTAGATGTAATGGTGGTGGTTGTGGTATGAAATGGTGGTGACTGTGGTAGGAGGTGGTAGGAGGAAAAGGACTAGTACGTGGATGTAAGAGTAAATGTGGTGTGATGTGGACGGATGGAACTGTTAAAATGCATATTAATGGACCGCGGCATATATATTGTTGGTACTGGTGGGTGATTTTGGTAGGCTAGAGTGGAAATAAGTAGAGTAGTGGTGATGCTGGTAGGTTGAAGTGGTAGTAGATGGAGAATTGGTAGTTTGGGAGATGGTAGTGATGGTTGGTGTGATGGTGATACTGATGGGTGGTAGAAAGGTCATCAACATCATCATCATCATCATCATCATCATGCTGGCCCTATTTCCAGTTGGTACAAATGGGGCAAGCTGGTTGCAGAAACGGAATCGTTAAAACACAAACGCAGGAGAAACTAACGTCAGAGTAACCAGCAAAACGGGCTGCACATTCATTTACTTCGTTTACGCCACTGTCTCTGATACATCCTTTATTTCATTATAGCAAATATATACCAGTTTTACATTAACTCGTGTTATGGAAGTCCTACCTACATTTCCATTTTTTCAGCAAGACATTTATGGAGTGAGTAAAAAGGTTACAAAAAAATACATATAAAAGTAAAGAGGAAAAAAATCCCTGACGCTGGTGTATTTCAAATAGTTTTCGATACTGGGAGCGTCCACGCTCATGCCAACAGATGAGAATTGTCCGCAACAACCCCAAATATAGGGAAAGTTACCGGGCGATATACAATATATATATATATATATATATATATATATATATATATATATATATATATATATATATATTATATAATGTAAGCATTTCCTGGTAAATTCTTACTGTTAGATGTCCTGAATTATAGCAACATAGCCACAGATCCCTGCATAACCCCGAAGTTGTATATAATCGTGTGGTGATGAAGAGAATAAAATAAGAATGTTGGGAAGGGGTTAATGCCAGCCCCTCCCTCTCCATGCGTCCGCCTGCCCCCTCCCTCCTTCTCGCCTTGACTCCCTCGTGTAATTAACTCCGTGTCATACCTTGATTTACACACACTGACTCACAATTAACTCACTAACAAGCACCTTCTCCACCCTCCCCTCACCCTGACCCGCCCTTGAGGCATTTCTCCCTCACTCTCGGTCATTCTCGACGTGCAAAGGGACGATGCTGGCAAAGGAAAACATGAGAATTGTACAGTACGGCCACTAAGAAAAAGTACATTACTCTTCCTCAAATCTCTTACAAATCCTAATAAGAACTTGCCAGATTCATGAACATCAAACTCATGGGTTGGATTCTCGCGTAATTAGTTGGAAATCTTATACGTTTAGCCTCTTCTTTCCAAAGACAGATTTGATCAGTCTACCAACAGCCAATTTTATTTGACTTTGGACTGATTGCTAGGACTGAGGGCTATCTCTAAATAGAGCAGTTTAAAAAGTGTCCCCAACCGAAAAAAAAAAAAAAGTCAAAGAAACAAAAATGACCTAAATAAACGTCATCAGATGGAAAGGGAAAAAAGAACTACTGACCATGACTAAAAGTATCACAGGGAAGATATCAACAAGGGAATAGTAACTCGTGCCAGAACAGCAAAACATAATCGCCAAAAACTGTAATGTATAGGTTAATCTACTCATCAGGTTAATTAATTAGTGAATGCAGGTAACATGGAGGTAATACCGTAACAGTTTCAGTGCACGCAACTCTGGAAACACAACCTTAGTGTCATCATCATAATCATCATCACAATTAAAACCACCATCATCATAATTGTAATCACCAGCACCACCACCATCACCCTAAATCCCACATAAAAATGAAATGGGTAACAGCCAGAAACAAGAACAAAAAAGAAATTCAGGTTATATAACCATCGGTGTACTAAGTGACGTGGACTTTACATCAGTCCACTCAGCATTATCATCATCATCATCATCATCATTACCATCATCATTATCCCGACCCCTTTTTTCAGCTAAGGATGGGATGAAAAGCATTAGCATTAAATGACGTAATAAAAGCAATAAAACACAAATAATGGCCTGTATTTCCAGCGACAGAAATAGAAGAGGAGGGGAGTAGCACATTGCAGAATCATAATGACATTTACGTAGGAATTAATGATAAAGTGTGAAATGTGCAGATTGAGTGGATAGACCGAAAGAGTAGTACGTGGAAATGTATGACTATACCGAGAATACACCACCCACGAGGACATACACTTACTTCAGTCACTCCCCTATCCTCCGCCACCACTCTTTACACACCCACCTCACTTACTCCTCATGCTGCGATGCTTCACACTACACTCCCCCTTACCCACACCCACTGTTACACACAAAAGCATATACTGCAGCTCTCTCTCTCTCTCTCCTTGGTAGCCGGACAGAGAAACGGACAACGAAATTCCGTGGACTCAGAAGCAGTCATAAACGCGATTATACTGCCTCCCACGCCAGACATACGGCCGGAGCCAAACGACCAATTCCACAATGAATCGGCCGCCTCTATTGCCTTAGCAGAATGTAGGAGCCCGCCTGAATTATCATAGCGGCTCGAGTACGGGGTTTGGCCGCGTCTTATTGCCAAGGTTTAACGCTGCAAGAAAACCGCGAGGGGCAGTGGAGGTCAGGGTTTGGGTTTTACTGTTGTTTGGGTCTTGAAGATTGAAAGAGTTGGAGATGACCACAAATAACTTCCAACCCCAATTTCTTGCTACCTTCAGACAACGTTACTTAGCTTAGGACTGTCCCTAGATAATGAAGGGGTATTCAAGGCAGTGTACCTCGTCAGTATAAAAAGACACTTCTGTGTTGAATATAACCTTCTGGAGATAACAAGAATATATGACAACAGACCTCCACAGAAAGTAAGAGTCGAGCTGAACAGGGGCTCTAACACTGGGTTTAGCGGCTTATCTTACTGCGAAAGCTTAACGCCGCGAGTAAGGTACAAAGGACAATGAAGGTCGTGGTTAAGCTTTCTCTGTTGTCGGTGTTTTGAAGAATGAACGACCCATGGAGCTGCCTTTGAAATGCTAGTCTTGCTATCTTCAGACGATTTTTTAGTTTTTATTGATTTGTTCTTGCAACTTCCAGATAATTTTCATTATCTTTGGAGGGACCACTCATAATGAAGGGGTTAATGAAGGCAGTATCTAGCCCCTCAGTTCAATAAATCCTTCCCAGTCTTAGTAAAACTCTGTGCCAGTGGTAAAATTAAACACAGAAGGCGTCACTCTATTGAAAGTGTTAAACAGCTTCTCATAAGCTGACTAACACCATCCCTAAAGAGCAAGATGAAAATAATCAAGTCTCCTGGTGGCGGTCTGGTCTAAGTGTTTGTCGATACCGAAATGTTTATATTCCACATTATGGCCAGGTTTTGAGGTTTATATGTCCATCATGTGGTTTTTATGGCGCTGATGCGGACACCCGACGTTAGAAAGTACACCATAAAATGTGGTGACTTTTTGACAAATTATTTGTCATTTGTGGCCAGAAAAGATAACGCTCTTAGTCATATCAAAATGGAAATGATAAATAATATGAAACGGAATTCTAAATACATTTTATTTATTAAAAAAGTATAAGTAATTATTGAATGGCCTATGAATGTTCACTCCCTTCTGTGTCTGCTTGGTCTTTTGTTTGTGATGGACAACTTAGTATTGAAATATAAGATAACGACACTAAGTTTAAAAAAGAAAAAGAATAGTGGGGAACTGTATGTGTGTGTGTGTGTGTGTTTGTGTTTGTGTTTGTGTGTGTGTGTCAAATATTTTTCAGCAAAGACATTGTCATATTGCCGTTACGTAAAGAGTAAGGGAATTTTTATATTTCAACAGAGTTTATCCCTCTCCATAAACTCTTTCTAAACGAGCCAGATTATAGAAAAACACTGCAATCAACACCTAACCCCCCAAAAGACACGACCAAACTGTCCTCACAAAGGCGCTCTAAAAAGCCAGAATAAAATCACACACACACACACACACACACACACACACACACACACACACACACACACACACACACACACACACACACACACACACACACACACACACACACACACACACACACACACACACACACACACACACACACACACACACACACACACACACACACACACACACACACACACACACACACACACACACACACACACACACACACACACACACACACACACACACACACACACACACACACACACACACACACACACACACACACACACACACACACACACACACACACACACACACACACACACACACACACACACACACACACACACACACACACACACACACACACATTTCAGATACCGGGAAACTGTAAAACTCGTCACGAACACGTCCAACTCTCTCACTTATCGCCTCGTCTGGGGGGACAACTCACGCTGAAGTTACTGTCGATTTTTCCCCTCGGTTTAAAAATAAATGAAATAAAAAAAAATAAATAAAATCGCAATATTGGAGGGTCGGGAGCGAGGCATTAGACGCACGGAGAGCCAACAGCTGCCCTGCGGATTTTAAGCTTTCAATACACTGAGGTCTTTTTTTATTTTTTTATTCTTATTTCTGATGTTTATATTTAGGTTAAGAGAGGCTTTAAGAATTAGAGTGGATAAATACCGCCATAATTAACCACATTACTCCTTCTGATCCTGCCAAAGTCGGGTGAAAATCGTCCGGTTTTATCGAGAACAAACTAAAAAAAAACGCGTCATCGGAGGGAAGGTGTTAAGCCCAAAACCACAGCCTTGCTCTCCTCCCTGTGGCGAAAATCGTTCCCCACCGATTTTAATGGCAGAGCTGTCGCAAAAAAGGGGCTGGCAAAGTGATATTTTAGAGTGCCGGTGCAACATACATCAAGGTGTGAGAGGGGCCGGGTTCGAGGTAAAAATGCAAGGCGACCATTAAGGGAAGCGACTGTCGGCTTGAGGCTGACTTGGCCCCAGGAGACGACCATCGTGCATCAAACGCCTAACACAGACCGCAAGTGTCAGTGTCAGATGGCTAGACTATCACACTACAGGACCATTATACCACATTGTCAAACTAAGATACACAGTATTATACAGTCAACCTAAAGTACGAGTATAAGAAAGCGAGAATGATCACCCGACTTTTGCAATTCTGAAAAAAAAAGAAAATGAAAATTAGCAGATCAGTTTCACAGATTTAAAACCAAAATCCTTCATTTTCTAGAACGATGGAGCATAGCAAGGTCTATATTCTGCCTTTCCTCTAATACTGTAAGTCAAAACATCATCAGTCTTTTGGATCCCCGAAAAGTAGCAGTGCAGACAGAGTTACTCACTGTTTCTCTTCTCTCACATTCTCGTCTTGGCTGTCGACCATAACACTTAGGGACATAAAAGAAAGCCAACTGTCTATAAAGTGTGGGAGATAAGGCCTAAAACAGCTATAACATCCTAGGTCTGACGCAATTCCGCATCAGTAAAACGACCAACTTAATCTGATGCTCACTGGTTTAATGGATACCGTCCAAATTCGTCTCAGTTTTACACCTTCAGACGAAAACTAAAGCCATGAGTGACGAGGAAAAAAAAACAAAAACAAACCAAAGTCTATGACAAATGTGTGACATCTACAGTAGCAGCCTCTTTTGCCGTCAATGTATTTTTTTGTTTCCCTTAACCCTTTCGCTCTAATGAGACACTTTTTTATTTTACTCTCTTCCTGCTAACTCCAGACGGTTTTATTCAGCTTTGAGGAGGCTTTTAAAACTGAAGGCACTAGATACAGCCCTCATGAACTACTTTATCAGGGTGCCTTCCGGTGCTGAATAAAATCATATGGGCAAAGTAAGAGGAAAATAAGGAAAGATGCCACCGAACTACAGGGCTATAATGTCTAGTTTCCTCTTGGCTCTCGAACACCCTGAGACATAAAATGAAAATGCTGCAGTGTTTGGTATATAAAGTCCAAAACATCTATAATATCTTAATCCATTTCACGTTTCTATCTCTTATCTATGACCAGGTGACCTAATCTCGGAGGGGGAGGCCGTGAACAAATCCCCTCTATGTCACCGTGTCCTCCACCATCAGACTGTCTTCCCTCCAAACTGTTCTCACTCATATACCACTCCACCCCATCCCTCATCTCATCGTCAGTCTCCCCCTCAACCATTCCATTAACTACTTTCTAAATCTGATACTCCTTGCTTTTCTTGCCTCCCATCCAGCAACTTCTCAGCTCCGATCGTAACACCCTGAGACATAAAAGTGACGGTCTATAAAATGTGGGAGATAAAGCCAACAACAGCCATAACGTCGTAAATGTTGCCTAAATCCGCCGCAGTAAAACGACTAACTTTGACTGATACGCCATTTTTTCATTCTAAGATCCTGGAACGCTTTTTTTTTTGAGGGGGGGGGGAGAGGGGAGGATCCTGAAACTCCTCCTTTCCTTCTCAGTAACAAGTGCATATTGGACAGATCATTACAACTCTTACTGATTTTTGTTCCCCAGAGAGATTCTGTGCAAAATCATTATTCCATAATTTCCTTCTTCCATTCCATTTTTTATCCTCCTCCCCCTCCATCCTTCTCAGCATTATAGGTCAATGATAATTACCAAGTGGAATCCACCTCCCCTCCCTACAGGTTAATTCGCCTCTGAGCTCCTACTTCTTATTTTAAGGTTTAGATAGATTCTTTCGAACTGGAGGAGTTAGATGTAGCTTACATTAATCTTCAGCACTCAAGCTGAATGAAAAAGGTAAATATACTTCTCCGGCTAAAATAATAAAACAAAACAAAAAAAATGCTCTGGAAAGGAATTACTGTGAATGAAAACCCAAACTAACACTCAGCTTCCACCCAAGGCATTTCACTACGATGAAGATTCTCTATTCTTGTTAACTCCAGACGTTTTTATTTTGCTTCATTTCAGGCCAGACACTTGTTCACTGTTTTCAGACTCCGACCTCTCCATTCTGAATTTCGTTTAACTTTTCCTAGCTACTGGTGATTTGATTAAGTTAAGGCTACTTTTTTTTTTTTTTCGAATTGGAGGTGTTAGATACAGCCTAGACTACACATTCCACTACTAGATGTCCCTCCTATCTAGAATGAAGTCGTCTAGTCTCAAAGAATTTTAAAAGTTATCGCGCAGAAGAAAGACAACATTGCCTAATCTTCACAATATCTTCCTCACTTCAACGACGTCTTTTCACTCTTGCTGTCTCCAGGCGATTTTGTTCTGCTTCACTTCAGCCCAGACGCCCACCCGCTGTTTCCAGACTCTGGGCCTCACGTCGGACTCTCACCGCGGCTGTAAAAATCATATAACTTGCCCTAATAGACTCCTCGCCGGGAATAAAGTCTTTTACAACGCATTATCTTCTGGATTCATCGTCGTAAAATCACTGGAGGTTCTTTTGAGGGAGGCAGGCGGTGCGAGAGGACTGTGAGGGTTTGGAGAGGCAGGGAGGTGGAAAAAGGGATGATAAGGGTAAAAGAGGGAAAGATAAGGGAGGCAGATGTGGTAGGGAGGAGAAAGGAAAACAGGGTATGGCAATGGAAAATATAGGGTAGAAGAAGGTAAAATAAACTTGTAAGGCGGGTAAGATAACAGTGGACACGGAAGAGACAAGGGAGGACGACGGGAAGATGAGTATAGTGTTTCTTAAGCCAACCACCTTTATTATACTCACAGCACCTGCTTTTTAAGTGTTTGTACATGTCTTGAGTTTGGGGATTCTTATACAGCATGGTATATTGGCAAAGAATGGGTGTTTTAGGGCATTTCTGGCGAGCTTACAAAATTGATACTATATTCACTTGATACACTAGGTCGTACCAATGAATTCAACTTATCAGCTTAGTACTACCAAATGAGAGAGAGAGAGAGAGAGAGAGAGAGAGAGAGAGAGAGAGAGAGAGAGAGAAATCCATCACTCCCTGTAGACATTAATCAAGCGCCTCGTTTGTTACTCGCCCCTGCCCCCACACGCTCGCCCACTGGACCGTAAATCCAATGTTTTTCTTAGGTCAGTTTTGTCCTAGTTAACTTTGAGGTTTCTGGACACACGGGACATCCATCAGCCAAGAGATCTTTGTTGGCAGCCAGTAAAATCAATAAAAAGTAATATCATAGGTTCAGTGACAAGGAAGCATTGTGTTAGCAAAGGAAGATTCATTACCCATTAGTTCAGATGAAAATGGATATACACGATGACTCTCCACACATAATTGTCACTTGCTGGTAAAAGTTCAGGATGGTCCCATATTGACAATCGGACGTGAATTTTATGTAATAGATATGGATTAGTTAGGGTCTTCAATTGTCCCTATGTACACCACTGAAGGAAGAGATCTAATTCTTTGAAAACGTGTGATAAATGGGTCAACGTTGTCCTTTGGTGTCCATAGTTACTAGATATTATGTAGACTATCACAGGTAAGATGCAATATATGTGTGCAGTGTAAAGTACTAGCTTAACAAATGAAGCTGACGAATTTACTAATTTTTTCATCTGTATGACAGATTTCAGAGACGAGATGCGTGTTTTCTGGGTATACATTGCACTAAAATACTCGGCAGTAATACGAGACATTCAATAAAGGTCAATCTCTCTCTCTCTCTCTCTCTCTCTCTCTCTCTCTCTCTCTCTCTCTCTCTCTCTCTCTCTCTCTCTCTTATTCACACACACACACACACACACACACACACACACACACACACACACACACACACACACACAGGAATGGAAGGAGTTTAATACTAGCAACCTTACATATACACGAATCAGTGTAACTTCACGTGTCGCTTTATGCTGCGTGGGTCCAGAGGCTGCGTCCCTCATCGATTGACTGGCTGAGAGAGTGACCGTGTAGCCCAGCCTGGTTGAGCAGAGCGAGGAAGGCGGCTGGGATTTGGACGCCCTTTGTACAGTATATTATCTCCACTTAGGCGAAAGAATTGTTAAACTATACTCCGTACATTTTTGCTAGTCGTAAAATTCTCATCACTCCATCTCGAAAGTTGATTGTAATAACAGATTTGCACTAGAATACGATGCAAGTCACGAGGAAGTTCAGTGGAATTAATGCTGAGCCGTAGTATTGTCTTTTTAAAGCCACTGAGCGATGTGAAATAAGCTACAAAAGGGAAAAAGTCTCCATTTAGTTAAGACGAATGAACTATAGCTAGAGAAGAAAAGAAACTTTAGTATTCATCATTATTATCCAATCACTTCTCCATTATAATTCTCATCACACAGGCAGACTATTCCATTTACATACATTTGTGTTTAACTGAAGCGTTTAGATACAACCATCACTGTATACTTTTCTCCAATACCATTTTTCTTTTATATATTCCCCGTCCTTCAGTTTTTACATATTCTTTCCATTCCCTTTCTTGCTCGATAATTTCCCTCACTTTTCTCCTCCTTCTCTATAATTTTCTGTCTTTCCGACTGTATAATTTCCTCTCCTCTCTCCCTCCTCCTCCTCCTCCTCCTCCTCCCTTCTCTCAGTTCCTGGTCCTTCACTGCCGTCTCCTGAACATCTGTGTGGCCTGCCCCCCCCCCCCTCTCTCTCTCTCTCTCTCTCTCTCTCTCTCTCTCTCTCTCTCAAATTACTTGGTCTCCCCAGTAATCTGGTAACTGTGTTATGTAGTTGTAGTATATAAGATTTGACATCCTGCGCGCGCTCGCGCGTCATTCTGTCCTCGCTCCGTCCCTCAAGCTTCTCCGTGACTTTTATCTGTCGACTCATGGTAATGACGACGAGAACGACATAACGTAGACGATGATGATGACGATGGCATGTACCTTTCTGTAAATGACAACGTAGAGACAACAAACGTGAATCATCTCCCAGTTCTGCGCCACCAGACTAAGTCGACATTGAAGACAACGCTCACTTTTAGATAGGCTGATAGTTGTTCTGCCTGAATTTAAATCGAATAATCTACATAAATGCGGATCCTGCACCTGTGAGACTTCAGTATCGGAATTATTTCACTGACTAAAGTTTTTCATTTGGAGCGAGAGCCACATTCCTGCTTTTACTCCTTTCGGTTCGGTGATGACTGTTTTTAGCCTATTCTTGCTACTTTCATACGATTTTACTCATCACACTAAAGCACCTTGTAGTGAAAAGGAAAATGAAGGCCATGCCTAACCCCTCCATTTCGAAAAAATTTCCCTACAAGAATAACTTCGTCTAGACATAGCAGTATAATAACAAAGTACGCCTTCGTTCTTT
>NC_137019.1:14773639-15008639 GCF_032717465.1 Coenobita brevimanus
ACAGGGGTGATACGTGTGCTAGAGAGTAAGGTGGCAGAGATTGTAGGGATGGTAGGAGTGAAATGGCAGGGATCATAAAGCAATAGTAACAGGGTGGCAGGTGATATGAGTGGCATGGCTTAAAGTTCACTGTGGAGCAATGATTTCATGAAAATGTGTGAGTTGTGTGACCTAGTTCACAGACACACTGGGTGGAGAGATCTGTTTTCGTGCCGTATTTGTTTCTGTCTGCTACCTCACCACATCATTTCAGAGAGGTTTATAACTGAGATGATGATTATGAGGATGATGATGTCCTAGTTCCCACTGTGCTCCACCTGTACATACAAAATAAATCTGCATCTTCAATCCAGAAAGCAACGAAGAATTTATTGATCAAAGACATCACGCAGTCACTAGGTTTGCCATAGTAAGACTGCAGCTTTAAAGGTGGTTAATCATCCTTGCCGTCAGTCTCCTCATGATGGGATGCCCCTGATATTGCTTGTGATTCCTTTTATGTTTGTGCGGGATGGGGGAGGCTGTGAGATGTCATGGGGCTATTAATTCACTAGTGATTCCTGTTTAACTTGTATTGGAGTATGTGAGGCTGTGAGAAGTTGTGGAGCTATTATTTTGATAGTGATACCGATTTTATTTGTGCTGTGATATGTGAGACTATTAAAATTCGTGGGGCTGTTATTTCAAGTGTGATTCCGGTTCTATTTGTACAGGGATACGTAAGTGTATGAAGTCGTAAAGCTATTATTTTGCCTTTGATTCTAACTTCAGGTATGCTGGAATTTGCAGCTGATGTGGATTCGTATGTGAAAATCAAGGATCTTGCTGGTGAATCCAACTTTGTGAGTGCTGAAGTGAATTCCGTTTTGAAAAGTCGTTGCACTTTCTTATTCTGTTTGTAATTCAGATTTTACGTATGCTGATATGTGGTGTTTGGCTGAATAAAGCAAATCGGTAGCAGTGAAATGGGTGATTAAATTATGCCATCACGTCGTCTCCTCCAGCACTCCACCCATCGACAGTCTTTTCAGTAATATCGCGGAATTTGTTATCTCATTATTGCTATCTCCAGGCAATTTTAGTCAGTGTAGGGGAAACATTACTAACTGAAGGGGTTAATTACTGCCTTCATTAACCCCCATTGCAAAGTGAGGTTTTCCTATAATTAAATAAAATCGTTTGGTGGTGGCAAACTTCATAGCAGTGAACAGGTTAATCAAAGAAACTGCACATAAGCACTTCATCTTCATCCAATAATAACCACACATAGGCATCCCTATCCCCACGCCACGCCCGCCTTCCTATTCGCTCACTTCCATCACTTCCACCCGTCCCTCCATTCATCCATCAGTCCCATCTTCTCTTCTTCCCTCCCATAACCAATAACTCCCTCCCATCCCTTCCATTTCTCCATATGATCTTGATCCACAATTTATCCCACAATAAGATCCCTCATACTACGCCTGCCTCCTTCCTTGCATCCTTTCCCTCCCTTCCGTCACTTCATAATTCTTTAGCTTCACTCCCAAACTTTCCACAGTCTCTTGGAAACTTTTCATTCTCACATTTTTTCTATCAACTTCTGCTATTCTCTCAGACTTTCATCTTTACCCTCTCCTTAACAGGTTTTAGTCTTTACACTGACTGGTGAATCCTTAACACTGAAATTTCAGTATTTTATTCAGACACCAAACGATTCCATTTTACTCTTGATTTTACTCACTTTCCAAAATTAGTTTTCCCTCAAACTTCAACCTACATCAGTTCAAGTCCAGCTGTTGCAGAATGTTTATGAATGGAGGACACTTGTAATCGGTGTATGGTTTTTTTATTCGGTTTGCTTTCCTTCTTCTACTCATCCTTTGGAAAAAAAAAAAAAAAAAAAAAAAAAAAAAACGAAAAGCGTATGCCGTCTGAGTTAAAAACAGTTTTGCTTGCCCATTTAGCGGCCCTCGAACTGATATTTCCTCAACGCTAATATTTTATTCAGTTAATCAAATCTTTCCGTTTATCCCTTTTCCCTTATCGCTGTTTACTGATTATGAGGACACACCGACTCCGTTCTCGGATAGATGTTAGGATGATAGGCTGATTCCGTTCGCAGGTAGATAGATAGATACAGGATGAAAGGCGGACATAATAACTGAAAGACGTGCAAAGAGGGGAAAATAGGAAACTCATCATCCTTTAGTTTATTCAGAGATGGTCCAGCCTAAACCCAAATGTCGTAATGGCCTCAAAACCAGCATCAAGAGAGGACTAGAGATAAGTGACAGACCATTAAAATATCAGAGAGAGAAGGGGCGTTTGATCCCTTACTCCCTCCCTCCTTCTGGGTCAACGGGGGAGGGAGGGAGGGACGGAGAGGAGGAGGGAGGAAGAGAGAGAAACTGAGGAGGAGGAAGGGAAAGAAACTCAGGAGGAGG
The DNA here is from genome assembly GCF_032717465.1 of Coenobita brevimanus. Taxonomy (NCBI): domain Eukaryota; kingdom Metazoa; phylum Arthropoda; class Malacostraca; order Decapoda; family Coenobitidae; genus Coenobita; species Coenobita brevimanus. Next base: position 14,776,066 of record NC_137019.1, read on the forward strand.
AAGGGAGAGAAACTCAGGAGGAGGAGGAGAAGGAAGGAAAAAGGTAAAGTGGGAAGGAGGAAGACAAGGTGGCTGGGAGACAGGGGAGTAGGTACTGACTAAAGCCGAAATCCTGAGGTGCTTGGTATATATTTGGCCTTCGCCTTTGAAAATCTGGATTTAATTCTAGAAGCCGATTAGAGCTTTTGACATTCTCTATCCTGGTCTCTGCAAAGTGAGTACGTACAACCATGGTAAGAAAGTTTTAACCCCTTTAGTACGATGACGCCTTTGTACAGTACAGTCGCCATCAAAAATCTTGTCGCCTGTCCTGCTATTCTCTCCATGAACTTTGAAGATCACCCGGTTGAATCCACAGGAACTGACATTGATGACACTGAAAGTTGAAAATAAAGTCGTCAGTGGTGGCTGCTGAGGATTTACTAGACAGAGTTTCAGTAGTTCATGGTGAGAAACGCAGGAAAGACGACAGAAGTTTTGATCCTGACCGTACATTCTTGCTAGATTCAGACATTATTTGCTAGATTCAGACATTGTTTGCTAGATTCAGACAATTTAATTTCTCGCAGCGAAGAGGTTAACATAGGCTGTGTCTAACCCCTTCGGTCTAAAAAGCCTCCTCCAAGCTTGATAAAACCGTCAGAATGCGACAAGAACAAAATGAAAAACAGGACTTTGCAGTGACGGGATTAATACACACGTTCTGGAATTCGAAACTAATGAAGGGAGACTCCAGTGTGCGTTACTATTATAGATTCGTTAATAGAATATCAACAGGTTTTGACTGGGTTGCAAGACGGTGTGAAAGAACTAGTGATCGCACCCGTACAATGGATAAAAAGGAATCAGTGCACATTCAGCGTGAAACAGCTTAACGCCACAAACGATGGCCATTGCGAACGCTCATTTCCCTTTAAATCCACCAACTCATCATCATCATCATCATCATCATCATCATCACCATCACCATCACCACCACCACCACCACCACCACCACCACCACCAATAATTACTCTATTCTCATTGTAAATAATAATAATGATAATAATAATAATGAGATGGGTAGGGTCTAAGAGGAGCAGACCCGAAAAAAGTAGGGGAAAACTATCAATAGAAAACTCAGGCAAAATGGGCCACAACACCATCCACTCATCGATCAAGCTTCGGAATTCTCGGTATCAATGAAAATACTATGACTTTTAAATTAGCTCTTTTGATCTTGTGAAAAATTGGATAGGCTAAGATGGCCGTGCTAGAGGGCTGTTAATATTTATGGTTTACTTAGACTGCGAGGTAGTGTTAAAGTTGTTTTTACTTAAAAGAAATAAGAAAAAGAAAAAGGGTTAGAGAGAGAGAGAGAGAGAGAGAGAGAGAGAGAGAGAGAGAGAGAGAGAGAGAGGCGCCCGGAGAGTGAAGGATGAATTAAAACGGGAAATTGGAGTAGGGATTAGTAGTGGGAGCGCTTAAGAGGGGCGCAGAAAATAATGGGAACCACGCCTCAAAGAGAAGAGAAGAGGAGAGAGAAGGGTAGAAGAGAGGGCAGAGATGAGGACTGAGCAGGAGAGTAGTGAAGAGGAGGAGAGAAGAAAAAAAAATGAGATGATAGAAGGAAGGCAACTGAACATAAATGAGAGAAGAAAGGAGATGGGATGAGAAGGGAGGAGAGGAGAGAAACAGAAAGAAGAGAGAAAAGAAATGGCTCATGAAAGAAGAGAAGAGGAAGAATGACTGACGTTTGGAGGGGAGAGGAGAGATGAGAGTATCAGAAAGAGAGATGAGAAAACGGGTCACAAATGGACAGGAGAGAAGAGAGTATATAAGAGAGGAGAGGGGAGAGGAGAGACGAAGATATGGGAGGTTATGGGAAGGGATTTACTGAATGAATCATGAATATAGACTTGAGAAAAGAAAGGAGAGGAAAGGAAATGACGAGAGAGGAAAGGATGGTAAACCAGAGCAAAGCAGAGAAGACGGACGAGAAAAGGAAGAGAGAGGGGGGTTCAACAGAGACAAGAAGAGATAAGAAAGAAGAAAAAAGGACGATAAGAGAAAAAGGAGAGCGGTAACAAAAGAGAAAAGAGAAGACACGAGAAAAAGAAGATAAAGGAGGGGAGAAGTGGAAAGGAACCGGAAAGGCGAGGAAAGAAGAGGATTGCCATGAGCTGGGGTGGAGGGTTTTAGCAAAGGGTGGCAGTGGTGGTGGTAGAGGTTGTGGCAGGGGTGGTGGCAAGTATATTGGCAGGGGAGGTGGCAGTGAGTGGCAGGGGAGGTAGCAGTGAGTGGCAGGGGAGGTAGCAGTGAGTGGCAGGAGTGGTGGCAGTGAGTGGTACGGGTGGTGGCAGTGAATGGCGGGGGTGATGGTGTGTTGAAAGGGGAGGTGGCAGGAGTGGTGGCAGCAGGTGTGTTGCCAAGTGTGCTGGCAGGGAAAGTGGCGGTGAGTGGCAGAGGTAGTGGCAGAGAAATTAGCCTGGAAGGTAACTGAGTAGGCAGCAGGGGATGGCGAGCGTGATGGTAGTGGGTGGTTAGCTTGGTGGCAGGGGCGATATTTGAGGTGGTAGAGGGGAAGTTGCATGGGAGAGGGCAGATGCAGTAGCAGAGGAAGAGGCAGAAGTTGCAGGAGAGACAGAAGTGGTGACAGGGAAAGTAGCAGAGGAACAGGCAGGGTTGTCGCAGAAGCAGAAGCGGAAGAAGCAGGAGGATTGCCAGGGAAGGTAGTAGGGATGGTGGCAGGAGAGGTGGCCGAGAGTGAAATGGTGGTAATAAAGCTGGACACGAGGTTAGGGTATGACAGGGAAATGGAAGGGAAATGGCAGGGAAATTAAATGACATGGTAAGTGGATGGGATAATGGTAGGAAAACGTTATGGTACGGAAATTATTAAGCTGGATGATGATGATGATGATGATGATGATGATGATGATGTGATGATGGTAAGTATATATGGTAAAGAGAACTGGAGAAGGAACTGACAGACTATGAGGTACTGCCAAATATAGACATGCGAGCGATGAAAGAAGTGAAATGGGACACTCTCTCTCTCTCTCTCTCTCTCTCTCTCTCTCTCTCTCATTTCCTTATCTACCCCTCCACATACCAAACAAATCCTCCCTCTTCCTCCTTTTCTTCCTCCTCCTCCTCCTCTCTCTCGCCTGACCAAATATTCCTATTCAGAATTAGTTGCAGAGTTAAAGATGAAGGGTCGGTCGGCTCAGATGGTGCGCTGCTTCCTTCTTCTTCCATTCCTTCCTTCCTTCTTCCTCCATTCCTTCCTTCTTCTTCCATTCCTTCCTTCCTTCTTCTTCCATTCCTTGCTTCCTTCCTTCTTCTTCCATTCCTTGCTTCCTTCCTTCTTCTATTCCTTGCTTCCTTCCTTCTTCTATTCCTTCCTTCCTTCTTCTTCCATTCCTTCCTTCCTTCTTCTTCCATTCCTTCCTTCCTTCCTTCTTTCACTTCATTCCTTACTGCCCCTTTCTTCCTTCGTTCTACTTGTCTTCTCACCTCCTTATTTTTCTGTCTTCTTTCCTTCCTTTTGTTTTTTCTCATCTTCATTTCTCTTCCTCCTCTTTTTCTTTCATACTACCTCCTCTTCCTCCTCCTCCTCCACACACACACACACACACACACACACACACACACACACACACACACACACACACACACACACACACACACACACACACACACACACACACACACACACACACACACACACACACACACACACACACACACACACACACACACACACACACACACACACACACACACACACGTCCTCTCTCTCTCTCTCTCTCTCTCTCTCTCTCTCTCTTATTTAATATCTCTATGCTCTCCTCCACCCCCACTTACCCAATAACTCAATCTCACCATCACCATCAACAACACCCCCTCCCCCTCCTCCATTCTCCCCTCCTCTCCTCTCCTTTCCCTCCCCACACATCACCACCTTTTCTCCGTAGCCCTCCTTCTTCTCTCCCTCCTCCCCCTTCCCACCTTCTTCTCATACCTCACCTTCTCTACACCTCTCAACCCTACTTCCCTCTTTCTCCTCTCCCTCCTCCTCAATCGTAACCACCATCCTGTCATCCCCCACCTCCTCCTCGTCCCTTTTCCCCCCGCCCTCACCACCTCGTCGTCGTCCTCCTCCCCCCTTATCCTCCGCCTTCATCACCTCTTCCCTCTCTCCATCTTCCTCTTCTCCGTCACCACCACCTGCACTCTACCCACTTATTCATTTCTTCCCTCCTTACCGTCCCTCTCTCCCCAGCCCTCCTCCTCTACCTCTCCCACCACCCACTGCCCTTCCTCACTCCCCCTCCCCTCCCTTACTCCCCCTCCCCTCCCTTACTCCCCCTCCCCTCCCTCACTCCCCCTCCCCTCCCTCACTCCCCCTCCCCTCCCTTCCACCTTCCTCATCACTTTCCTCTTCCTCTTCTTCAGCCATTGTCTTCCCACAACTTTCGCTTTCCACCAACACCACCTCCTCCCCCATCCTCCACCTCCCTCTTCCCCACTTCCTCCTCCACCTTTCTTTTCTTCTTCACTTTCATCACTCTCTTATCTGGTGTGTCAAAACTTTCCCTTCTGCCTTTCTTATCTCTCTCTACTTCTTCGCTACTCTCATCTCTACTGTTCTCTCCTATTCTCCTCTGTGTCCTCGTCCTCTTCCCCTTCACTGTACATCTTCCTTTCCCATTTCTTCATCCCTATTCTGTTCTTCCTCTTTCTCCTGTTCTCCAAGTTACATTACACACTTAAACAATAATTCTTATTCTCTTTTGGTGGAGCCATGAACTGCAAAAGCGTTTATGAATATGGAGGCTTCAGAGTAGAATTCAGAAATATTTATGGATATATTTTTCATCAGGGTGAGTTTTTCAAGTATTTTCATGACAGTGACCTCATTACAAAATTATATTCAGTTCACTTCAAGTACGCGTAAAATTGCCATCTTTCCATCTTAAATCCTCAGGCACAAGAAGAGATTGATACAAGAATATGGTGTTAATCACGAAAAGTGTTGTGAAAAGGATGCAGGGCCGTAGTGTTGTATTACTGTGCCACTGAGCTACAGGAAATAAACTGCAAAAGGACAAAAAACTGCACCAAGTTGAAGTGAGAGAAGTGTAGTATTTCAGTGTATTCTTAGGGTACGCTCTTCCTATGTTAATGAACTAGGTAGCAGGGAGGTCAAGGTGATGGGTCATCTGATGCATACGTTAAGTCAAGGGTCCTTAATCTGTGTGAAAGTCAATATTTCACAGCAACTCTTCCTTAGTAACTCATTTTTCATATAACGCTTTAACCCGCGCTAGCGCGTTATTAAATCAGCTTAATATCGACACGGCATCAATAGCGTTGCAGAGGATATTAAGGTGTAGGGGGCAGCATAAATCGCTAAGGCTGAGGTGTTAGGAAATCCCTGTAGATACTGAGAATACAATCCATAGTCTATTATATTCGATGAGTTTTCAGTCGGATAAATATATTCCTGTCCATGTCTATATCTATTTGTTTACCTATTTATATGAGAACACAGCAGATGAGATAGTGTGTACTTGTGTGTGTATAAGTGTAAGCGGTATACATGTGTGCGTGTGTATACTGTACATGTGTATGTGCAGTACCGTCCTTCCCGTGCCACCAGAGAATCCCCAATTTCTTCATCAGCATAAATGTGTCACCTTCACATTAAATTGTCTCCAGACTCGATAATCACTAAAATGGATTTCGATAATGTTAAGATTACCCCCACCCTCCTTCTACTCCTTTATCTGCTTTATTTAGTTTTGTTATTTAAGATGCGCTGAATAGGAATTCGGTTTCTCTCTCTCTCTCTCTCTCTCTCTCTCTCTCTCCTTATCCATCCATCTATCTATCTGTTTATATCTGTCTGTATATATCTATCTGTCCATCTAGCCATCCATCCCTCCATCTATCTATCTACATAAAGTAAGACAAAAGATACCGGGTCCTTCATTCCTTCACATCCAGCAGTACCAACAACACACACAGTCAGGCAACGACGCTGACACACACCTGTACACACACACACAGCCACAGCGCGGGGGAAATGAACTGCGAATTATTAACGAGTTGAATTCTGGTCTCGGAAACGGGCCTTCACACAAACACTGCCAGGTTACACACACACAGTAACTGAATCCACACACCAACACAGGACATGTAGGTTACCAAGGTATAGTTGACCAGGACACTGTTTTCTCCTAGGTTGGGTTGAGCTGAACTAGGAATGGATCTCTGGGCTAGGTTAGGTTAGGTCGGGGCTTCGTCTAGGTTAGGTTATGCTTAGATTATGCTAGGTTGGGTTTGATTAGGGTTAAGTAAAGAAAGAAATCATCCACAACAGAGGAATGTTACCGAGCTGTGGCGAAATGGCTCACACATAAAACGACACACAAACACAGCTCAGGGACCGTAGTGAAAAATTAAATGACTGCCTGTCGATATGGACTGAGATTCACGGGGTAACGGATCTACAGTTCTCTCTCTCTCTCTCTCTCTCTCTCTCTCTCTCTCTCTCTCTCTCTCTCTCTCTCTCTCTCGCCTACATGAGCGCTAAATATTTCCCCCCACTGGCAGCCTCTCAGTAGGTTATATCGTAACTGCAAGATGTTGATAACTCGACCAGACGCTATTTCGGATTTTGATGCTGGGAATAGGAGGGGTAGTAGGAGGAGAAGTAGGGGGGAATGGAGTAGGAGAGATGAGGAATGAGAGGGAAGGGGAATGTGAAGGGAAAGAGAGCAAGGGAAGAAAAAATGGAAGAGGAGTGAGAAATTAGGGTGATTCAGTAGAGAGAAGGGAAGACTTAAAAGAGAGATGGGAAAATAAACATGGAAAGGTTTTAAAGAAAGGGTACTTAAAAAAAAAAAAAAGAAAGAACACTTAAGAAATGAAGAAAACGTACAGAGTGAAGAAAGACGATAACAAAAGACGACGAGGAAGCCAAGAGAAACACGAAAAGAAAAAGTATAAAATGATACGATAGATGATAAGTCAGAAAAATGAAGATGAAGACTGGAATTTAAGGTTATGGAGAGGAAATAATAATTGGGGGATCAAAAAAGTTTAGGAAACTCTGAACTCCTAGTGGAAAGAAAGACTGAAGAAGAAAGGCTGTATTTGTCTATATGTTCATGTATTTGTCTGCCAGTATGTTTCTTTGTCCGCCAGTCTGTTTCTGAGTTAGCCTGTCTATACCTGTGTACGTGTGTATATCTATCTGTATCTGTTTATCTATCTGTGTCTGTCTGTCTGTCTATCTATCCATCTATCTATTTATCTATCAATCTATCTATCTAGCTCCTATCGTCAAATACGAAGAGGAATAGAATTCACAAAGCGACCCCCAGTTATTTCTGACTTTCATCATTTACGTCCTCTACCCCTCCTCCCACAACGTATCACTCTTCCTCATTTACGATGCCGAAGAGGTGATAAAAATAAAGAAGAAAGGAAAAAATAGTATACAGGATTAAGGCCGTCGACAGTAAAGAGGTGTTTGGGGAGAAAGAAAATGTCAATAAACGAAGAGCTGAGTAGAAAGACAAAGAGGACAGAGTTAAGAGATGTTTGGTGAGAAGGAAAGTTAAATGAAAAATAAAAATGAAGGGAGTAGACGTGAAGTAATAAGGAAGGAAAGAGGAAGAAGGAAGGAAGGAATGCGGGGAGGAATAAGGAAGAAGAGAATAGTGAAGAATAAATACTGATATAGAGGGGTGGAGGATGACATTAAAAAGGATGAATTTAAGGACTGAAGAGGAAGAAGAAACTGGAGGAAGAGAAGAATGTAGAAGAGAAGAGGAAGCAGAAAAAAAGGGAGAAAGAAAGGAATGTAAGAGAGAAGAGGAGGGATGAGGGAGAAGAGGAGGAGGAAGATGAGAGAAGATGAGAAGAGGAGGAGGGGAGACTGAAACCTGGAGATTGACAAAATTAGATGAAGGTAAGCTGGGAGGATGAAAGGCACGAGATGGAAGGTGAAAGGAGGGAGAAGGAAGATGAAAGGAGTGCGGAGGAAAGTCAAGAGAAGAGGGAAAAACTCCAAAGAGGCAAGAGGGAATTTTTTCAGGGGTAAAGAAAACGTGAGCCAAAGAGAATGAGATGGGGGAGACAAAAATAAACAGCAGTAAGTGCAGAATGAATTAAACACATCTTGACATTTTTATTTGAATGACTAAGGACAGTGAGCCGAATGGAATGCAATTATGAAAGCGTCTAGTGACTTATCTGTTGAAAAAAATATAACAAAGTAAATGAGAGGAAAGGACGAATGAGGAAGACTAGTGAAGTAAAAGGAAGAAAAAAAGAGGAAGAAGAAAATTAAGATGAGGGAGGAGTGAGAAGGAGGAAGAGGAAAGGAGGAGTGAAGAAGAAAAGGAAGAAGGGAGGAATGAGGAAGATGAGGAGATTGAAGAAGGGTGAAATGAGGAAAAAACGAAAAGAGAAAGAGGAGAAAGAGAGAGGGAGAATAAAAAGGATGGACTGTAGAAGAGAAGCCGAACCTAAAGAAATACAAATTGAGTTAAAGGTACGCTTCAGAGGATGACAGAAGACAAAAGAAAAGAAAAATAAAGAAGAAAAGAGTCGGAGGAAAAGGAGAGAATTTTTCAAGGGCAAAAGAAAATGTGAGTCAAAGAGAAAGGGGAGGGGGAGGGACTAAAACAGCACTGGCACAGAATAAATTACACATACCCTGAGTCTGTTTTTTCTTTTTAGTGAATAATGTTAAGGATCTGAATGAAACAGAGGATGCAGGTTTCTGGAAATTCATCTGATGAAATATTTGTGTATGCAATGGAGAGACGTCAAGCACTGAATTAGACATGTAAACGATGTGTTGAATTTTAAACAGAGAATAAGGAAGGGATGGCAGGGGAACTTAGGTGTTTCAGGGTAGAGTAGATATGGGAGGGAAGGGGAGGGGAGGGGAGAGAGGACGACACCTATAGTGAGAGTAGGGGAGGAAATTGGTTAAGAGTCAGACATCATCATCATCATCATCATCATCATCATCATCATCATCATCGTCGTCATCATCATCATCATCATGATCATCACTGTTATCATCATCATCTCAATCGAATTCTCGCTATCACCCCACCATCACCACCACAACCACCATCATCATACTAATCCTATTCCCACCATCATCATCATCATCATCATCATCAACAGCAGCAGCAGCAGCAGCAGAATCAATACCAGGATCATCATCATCCTATTTCCTCAGTCATAGATGAGGTTGGCTAAATAAACGTGGAAATGAGGAAGAGAATGCAGGAGAATTGTTAGACAGACTGAACAGCGATAAAAGGCCTCATCTCCATGCACTCGTAATTCACTCTAGAACTTTCATTGAACAGAGTACAGATAATCCCGAGTTCAAAGGGAGAGTAGAAAGGAGAGAGAGAGACTAGGGAATGAAGCAGCACAAGAGGAAAGCGTAATTCCTGGATAAATGAAAGATAAGGAGAGACAAGACTAGTAACATGAAGGGGTTGTAACTCTACAGATACGTAAAGTAAGGTGGGATGGAAAAGGAAGAGAAGAGAATGGAAAAGAACCAGTATAAAGGAAGAGAGAAGGCTAGAGAAGAGGGATGAACAGGAAGAGGTAGTATTACATAGGGAAGAGGAGGAAACTATATAATAAAAAACGAAGGATCTTGATAAGAGAAAAGTAGGAAATGGAAAGAGAAGAGGAAGGAACAGGAACGGGAAGAGAATGTGGAAAGGGGAAGAGGATGAAATGGAAAGTGAAAGAGGAAACTGGAATAAGAAAAGAGGAGTGGAAATGAGAAAAGGAAACTGAAAGGAGAAAAATGGAATGGAAAGAAGAAAAGTGGGAATGGAAAGAAAAAAAAGAATAGAAAGGAGAAGAGGGAGAAATGGAAAGGAGGAAGGGGAAGGAGACAGAAATGAACAGATATCGGGAAGGGGAAGGGCAGAGAGAAATAACAGCAGCAGCAGCAGCAAACAGGGGAAAGCGAATCAGAAGATGTGCATTTAGAGCAGCTGGAAGTGGGGCAGTAGCAGCCATATCCTCTTTCCATATAACTCCTAAAATATATTTACCTCTTCATTTACTTTCTTTTTAGTACTATCGAACAATTACGGTATATTCGGGTTAGAGAAAGCGTAAGCTATAATACTAGAAGCTTTCACCATCAACCTCTTCAATACGAGAAATCTCCACTTAGCTGACTAAATCTGTGACAGTAGCAAGAATATTACTAAATGTCACCGTAGCGAAGTGATTCACGGTGCTTCTAGGCGGAATTTAACACATCAAGCCGTAGGAAAAAAGATCAACACTCGAAGAGATAATGAAGAAGAGGAGGTAAGGATTGAAGAATGAGCTGGAAGTAAATAAATAAATAAATAAATAAATAAATCGCGTACATCGGTGGACTCAGCTTCTTTACCTCTTGCTCTTATTCACCCAGCAGTAAAACTAGGAACGTGGATGTAAAATCGTCGGTTGCTTGTCGCATTCAGTGGGAAGACTCGTACTTGGCAAACAACGAAAAAGCATTACCAAGTGTGACAGGTGTACCGTGAAAGCAGGGACAAGTAAAATTGCATAATAGGAGAAAAATGAGGAAAAATGGACACCCGGAAAGAAAATAACAAGACGACGCCGCACTTGAAGACATGCCACACACAGTCCATCCATATTCATCTCACCAACCACACCCAGCAGAAAGGAGAGGAAACTGTACTGGCAACACGACTTCCACCTAAACGCACATCTGATCTCTCATAAAGTTAAAGCCTTGTAACTGGAGGTACCGGTGAAGGAAAACACACAGTTCTGTAGTGCTGGTGCAGAATGAAGACAGAACAAATACCATCCACTTAAGCTCGTCCCACGTAACAGAAAGGAGTGGGAGCCACTGTATATTGGCGGGCACGACTTCCACCTAAACAGACCTCTCTCTTATAGTGTTATAGCATCATATCTGGAGGAAACAGGGAAGAAAAACAGAATATAACAATGCACTAGCAGAACGAAGACAAAGCTGATACCACTCATCTTGGACCCATCCCACGCCGCGGAAAGGAGGGGAAACTATACTGGCTTTATGATATTCTCCTAAACGCACATCAGTTCCCATATGAAAGCCTTATAACTGCAGCAAACAGGGAAGAAAAGCACAGAATACAGTAGTGCAGTAGCAGAATGAAAACAAAACTAATGCCACCCATCTTCAACTCATCCCAAGCAGAGGAAAGGAGAGGAAACTATATTGGCTCCACACGACTTGCCCCTAAACGTGCCTCAGTTCTCGGGGTTCACAACAACAATTCAGCCCAGGCGAGAAAACCCACAACTCAGCAGGCGTCCCCGTACCAGCGAAACCCAAGTTCCCTGGTGATTTCCATATTCATCGGAGGAGGGGAAGGAAGGATGGGGTGGTGGGCTGGCGGGCTGGCTGGTTGGGTCGGCTGTTGCACGGGTTGCAGTTGGTTGTTTATGGCACTAAATGCAGTCGCGTCTCTCTTGTCTGTCTGTCTCTCTCTCTCTTGGTCTGTCAGGTTCTCTCTCTCGTTATTTTTTTATTTTTCTGTCTCCTTTTCTTCATGTTCTCTACCTACCATTATTTTTTTCTTCCACTCGTTTTTTTTTTCATTTTTTTTTTTTTTTTAAGTTTACTTCTTGCTTACTACTTCTCTTCACTCCTACTTTATTTCATCTCTGTTCTTTGTGTGTGTGTGTGTGTGTGTGTGTGTGTGTGTGTGTGTGTGTGTGTGTGTGTGTGTGTATGTATGTGTGTGTGTGTGTGTGCTCCCTACTGTGTCTTGGTCATAAACGATAACTGAAAACGGTATATGGGTAGAAGGCTTCAGGAGAGAGAGAGAGAGAGAGAGAGAGAGAGAGAGAGAGAGAGACAGACAGACAGACAGACAGATAGACAGACAGACAGACAGACAGAACCCTATTACAATCGGAATGAACAATTGAACACTACACCTGTTGACGGTCAGTGCTTTTATTTAGACAAATGTTACCTTTATTGAAATGGCTCCTCCAGCCCTCCAAGGTCCTCTCCGTCCATGGGAACAAGGGGTAAAGGAAACACGAAGGAAAAATGTTTCAAGAATACTTAGTGATTTGGACCTTAAAATTACACATAAATATGCCTTAACAAATCCGCTCATGTTTTCATTCACCAGAAAATGCAAATAACTAGTAACATATACAAGCTGAAACCATTACAAACACATGAGTAATCCCCTTCTCCCATTCAGTATACTCTTCCACCTTTAGAACAAGGGAATGAGAAACAAGGTTATTACAGGCTGTCAGCAGAATATTCAGTGTTACGAGATATAAAACAATTACTAATAGGCCATAAATTCATCTTGTTTATGCCTTTAAACATCAAAATAAAAACACTAGCAACCACAAACACATATTCAGGTTTTAAAAAATGAAAGATCGTGCCCAGCGTACTCTACCCCTTAACAAGAAAGGAAAAGGGAAACGCGAAAGTAGAAAGTAGAAAGCATTCATTGAAATGGGCTGTGAAACCACTCACAAAAATTTTAAGCCTAAAATATTAGCAATGGTCATGCAAAAAGAAAAAGTCACCAGCAAGAAACACAAAAGTATATGCTGATAACGCAAGTACTGTGTGAAATGGGGCTCAAAGCCACTCGCAACTACGCTTTAAAATATACTCCTTTACACTTGCAACCACTACAGCAAAACTCCAACAATCACCAACACATAAAAAACAGAAGCGAGTAAAAACACAAAACATCGCCCCCAACGTACTCACCCTCCATAGGAACAAAGGCGTCGCCCATGGGGAAAGAAGAGGAGACAGAGAAGAATGGGTGTACACAAAACAGAGAATAAACGGGGGTGTAAAAGGCGAAATATGCTAAAGAGAGAGAGGGAAGGAGAAAATAGAGAGGAGGGGAGGCACAGACTGGACAAAGAGAGGATACAAAAACGTGAGACAAAAATTTCGGACTACCGGAGGCAATATTCGGCAGGCTATGTTTTCAGAGTGGCGATGGTGGTGGTGGAAGCTCCTGTATACAATGGAGGGTGTCCAGCCTTGTTGCCTGCAGGTCGGGTGAGGGGTAAGTGGATGTATTCTTTATTTATTTATTTTTTCTTTCACTACGAAAGAGTGACGACCAGAATAAACGACTTTTTAGGCCGCTTCGGCACAAAACAGTGTGATGAACAGAATCATTTTACTCTGCTAATAAGACCACCATCGATGTTAATGTTGTCATATTAATATAGCGCCTAAACGTCTCACGAAAAAAAAAAAAAAAAAAAAAAAAAAAAAAGCAAGCTTATTTCTCTATTGAATAATAAGTCTGGTGAGCAGAACAGATAACGTCTAAGAAAATGTTCTCCTGTGTTTGCTCTTGTACAATAATATACACTGTGTCTGTACCACTCCACCAGAGGTACGCTGGGCTAATGAGCCTTCTTTTCGACTAGTGCCTGCCAAAATTAATCCTTTTCTATGCTGGCGATGTACGAATCGGTAAAGGGTTTCTGTAGTGCGAACAGTGGTTGCAAAGGCTGAAATGGTTAAGTGTCAGCTGCGTCTCTGTACCCGCGATTCAGCACAAGGGCGGATTGTGAGAGGATCACCCTGTAACTGAGCCACCGTAGTTCCTGTCCTGTCCAGTATCCACATAGCTCTTAGTCTATCAAGTGCAGAATTTGAAGAGAACGTCTGGGAAAAGCATAACATCGACTGACGCACCCACATATCCACTACTTGAAGCGGAGTTAATCACCTTAACATTATATATTATACTATTATATCACGAACAACCTAGGAGAAATAAGAGGAAAAAGGGTCAAAAGATGTGATAATGGAAAGAAAAGAATGGCAGGAAAAAGAACAATGCTGATGATGAGAAGAAAGACTGATGATGACAGGAGGAGGCGAGGGAAGACTAAGAAGAGGAGGTGGGTGAGAGGGAAGAAGGATGTGCAGAAGAAAGGGAGAGGGGGAAGAAAGGGGAGTGAGAGAGGAGGAGACGAGGAAAGAGAAATTATAGAAAAGGAGAGGAGAATGGAAAAAGAAGCTAGAAGAGAGGAGAGAACGGAAAACAGGAGTTGGGCTAAGAAGAAGAAGAAGGAAAGGGAGGAAAAGAAGGAAGAAAAAGGAGAATATGGGAAAGGGGAAGGGAAGGAGAAGAAACGAAAGGAAAAGAAGAGCAGAGGGAAAAAATGAGATGGGAGAGGAGCCAAAAAGGATAATTGGGAGGAAGAATAGCGAGGGATGATAGAAAGGAGACGAAGGAGAGAAGAGAGGGTCAGGAGAGGGAGGCAGGAGGAGGAAAGGTGCGGGAGAGAGAAAGAGAAGGAGTGTTGAGTTGTAAAAGGAAGGAGAAAGGAAAGAAGATTAAGTGAGGTTTGGGTGGAGGAGAGAAATGGGATAGTAATGGAAGTATGAGAGGAAAGGGAAACAGGATGGAGGAGGAAGAACAAGCAAGGGATGAGAGGAAGTGCGGGCAGAGAGGTGACAGAGAACAAAAAGGAGGAATGAGAAGAACAGCGAGAAAGAGTTGGGGAGAGGAGGAGGAGGAGGAGAAGAGGGAAGAAGTGAAGAAGATAGCAAAATAAAGTAATGAGAGGAAGAAGATGAAGGGGGGGGAGGGAGAATGGAGGTGGGAAGAAGCAGGAAGGCGAGACGAGAATGAGGGTGAAGGGAATGAAAGGGTGGAGGGAGGCAAGAGGAAGGTGGAGAGGGGGATGTAGGGGGAAGAAAGAGGTACGGGAGGAGGAGAAAGAACGACGAAGAGGGGAGATAGAGAGAATGAGGGAGGGAGGGAGGGGGCAGTAGAAGGAGCAGCAAGAAGAAGGAGGGGGGGAGGTGAGATGGAGGAGCGAGCATACTTAAGGAAGTTTTAGAATTCGCATGGAAAGAGGATTTACGCCCCAAGGCGTTATTGAAAAAGTTATTCGGCCAGCACTTATTATTCTCAACGCCTCCTTTCCTCTCCTCTCACACTTCCCTGCCTCTCCCTCCCCATCACACCTGACTTCTCTCTCTCTTGCATGAACATCTATATCATAATGATCCGGTTTCTGTGTGTTTGTTTGTTTGTTAACGTAACAAAGCAAAAACGGCGCATGTAGCGCAAATTTTTGTTCGAGCAACGTACCGTTAAAATGCTCTAACTTGAAGACTGACACAATTCCCAGTCCAATCAGGCCACCGGTTCCCGAGTTTTGACTCATTTCTGAAGATACTGTAGGACGTGATGACATCGAGCAGAGGCCACCGAAGGCAGCTTTTATCATTAATGTTGATTTTAATACTACTCCTACTCCTGCTGCTGTTCATATTTCCCTTCATATTCATGTATCATCATCATCATCGTCATTTCGGTATTATTGACTGCGTATTATTAATGACAGTGACTATACTTACCCTTCTGATTCCCCTCATACCACCACCACCTACCACTACAGCCCCATCTGCACACCCCACCTACCCCTTCTACACTGGAGCCTTTAAAAACGAAAATGAAAACGAAACTAACCACCCGTCCCTCCTACACCACAACCGACTAAATTACCCATCCACCCCTTTACCCCTTCCTCCACCCCCACACTTGCTTTATATTCCTGTCACCCTACTTTTCACATCAGAATCATCTAACTTACAAAGACGACCCTCCTTCCCACGTCACTACCTATCTTAACGACCCCGCACACGTCACAACCACTTACATCGACGACTCTTTCCTCTCCCACTGTTACGACCACAACCCCTCTCCTCCCCACCAACAACAGTGACGACTCCTTCCACGTCACCACCTGCTACTACAACTCTTGAAGTCCACGTATTCCAATATCATTAATAATTCTGTCGACCCTCATGTAAATACCCAAAAAGCTTGTCCCTCGGTACCAACAGGACTTCATTTCTTAAGGTCTTCGGCTCCAGGACGTCACTTTTTGCTTCGTTCTTGTTGCCATCAGCCATTTAATTTAACTGATGGAAGACTTGTAGCAAAAAATGGTTAATGGAGGTGGCTTCTTTCCCTTTCAGTACGAGGTGTCTATCTCGCTCAGCCCCTTCAGTCCTATGACGACTTTATATTCTTGCTATTTAGAGGCATTTTTTTTTTTTTTTTTTTAGCTACTGAGATTTACCGAGCTATAGAGGACACAGTTAACTTTCATTTACCCTTTCAGTACAAGAGATCTCCCCTAAACTGAATCAGACCGCTTGGAGGTGGTGGAATGAATCACGAAATTATGTTACCGGACTGAAGGGGTTACAGAAGAGAATTGTCTGGAAGAAACAAAAGTAACCTCAAAACAAATCATTGCTCCTCTCCCGCTCTCTCATTTACTCCTCTCAAACTCCATCACCTCCCTTCCTCTTCCTCTTCCTCACACTTTCACCCATTTATCTCCATCCTTATCTGTTTTCTACTTCACTTACTTCTTTCCCCTCCCTGCCTACTTGTTTGTCATTCATTCAGTCATCCCCTCTAATTATCCCTTCCCTACTCCCCTTTTGCCCACTCTTCTCCACCCACCTCTGCACTCATTTATTCTCTCCATCCCTTTCCCCCCGTCTTTTTTATATACACTGCTCCATACGTTTTCCCTTCCCTCTCCCTCACGCATACACACATCTCACCTCTCCTAATCCCTACTGTACTCCTCCTCTCTCATCCGTGCCTCTTCACCCTGCCCTTATTCATGTCTCTCCATCCCTCTTCTCCCCTCTCCATTCACTTCTCCACATCCCATTTCACCTCTCCCTTTCTTTACTTTTCTCCACTTCATCTCTTCCCTTTCTCATTTACTCGTCCCACTCATCCTTTTCCCTTTCTCATTTATTCCTCCCACTCCTTCTCATCCCTCCCGTACCCCCACCCACTCCTCTCCTCTTTCCCTCAAGAGCTGGGCCTCACACAAGTTCCCGCAAGTTGAAATTAGAGAGACGGGCGCCATTACTGCTGCATATTTGGTGACAAGGTGACCGCCATTCCTGCAAACACCAACCAAAACACAGCACTTTATGCCTGAAAAATATTACTTCTCTTTTGTGATGACTTTGTGTCTCACGGATCATTCTCTTATGGTCGGGACAGCTTTAACTATTCCCAGTAAAGCCAGATGGTTTTAAGTGAGTCACAAGAGTCTGAATGTTTATCCTGTTACCATTAGTCTTTTCAAGGCGGAACAACTCTAGTATTCTTTTCCGGATAACGCCAGACGATTTTATTCAGCTGAGCGTAAGTCATAGGATCCGGAGTGTTCATCCCGTATACTTCGTGAAAAGGGTGACTGCCACTCCTCAAGCTTGAAACGAAACACTGCAACACCACCATAGTAAGAGCTCGGAAAATGTGATCTCTTTCATGTTAAACGTCTTCCACAAACAGTTTATTCTTTATAGTGCCATGGCATTCCTTTTCATTTTAATCATGCTACCAACTGATGATTTTGTTAACCCTCTCAGCCCAACGACGCTGTCACTTCATTCCAGCGACCGACAGATATATATATATATATATATATATATATATATATATATATATATATATATATATATATATTTTTTTTTTTTTGAAGACTCCCTCATAGTGAAGCAACTTTAAGCAAAAATTGATTGCCTTCATGACCATCGTGTAGATGATAGGTAAACATCGAAATCTTTTTATACTTCTTCAATTTCTTCTTCCCTTCCCCTCCCCCCCACATCCCATCCCGCCTATCATCATATCCTGACACAGGCGTATCTCTCTCTCTCTCTCCCTGGGCTGGGTCATGAATGAAGCTTTACGAGCGGGTATCAACGGGAAACAAAAGCCGCTGACAGACGTGAAAGGCGGCCCAAGGGAGACTGATCTTCCTCCCTCTGTCTGTTTATCTGTCTGTCTGTCTCTGATCCTGTCTGTCTGCCTCTGTGTGTGTGTGTGTGTGTGTGTGTGTGTGTGTGTGTGTGTGTGTGTGTGTGTGTGTGTGTGTGGAAGGGTGGGTGGGTGGGTGTGGGTCTATTCAGTATTCAGATGTACATGTTTAGTGTGTACACTTATGTCGCCTACCTTACCCCTCTCCATTCCACTCCTTACCCACCCCCTCACCCCTCCTTCCCACCCACCCCTCTCCTCTCGTGTCTCAGTCCAAGACTCCCGCCTTGGCTTTTATAATGATTCATCTCATACCATTGCTGCCGTGACACCTTTCTGTACGACTGACAGACTGATTTTAAAGACTGCTTTCATTCTTCTAAACTTTCACTACGATGGCTCTCATTTAAGTTCACCACGATAGGGTTAATAGTGAAAATATTAACAGTCTTAGCTCTGACTGCCTCTCAGATGAACGTAGTCGTGTGGTGTTAGATGGAATACAGTGCTTTAACTTCAGTGATCCCTGCTCTGAGATGGTTAATTTCGCGCAGCTAATTTTGAAGAGCATTGACAGAGTTTGGAATAGTCTTGATATAGCCTCAGTATTGGACCCTGGGGAGGAGAGCAGGGAGCAGTAAGCAAAATAAATTGCTTAGGAAGAGGTGATAGGGAGCTTCCTTAACTGGCGAGAATACGGGCCTAAGACTTTCTGAGCAATGTGCAAGACGATTTATAGCGTTTAGCAAAGACGTCTCGGAAGAAAGATGATAGTACTTAATCCATTTCGCCTGATTTCGCACCTGTCACCTGATTTCACACCTACGGCACAAAAACATAGAACGCATGCTGAAGGTCGAGCACTACCCAGTACGCGCAGACGAACGCCCATTGTTCGGGTTCACTGGCCCACAATCTCAAGACAACAAAAACACGCAAGTTGGAGAGTATCGAGAAAACTTGGGGATGGCGACGGGAGGCAATCTGAGCCGTAGGAGGGGGTGGGGAGAAGGGAGAGGGGAGAGGAAGGGCGATGGAAAGTGGGGGAAGAACGAGAAGGGATAGAGGCAGAAATGGAAAGGGTGGAGGGAAGAATGGGAAAGGGTAGGGGAAAAAAGAGAGTGAAAGAATAAGGGCGAGTGTTGGGCGGAGGGAGTGAGAAAAGGCTAGGGGGTGAGGAATGAGTGTAGAGAAGGGAGGACAGGGAGGAGAGGGAATGGCTGGGGGAAATGGAGAAGTAAAGAGGGGAGAATAGTGAGTACGGGTTCGACTGCCATTGAATTTGAGGGATAGGCACTTTTAAGCTAAATCCTGTCCGCAACAGTCAAATTACCAATCCAACATACTTTTAATACCACTTTCTTCTGGCACTGTCCATTTCTAACCGCATTATGGCAGAAGTGGTTTCATTGGTGTTGGATTTTTTTCCATTCCATTTCCTTTATTTACTGTTCTAATAACAAGACCTAATGGTACACAATATCACCTTTTGCTACCACAGTCTCCCATCTCACCGTCTGTGCCTTGTATCTGTCCAATCTTCCTCCTGTGTTCCACACACAACCCCTAAGACCCTACACCTTACCCCTGTCTACTACTACCACTATCTCCTGTTTCACTGTCTGTGTCATGTATATGTCCTAGCCTCCTCCTAAACCCCCTATAACTTTAATAGGGAGAGGGGAGGAACGAGAGGGAGCAAAGGAGGAGCATAAGGAAGGGAGAGAAGAGGAGAGAGGGGAGGAGACGAAGAGAAGTGGAGACGGGAGGGAACGGACAGAGGAGAAAATAGAAATGGTGAGGAAATGAGAGTGGAGAAGAAGGGAGAGAAGAGGGAGAAGAGAAGAGAGGAGAGGGGAGGGGAAAGAGAAGGAAGGGAGAAGAAAGGTTTGCAGAAGACCGAGGAAAGGAGAAGGGAGGGGAAGGGGAGGATGAAGGGAGGGGTATGGAGAGGAGAGGGCAAAGGAGGTGCGGTGTGAGAGTCAGAGTTAGAATTTGTGTGTGTGTGTGTGTGTGTGTGTGTGTGTGTGTGTGTGTGTGTGTGTGTGTGTGTGTGTGTGTGTGTGTGCAAAAAAGAGAGAGAACGAGGGACGACTACCTGAGAGTTACGACAGCCATCAAAACAACCTTATCAGCCTGCCTATATACCTAACTCGGAAAACTTCTTGGATCCACAAACAAAGGAACAACGAAGAGCGTGCAGAGAATGAGAAATGACGAACTGTTGCATAATCCTACACGGCCGACATAACCACAGATAGTAAGAATGATAATAGGTTAAAAAAAATGCCTTTCACGACAGTTCTTTCCGTCTTTGTAAATAAAAGAAAGATTTTACAAGTAAGTTAGGAGAAAGTTACCCTACATTCTCACTTTGGTCAGTTCTTTCCCTCTGCCTAAGACCTCCGATTTAGCTGTTTTTGATCTCCAGTCTGTCAGATGCAGTTTATCCAAGTGTTTATGATAGCCTGTGGACGATCTTGATTCTAGGTTTCAGACTTCACTTAATGCTTTTTTTTAGTTTACATTCTCAAATTACGCCATTCAGGGTGCAGGGGTACGGGGCTAGGTTACCGAATTTCGTTAAATATAGGGGTAGTTAACTGCCTTACCCCTTGGTTTATTTTACTGAAGCGAAAACCCTTTGGCCGTCTCTTGGGAATTTGAGCCTCTGCGTACCTCCCGCCACCCAAACTGTCACCTTTAGGCTGCTGGACCACTGGACGCCAAACTAATATAAATTCCGCATTAAAAAAAGTAATATAAATTCAAGAGCACATAAACCCTCCCTCCACTCGCCGCACCTCCCCTAACACAGTATCCCTCGTTTCCCCAAGCCGTATTCAGAAACTCTCCTAAGATTGTTTGTATATGCATTTACTTTCACTAGGCTAGGTACTATAGATTCTGATTACAGTAACTATTCAAGAAGCATGGAACAAAAATAAAAACAATCAGTAATAATGGATAACATTCAAGAGACTTGCTAATCGTAAAAGAAAATGGTTAGGATCCTTTATAAATACGAGTTAGGAGATAAATCCCCTCGATACTTCCTTCCTGCGTCTCTATGCACACCCAACTCGTGGCCCGGATCTCGTAAACGGGGTAAAAGCCGTGTTTCCCCGCACATTAATCCTGGCCGACCCGCCTTCCCCAGGACACAGGGCCGTGGGGAAACTCAAATAAAGTCTTATAATCAGGTTTTATCCCCCGGGTTTAACGACGAGGTGATGTAAGACGCTGCGGGGCGCCTGAGATAAACACGGTGGTGTTGAGACGTGACTAGACTGCGCCTGTGCTACCTCCTTTCCTTCCTTCCTTCACGCCACTACGTTTCCTTGCTACTGCTTGACGCATTTAGAAATCTACTCATTCATATCTTCACCTTCCTTCTTGAGAACTGCCAAGGTGGAAAGGGAAGAAAGGGAGGGAGGGAAAGAAAACCTAAGGAAGATTTTGGCTGAGAATGGATTTGTGTGTCAGCCAGAGAGACAGGCAATCCACCATACTTCAGCTATAATCTCGTCACATTTAGATTAGAAAAGGTGGAGGCTAGAGACGTGGAAGCGTATTCACACCGCACAGTTGGCATAAAAAGGAAGTACTGGATATTAAAAAAGAAAACCATGACCATACCTAACCATATTTACATTTATATGAAACACACACACACACACACACACACACACACACACACACACACACACACACACACACACACACACACACACACACCATAAACATCCACCCCTCCACACAGACACTACAATAACATTTTTACATATACACGGCCACTCACACGTGTTCATCACCCACCCTCCCTGCAATCCGTACAAATACACACACTTCAGAAAGCCATCCCTGCCATAACAAAGCCACCCACACCAACACCACCGAGCCTTTGTACTGCCTTAGCTTGGTCTGCGTGGCGCCCCTGATATCACTCACTGCCGTCCCTCTCATCTGATCGCCCTCCTGACCCAGCACTCCGCCTCCCCTCACCCACCACGCCCCCCACCCACGCCCCGCCAATATAGAAGTGCTGACTTGGGGTTTCGGGCTGCCAGAGGGAGTAGGAGGGTTGGGATGGAGCTGGAAAGAGTTTAGGATGGGATGGGATAGCTCGGGATAAGATGGGATAGTTTGGAGTGGGATGGGTTGGTTCAGAATGGGAGGGTGATGGGGAATTGGATGTAGCTGAGCTGAGGTTGGGTTTTAGGAACAGATGAGATGGAAGTGAAAAAGTATGTGTAAGGAGGGCGTTATAAGGTTGGGTTAGGAAATTTTAGATGATGTGGGGATCGACAGGGAGAGGAATAAAAATAAGATAAGATAAACTAAACACAGTTAAGGCAAGGAGGGGATGAGAGGAGTTGGGAGTGAGGTGGGTTGCGTGGAGCTGAGATGAGGTGATAGTGGGATTGAGATTGGGATGAAAGAAGTTTGGGTGAAATGGAGTTAAGTCAGGTGGGTTGGCCAGCCTATAGATGTAGTAAAGATATAAAACGTAGTAAAAAAGGTGTGACAACGAGGATGTCTGAAGTTGGAGTGAGGATAAGACAGCAGCATTAGAATGAGATCGAGTTGAACAGTATAAGGACTGGGAGATGAAGTGATGTAGAATAGAGAGAGAGGAGGTTAGGCTGCACAGAGTTGGGGGAAAGCAGGTTGGCTAGAGTTGGGATGGGGATGTGGAGAGGTGAGGTTATGTGGGAAGCAAGTTGAGACTGACTGGGGATTAGAAAATATTAACAGAGTGCGTTGTGAGGTGAAGTTGTGAAGAACTGGAATAAACTTGAAGCGAATGAAGAGGCTTGGACTGTGAAAAGAACTGAATTTAAATAATGAATTGCGAACTGTGGAAAAGTGAGTTTTGTAATTATGAGGCTTAATGTTGAGACAGTGGCCTATTGCTTTTATGACGCCGAGTACAGCATAAACCGGGGGGAAAGAATAATAATTCCAAGCGAGGACTGATCAACGAGTGACGGATGAGAATAGGTAGAGAGGCAGAGGATATAAAGTCCTTGGGATGGAGAAAGAGGAGGAATAGATAGATATAAAAATGACAGAGGGATGAAATGGAGACTGAGATGGAGCTGACAAAGGACTGACAAAATGAGAGGACGGTGATAAAAAGGTTGAACAGAAAAAAAATTTATATATTAAGGAAGACAGAGAAATGGCAAAAATGTGACGGAAAAAAGAGAAACAGGCAAAAAATCGGAATATAGACTAAGAAGATACAGCATTCAGCAACATCCATACATTTTGTAACCTCCCTAAAGCTACATAAAATCGCCTGGACAGCAGATACCAAAATAAAACTTAGTAATAATGTAGAAGTTAAATATTTTGTTGACTGCTCTAATCCGGGTGTTCCTTTCATAAGTATTTGTAGACTTTACCTAACTTTTCATGACATGGGTATTTTTTAAGGGGATTTCTTTGATGTGTGTTGGAGGAGTGGCCGCAGTTCCCATTTATATGGTAAAAACATGGCTATCAAAAGAATATCACAACTTTACCCAACTTCCTTCAGACATCATCATTCTCTCTCTCTCTCTCTCTCTCTCTCTCTCTCTCTCTCTCTCCATACCGTTTAACCGGTATCTGTTACTTCCTTAATTTTTCCCTTTCCTCTTCCCATATCAGTATTTTACTTTCTTCCTAGTCCTTAGTTATATCACCTTTTTCACCTTCCTTTCATCCTCGCCTGCCATTTTCTCTCTCTTCTTTCACCTCTCACTGCTTTCCTTGAAATATCACATCTCCCTCCTTTTGCATTCATTTATCTCACCACTTCCTTCTCATTTCACTTCTTTCTTCATTCTTCCTTATTTTTCTTTCTGGCTCACTCCACCTTCCTTCCCTTCCTATTCTAATCCCCCCCCCCCTCTTTTCTTCCTGTTCCAGCCTTCCTTCTTCATCTTCAGTCCTCGCTGTTTAACTTCTCTCATCCCTCCCTCCATCCAGTCATATCTCTTTCCTCTTCCTCCCTTCGTATCCCACCTCTTCTCTTGTCTCCTTCCTCTCTTATTTCCTCCGTTCCCTCGCGTAAGACAACATACGTCCCTGCTTATAGATTCAGACATATTCTCAATCTCTCCTTCTGTTCCATTCCTCCTCCTCCTCCTTCCTGCCTCCTCCACCTTTTCTTCCTCTTTCCTTCCCCTCCTTCCCTCTTTCCTTCCTTCTTTATTTCCTTTCCTTCTACCTTCCTTCCTTCCTTTTTAGAACAACTCCCTCCTCCTCCCTATTTCACAGCTCTCCTTTTTCTGCTCTTAACTTTAACAGTTTATTTTTCCTTCATCCAATGTTATTTTTTTTTTCTCTCCTCCGCCCACCACGCTGTTACGTTTGTCTTATTCCTTCCTTCTGTTTTCTTCGTCAGTTTTTTCTAGTCACTTCTCTGCTCTTCTTTTCTCTTTTTTAACCTGTCATCATTCTTTCCTATTCTCCCACACCCCTTCCTCTCTTCCTGCCCCCTCCCTCCTCCAACTCCTCCTCCTCCTCTTCCTCTTCGCTCTCTCCCACTCATTCCTTTTATACAGCCTTCTCTTCCTCTTCCCTCCTTTTTAATTCTCCCCCCCCCTCTCTCTCTCTCTCTCTCTCTGTCTCTCTGTCTCTCTCACGTCCTTCCTTCCTGGTTTCCACACAATACACGCATCTGGTTATAGACTCAGACTTATTCCCTATTCGTCTTGCATACGCTCCAGGGCACAGTCTTCGGCCAGGATTTGTTCCATTATTCTGGCTCACGTGAAAATTGGCTCATCTGGGATCCTGCCTCTGTTTCCTTCGCTGGCGTGAGGGGGTATCCTTGTCTCTGTCTTGCTCTGTCTTTGCCGTCCTTGTTTCTGTTTTTGTTGCTATGATTAGATGGTGTACATGACTGAATGATGTGGAGATTGTGTTTTTTTTTTTCCCTTGCTGGGGCACTGGGTTTCTTTCCGTCGTGTCGTTCATTGTCTCCCTCTCGTTCCCCAGACCCAAAGGCTATAATTCCGTGTATCATCTTCGACGGTACCATTCTGTGTCTTCACCTCACTCCACATGCCTGTCCCCACTCTCTCTCTCTCTCTCTCTCTATCTATCTATCTCTCTCTCTTTCAGCCATAGCACACTCAACAAATACAGCTACTATTACCTGTTTAAGTTTCAGTTACCTTTTCATCAGCTAGAAGTACGGTGATGATAAAGATAATGACGAAGGCGATGATAAGATAATGATGATGATGATGATGATGTGAATGATGTCGAAGATTGAAGATGATCAAAAGTGGTCACCTTCCCTTCAACAGACTCTTCTATGACATTAATGAGAGTGAAGCTGGCGATGATGATCGCGATGATGATAATGAACATGACGACGATAAAGACAAATATGACGATGACAAAGACAGAGATGACGAAAAAATAAGATATCCTTTCTAGCAGCCTCTCCCTTCAGACACCCAGGCTATAATTCCGTATATCATTTTCGCGGGTAGCAGCCTGTGTCCTGCCTCACCCCCATCACACGCACCCCCACAACAAAAACACCTCATTTCCCAGACCAGGCAGTGCGAGAAGGAGAGGAAGAGAGGGAAGAGAGGGGAGAAAAAGAGAGGCGGGGAGATGGAAGAGAGGAAGAGGAGGATGAAAAGGAAGAGTTAGGATAGGCGAGAAAGAAGGGGGGAGAGTTACTGGGAGATGAAAGAAAAGCAAGTTGTGGTATTGCAAGAGAGATGAAACGGGGAGAGGGAAGAGAAGAGGAGAGGAGAGAGATGGTATTGAGAGAGGAAAAATGAGCAGGGAGGAGGGACAAAGGGGGGAGGATGAGTTATTGGTAGGCCGCCTGGGTGCCTCTATCATGGAGTAAGAGAGGATTATGACGGAGTTCTTTCGTCGTGGCAGTCTTGTTTCGTTCCTCCATCTCATTTTCACGTGTACTTTCCATTCATATTTCCTGCACATAGCTGTCATATTTCCCTTCTTTCTGCCTAGCTCATATTCACTTGTATTTTCACTCCCATCCAGTCTCTCTCACTTTTCTTTTCTTTAATTAGACACTCTTCACCTACTTATCTATTTGGTTTCTCTCCAGCCTTCACCTATATATATATATATATATATATATATATATATATATATATTATATATATATATAATATATATTCCATTTTTCACATAATCACCATCAAAGATGTGATAATAGGAGGCCTCGTGGGTGAATATGTAAGAGCTGTTTATTTGTCGGTCTTCTGTGTTGTTATGCTTGTTCTGCACATCTCAAACTTTCACCGACATTTCTCGTTCTTATTACCGTACATGCATATATTTCATTTTCCTTTCTTTCTCTTTCTTCTATGCTCGCCTTTACTCTCTCTCTCTCTCTCGCTCTCTTTTTTGTCGCTCGCGCGCGCGCGCGCGCCTGCTACACGGGCCTGACATTTGCCTAGATTACTTCCCAGAATCCTGTCAGCAAGTTCGAAGCACCCGAATATCATTTCTCTAATACATTCCACATAATCCTCCCAGCTCTCCTTTGTTTTCCAGGTATTATTTATCGGCATTTCCTTAACGGATTCATGTCACTGTATTCAAGGTGTGTTTTGCGTCATGACACACAGGCAGATTAATGAGAGTTCGTGATCGCGAGGAGTTTTTTCAGATATCTTTATTTAATGTGCAGTGTTGAATAAATAAAATCCACAGTACTGAATGTCACTCAGATAAGCGTATATATACATGTTTAGGTATATATGAATATATATTATTTATATTATAAAAAGCCCATTATATACGAAAATTGATAGATAATTAAATAGATAGATAGACAGGAAGATAGATAAGATACAGGTAGGCAAATAGATAGCATGCATAAATAGATATGTTTAGATAAGGTAGACAGATAGATATGTATTAAACATGAGCATGCAAGCGCGCGCGCGCACACACACACACACACACACACACACACACACACACACACACACACACACACACACACACACACACACACACACACACACACACACACACACACACACACACACACACACACACACACACACACACACACACACACACACACACACACACACGGAAAAACAGGGGGCCATCCAGCACAGTCTCGCTTATAAAGTATGATATAGGGCGGCTGAATGCTTCCCCAGGGAGCTTTGGAAACTAGGCCCCACCAGAAAAAAAAGAAAAAAAGAAAAGAAAGAGTGCGAGGAGGTCTTGCCCTTTCCCCACCGAAAAAAGAAAGGAAAATCATGCAAGACGGCCATACTACTAAAGGGGAAAAAAAGGCTAAGGCGTCCCTGTTCCTCCTGTGAAAGCTTTGCAGACTCGGAAAAAAATGCAGCGTGATCCATAAAAAGTGCAGCGCGATCCTAAAAACATGCAGGGTGATCCTTAAAAAAAAAAAAAAAAAAAAAAAAAAAAAAAAAAAAAAGGTGTGATCCCCCCCAAAAATGCAGCGTGATTCTTAAGTAAATGTAGCGATCCAAAAAAATGCAGTGTGATCCTGAAAAAAATGCAGCGTTATCCTAAAGAAAAAAGGTGCAGCCTAATCCCTACTGCTAAAGGGGAAAAAATATAAGGCCGTCAGGTGCATCCCGGAAGAATTTTGAGAATTATTGGGGAAGAGAAAGTAAAGATCAGAAAACATGCGTAGCTGAAGTGGTTTCAAGCTTTCCTACGATCTTTTAAAACCAGGTGAAAATGATAGGTAAATACATGTAGGCGGCCTTATCCCTAAAGGAGAATGATAAGTATGTATGGCATTTTAATGCCTCTCCCTCCGAAAGCTTTGGAGACTGTTGAGAAAAGCAGGACAGATTTCATGTTAGATGTCGATACTAATGAGGGGGAAAAAAAAAGAACAAAAAGTATGGCAGGTGTATGCTTTCCACGTTTTGATAAAGAAGAGAAAAAATGAAAAATACGAACAAAAAAGCCCTATCGTTAAATCTTGTATTTCTATTTAAAAAAAAAAAAAAAAAGCGAGAAAATTTTAATCAGTTCAGTGCTTTTCGTGAGAGCGTTGGAAACCAGGGAAAAACACTCGTGTCAGGCAGCTGCACCGTTGGTGAGAGAGCTCCGAAAATAGAATTAAGTATGTGAAGTTCCTAGGAGAGCTATAGAAAGGAGCGAGAGAGGAAAAAAAAAAAAGATAATACGGAACTACTGTAGACTTCGCGGAACGGCTTTGAAAACTAGGAGAAAAGTGCACTGATGTAAGGCAAGCCTATATTCTCCCAGAGAGCTTTGAAACTACAGAAAAAGTATGGAAAGCTCTAAGCTCTAAGAATCTTGTTAGAGCTAGAGAAAACAAAAGCGTGTAAGGCAGCTCTTATGCAACTTTCCAGAAGAGCTTTGGAAAAACAGATGGAAAACAAGAGAATAAAAAGTAGCACACAGGACGGCTACATGCTTCTCGCTAAAACCCTGGATACTAGAGGGAAAATGTGAGAGAAAAAATGAGCATGAATGGCGGCTCTACGGTCTTCTGTCGGGGAGCTTTGGAAACCAGAGAAGAAAAATAAACACAAAACTCTATTTCTTTCCCGAGAGCTAAAGAACTAAATGAAAAAAAAATACGTGCAAGGCGACTCATTGCCATCTTGGAAAAAGATAAGAAAATAACGAAAGCTTTGAAAACTGTTGAAAAGAAAAATTACAGAAAGTGTCACGTACTGTACACAACGGTCTTATGTTTCCCTGGAGGGCTTTGGAAGATACGGGGAAAAAACAAAAATAAAAAGATACATATGAGCTTTTTTGTGGCACTTGCAAGACCATCAGGAGCGGCATTCATCACTGTTTTTCTCTCTCCATTCTTTTTTTTACTTCGGGTTGTCTTCTAAATTGCCTAGGATTAAGGATAACGAGAGTTTGTACTTGTCTAATTCTCTTTGTTTTATATAACTTAATAAAACTACAAATTTATATAACTCAAATAGCACTAATGCTCATAATAAACATATGAATAACAACGTAAGGGACACGAAATGTAAGCTGCAAGCAAGACCAAAGCGCAAAAGCAATAAATAAAAACAAATGAAAATACGGACAAAAATACTTCAAATTAAAGTGCCGCAGTTTAGAAACAACGACCAAAGCGGCGACAATAAAAGCAAACGACAAAAACATGGCGGGTGCTACATAAAAACATCACTCTCTGGCCTCGGTGAAACGACTTACCCGCTGTCTGCTGATAAAAGAAAAAAGGGAACAGGAAACAAGGACAAAGATAAAGCGATAGAAAACAAGCGAACAGTTGAGATAAAAAGAAGGGAAAGGAAAGAGAGGAGGAGGAGGAGGAGGAAGACGAAGGCCGGCGCTGTCTAAAAACATCACTGTTCATGGTGGAACGACTCGCCCTTCTTCTGCAGTTGCCGTGTTACTTCATCCCTTAAAGAAAATAAAAAATAAAAAGTAAAACAAACAAGGCCAAAGTTGGCAAATATAACAAAAGAATTAAGGACACTAGAGGATGATATTATAAGTGAGTAAATACCTACAAAATCCATTAAGACTGACCAAACTTAACAATATAGAGGTAAGTGCTAAAACGATCTACTGTGCAGTCAAGGAAGTTGGATTAAGACTCACTCTTGATAGCATCGCGGAAGACTCTCTTCTCCTCTCCCTCTTCCCCCCACCCCTCTCCTTTTCCCCTCCCCCCTCCCCCTCCCCTACCCTAGCGTTATCACACACTCGCAGCCTCACCCTCTTTTTGCCACGCTCGTCATTTGTCCCGCCTTTTGTGGATGGCAGGGAGGGACGCGTTTATTAAAATGTCTGGAATAACCTCGCCAAACAGTCGCGTCCTAGTGCCAGGAGTTTTATGCTGGGGCTCGTAATTCAAGGGTGAAGGGGAGAAAGGGACAGAGCTGATAGAAAGGATGGATGGAATAGAGATAGGATACATCATCACCATCATCATCATCATCATCCTTATTGTAGTTCTTATACTTATAAGGAATGGGATGGGGAGATCAAGGACAAAACTCTCCGATCGTACTGGGAACTTATTTCAGAGGAGAGAGGATATCCCAGCAATATTAAATTCAGATTCATAAAGCCCGTCTTCAAATACTGTGTTCTTTTCCCCTAAATAACTGTTTGTGTCAAAAATTGGTTTAAGAGAAACGAGTCTTTTCTAAAATCGCGAGACCTAGCATACAAGGGAAGCAAGACTGGCACATACGATTAATGATCAGTATGTGGATTTCTTCGTCATTTGTTTTACACTTTGTCATTAAGTCTTTTTTTTTTTTTTTTTTTTTTTTTTCACGCGTGTAAAAGTTAGAACTAACGCACTGTGCTACTACATAACGAGGTAAGAAAAATAAGTGTGTGAAATTTAGAAGTAAGCACGTAGTGAGAATATCATGTAAGCTATTGGAAAACAGGATAATTTATGCTTGGTAGGGTGTGTCTTCATCAAGTGACTCTTTTGAGAACCATGTGTGAAAAATGCTTACACACAGAGAAGGATCTGAAGAAACAAGTGATGATGACTGAAAGTACCAGTAGCTGTGAATTCTGAAGATCTGCGCGATTGGCGAACGGTTCATTTCAGTGAGATAGATATTAGCTTTTCCTACTCTTCCGCTTTTTTTTTTTTTTTTTTTTTTTTTTTTTATTTAGCGCACTTTTTATAAGATGGCTACATGATGATGATGATGATGATGATGACGATGACGACGATGACGACGACTTTGAACCACAAGGAAACATTACAAATAAACAACTTGATGCAAACGATGGACATGCATAATGTATTTCCCATTAACCAAATTAACTGGTGTGCATTTACGTGAAGCATCTGCAACAGAAGGCAAGAGCAAGAACGGAGGTAGAGGGAGAGGGGAGAGGAATAAGTAGACGATGCAGGAAGGATGCTAAAAGCTAAGAAGGAAGGGAGGAAAGGGCGAGAGCGAGAGAGATGGGACATACGAAGGAAGGAAGGAAGGATGGCATCAGCTTAGGCAAAACGGATGAAAGGGTTAGAGAGAAGAGAGATGAAAGTTGAATGATGTGGACAAGGAAGGAAAGAAGGAAGAGAGTGGGAGAGAGAGAGAGAGGATGGAAAGAGGAAAAGAAGGAATGAAGGGAGTGGGAAGGAGAGGCAGGAAGGAAGAGAGGAAAAAAGAAGGATGTACAGAAAGGGTGGGAAAGGAAATGGTTTAGAGAATGCAGAATGGATGTTTTTAAGTTAAGGGAGAGTGATAATTAGAAAAGAGGCAGAGGAGGCGATGATAGATGGATTGTAAGGAGGAAGGAAAGAAGCAAAGAAGAAAGGGAGGTCTTTAAGAAAGTTGTATGAACAGAAGGACGGAAGGAAGGAAGGAAGGAAGGGAATGGAGTGGAAGTAAACGGATGGTAAAGGAAGAAAAAGTAGAGAGAGAGAGAGAGAGGGGGGGCGAGGAATGAGCAGACGATAAAGGAAGGATGCTTTAAGTTAAATAGGTTGGGAGCAGAAGGCAAGAGGGAAAGAGCAGGGGGATGAGAGGTAATGGTATAAAGGGTGAAGGAAGGAAGGATGGATGGAAATAAAGGGGAGGATGGATGAAGAGCAGAAGGAAAGAAGGATGGGTGAAAGATTGAAAGGAGGAAGGAAGAAGGAGGGAAGGAAGGAAAGAAGAAATGAAAGATGGAATGAAAAGGAAAGATGGATGAGTAAAAGAAAGAAAAGAAGTTGGAAGGAAGGTTTTAAGAAGGGATAAAATGAAGACAAGAAGAAGGGAAGGTTTGCTGACATAAGGTGGGGTGTAAAACAAGAGAAAATAAGAGAAGAGAGAGAACTGAATGACAAAGGGATGGATGACTGAAGACAGGATAGAAAAAAAGGAACGAAGGATGGTACAGGCTAAAGAGGAAAGGAGATGAGAACGAAGAAAAAAGATATGTATGATAAGGAAAGGGAGGAAGGGAGAAAGGAAACAAGAAAAAAAAAGGGAATGATGGTTGGGTGGAAGGAAGGAAATAAAGGACAGCAGGAAGAAAGCAAGTAAAGACGGAAGGAAGGCAGGGTGGACAGAAGGAAATAAACAAGAACACGAGGAATGGTGGAAGAAGGCAAACAAGAAAACAAGGAGGGAAGCAAGCACTCAAGAGACATAAAAGGAAGATGGGGAAAGTGCATAATGGGGAGAGAGAAGACAGAATAGAAGAATGAAGGACTGAAGAATGAGGTAACGAGGAGAGCAAGGGTGTGTGTGAGTGGCAGCAGAGTTGAGAATGGTGACTGGGTAAGGCAGGGAAGGGCAAGGCAGGACAGGATAGGACAAGGCAGGACAGGATAGGATAAGGCAGGACAGGATAGGATAAGGCAGGACAGGGCAAAGCAGGGCAAGACAAGGCAGAGCAAGGCAAGGAAGTGAAAGGCAGGGCTGCTCAGGGCGTGGAGGAGGAGATATAGGGTTGATGTGAGAGCTGCGAGGAAGTAATGAGAGGCTGGAGAAGGGGAGACTCAAGTTAAAGCTGACACGGGGAGCAGTCGGGAAGACGAGGCGCACAAATATTATCATCCTGTCAGTACCATGGTCTCTGTTCATATATTATTCTGTTACCGCCAAACGAATTTATTTAGCTTATAGAGGACTTCTGAAGACGGGGTCAGAAGTATTCTCCCTTAACCTCTTCGGTAAAATATCGTCTTTCTGTTATATATATATATATATATATATATATATATATATATATATATATATATATATATATATATATATATATATATATGTACCTTCAGCCTCCAGACGAATATACTAACGCAGAGAAAGGCCAACTCTACGGAAGACGTTGGAAGAAAGTCTCCATTGACCCCTCATTAATTTCAACACATTGCAAGACATGAGGCAGAATGAAAATCAGGCTTTGCGTTTCTTCCCTTTATAATACTTTTCTGACTGCCCTAACAAATTTCATTCATCGCTTATTTGAGTCACGATTTGATATTATTAGCCTCCCCAATCCTATGACGTTTCTTCCTATTATGTTCTTTCAATTTTTCTGCTATTTTATTTAGTTTAGGGGAGACTTTTCGAGCTGAAGTTAGATCTAGCTTTCGTTAACACCATTACTAGGGGACTCTTCCGTAGCTACATAAAACCATTTGCCAGCAGAATGATTAATTTGAAAACAACATTCACGGCCTGAAGGTGTTAAAGGCCAGCCTTGTCCTGCTGAATACCAAGCATATAATGGTGGGCGGCTTGGCAAACTATGGGCACAAGTTTGGAGGGTCGCCACGGTCAAGTTATGTCAACAAAGACGGTGGGACGAGGAAGATCAGTTTCCCATATATCTTCATATCAACAAGATGAAGGCATAAAATTAATGTTTATTGACTACACGAGTGGCTCAGACTTCATCTAAATTACGATCCTCAGCAGTATGTATTATATCAAGGAAGGGAATAAAGAGGGAGAAATCTGAGGAATGAAGGGAGAGGATTAGAGGAAAGAAGATAGAAAGTGAGAGGAGTAAGGATACCTTGAAAAAATAGATGTATAACTGAGAAGGAAACAAGCCATAGTTTCTACTGATGATTTAATTAGAATGGTAAGGAAGTGAGAGAGGAGAGAGGACAGGGAAAAAAAGATGAGAAGCATCAATCGATAAAAAGAGGAGAGATAGTAAGGAAGTTACAGGGAGGATAATAAGAGAGAAATAAAAGAGAAGAAATAAGGAGGAGGAATAGGAAGTTGAAAGGACACAGATTAATGGAGGATGCCGAACAGGAGGAAGGAAGGGTTAGAAATATCGAGGAAGCAGGTGGATGCAGGGAGACGAACCCGATATTTTGGCGAAAGAGGGAGAAAAGGATGCGAGGAAGGAAGGAAGGAAGACGATAGCGGAGAAAGGAAAAAGGAAAGACAGACAATATGGAAGAAATAACATGTAAATAGTGAGGATGCAGGTGTATAGAGTGAGACGTGAAGGTACTGCCAACGAAACGAAGATGGAAGAGGAAGGAATGAGAAATATAAGTTAGGAAAAAAAAGAGAAGGCAGGAAACCTCAAGCAAGTAGGTACATGTGGGAAGCAGAGAGAGAAATCTTTGCGAGGGAAGGAGGGTAAAGAAAGAGCAAGAGGGGGTGGAAATGGAAAGGAATTAGAAATGAGGAAGCAGATAAGAGATGTGAGAAAGCAAGATTATGGAGGTTAACGAAATGATACCAAGGAAGGAAAGGAGGAAAAAAGAGAAGAGTAGAAATGGCTGAAGGAAAGACACATTGAATGAAGGAAAGACAGAAGGAATGAACGAACAAAGGAAACCTGGTGGAGGCAGGTGGAGGCAGAGGCAACAGCCCAAGTTATGTTCAAGGAGAGGAAAAAAAAAAAAGGAAGGATGAAGGATAGAAGGAAAAGGGAGAAGACGAAAGTAATAAAAAGACTAGATTAAACCTGGTGGAAAGGAAGAGGGAAGGCAGGAAAAGGGGGAAAACAGAAGAAAAAGGGGGGAAATTGAGCAAAGTGTGAAGGACGGGAGGGAGGTATGAAGGAAAAATAATGCAAAAAAGAGGAAATAAATGAAAAAAAAAGACAAGAAACAAAAAAACTATGAGAACAAACAAGGAAGAAAAAGTAGAAATGAAAGAAAAAAGGAACTCTCCAAGAAGCAGGTGTACGGAGCGAGACGAGCCCCGAGTTCTGTCTAAGGTTTAACTAATCGTGAACAACTTTGGCCTCCTGAGAGAAAGAGGGACGAGGTGGATGAAGACAGGTAGGATCGAGAGGGAGAAAGTGGGTGGAGGGGGAAGAGGTTGATTGGTGGAGACGGGGGAAGAGGGGAGGACGAGGGGGAGGAAGGAAAGGAGAGAGGAAGGTATTGAGTGAAGGATGGAGAAGGGAGGTGAAGACCGAAAAGAAAGAAGAGTGAAAAGATGAGGCGGGTAAAAAGAGGATGGAGGTTTCAGGCAGAAGGAAGCAAGAACAGAAAATGAAAGAAGGAAAGAAAAAATTAAAGTAAAGAAAGATACACAAGACCAGGGAGGAAAGAGGGAGGAGAGAAGGAAGAAAAGGACGAAGATAGAGCGAAGGCAATGAAAGAGTCAAGACTGAGAAGGAAGGAGAGCAAAGGACGAAGGAAGGCGGGGTAAAGGAAGGAAAAATAGATGGGGTAAAGGAAGGAGAAAGAAGAACAGAGTGATGAAAGGATGAGAAGGACGAGGAGATGATAAAGATGAGGAACAGAGAGACGTGGGTGAGTGGACGGTTGAAAGAAAAGGAAGAATGAAGGAAAGAGAATAAGAGAAAAGAGTGAGCGGAGGAGAGAGAGAGAGAGAGAGAGAGAGAGAGAGAGAGAGAGAGAGAGAGAGAGAGAGAGAGAGAGAGAGAGGAAAAAGATGGAGCTGAAAAAAGGAAAGGATGTGGAGTAAAGAGAGGTCCAAGAATTACATGGAAGAGCAAAAGCGGTTTAAAAGAAGATAAGAAAATCAAGGAAAAAAAATATTATGGGGTGGTTGTGAAAATCAATAAAAATGTTATATGAAAGAAAGAGGCCGGAGAGAGAGAGAGAGAGAGAGAGAGAGAGAGAGAGAGAGAGAGAGAGAGTGTTCCAACCCGCTTAGAGCAAACGACGTAATCATCTCCATACATCCACGGCGACTGCTGCCATAAGTTTCAACAATTTCGTCCCATTCTGTATTCTTGCCACATTCATCCCATCCAGACCGTAAACATGGAAAACAAACACACACACACACACACACACACACACACACACACACACACACACACACACACACACACACACACACACACACACACACACACACACACACACACACACACACACACACACACACACACACACACACACACACACACACACACACACACACACACACACACACACACACACACACACACACACACACACACACACACACACACACACACACACAAAACACGAAAAAATAGGAAACAGAAAAAAAGTCACGAAGAGGTTTATCTCTCGCAACATTCAGTACGATGATGTGATTCTTGTGATTTTTTTTTTTTTTAATTATGGCGCCCCCAGACGATTTTTTTTTTAGAGGATTTACTGTATGCTACTGTGACCTTTTCACTGTAAGACGGTGCTGAAGAGGGACGCCTTCCCGTGATGGCACCGATATAACCAGCTGCTTCCACTGGCTGTTGTACTAGCGTGTCCCTCAGGTCACTTCCTGTAGTGTACACCGAAAGGAGGATGGTGTACTGCAGAAGGGCAACTTTAGATAGCAGTCTTTCTGGCTAACATTCAGATAAGTCTGGGGTAAAAAAACAAACAAAAATAGCCGTCATCATCATCATCATCATCATCATCGTCACCAACAACAAAAAGCATCAACAAGAAATTTTCCCTATGCAAAATAAATTCATCTGATGGTAAAAACAAACAAATAATAATAATAATATTAACAATAATAATAATGATAATAATAATAATAATAATAATAATAATAATAATAAATGAAAATAATAACTTGTCAACCCACTTAAAGACGTAAAAATCTCCGCCATTTTCCAGGTTCAAGGTTGAGGGAAACTGTGTGTGTGATGCGGCTTTAAGGCCCGAGAAAACACTGAATATCAAATTTAATCTGTTAACGAAGACTTTGCAGGAAAAAAACAACCTTTCGCAAGACTAGCCAAGAAAGAATCCCACTTAATATTCGGAAAAATTGGGTTAGCTATCTTTTGGAGAAATTACAAGAAAGTTGGGCCAACAGAAAACTTTATGGCCAGTTTTATTCCCGGGCCGCATTTTTGGTGGATCTAGTTTTCTTGGTATAATAATGAGACTTCCGGCCACTGTGATGGGGTATTCTGAGACGGGATCTGGGTGGGTGAGTGAGGGTGAGATAGAGACCGAGGGTGAAAGAGGGTGGGTGAAACAGACGGTGAGTGAGGGTGATTGAGATTATGGGTGTTGAGGGTGTGTGGGACTGAGGGTAGGTTAGGAGGGGCAGGACTAAGGATGGGTGAGAATTAGAGTGGGGGATATTGAGTGAAACTAAGAGTGGGTGAGAGGTG
Source organism: Coenobita brevimanus (assembly GCF_032717465.1). NCBI lineage: Eukaryota > Metazoa > Arthropoda > Malacostraca > Decapoda > Coenobitidae > Coenobita > Coenobita brevimanus. The sequence goes on from NC_137019.1 coordinate 14,812,980, forward strand.
AGTCAGGGTCGGAGTGAGTGGGTGCTGGTGGATGTGGATGAGGGACTGGTTAGAAGGGTGAGACTTAATGGCCCTGTTATTCAACTTTGATGGCGAGGGTGTATGTAAACCCCTATTAGGGTGAGAGGGGGGAAGGAAGAGGTTGAGCTGAGGTGTGTGAGTGGATGAAGTAAGGATAGATCTACATGAGTGAGGGTAGGCGATGGAGAGTTGGAGTGAGTGATGGAGAATGAGATGGAGGGAGTCACAGACCTGGGACCCTGGTGGATGACATTGGGTCTGGGTGGATGAAACTGGATTAGGGAGAGTCCTACCTACACCATTTACAACAGAGAAAAATACGATTTTTGATAATGGTTCTCCAATTCTCTCTCTCTCTCTCTCTCACACACACACACACACACACACACACACACACACACACACATCCATCTTATCCACATTGCGCCGGCAGCATTGAAAGTTAAACCCAAGACACAGATTCGGGGGCTGGGGCGAGAAAAACCATCCCTCATTTCCTGATTACGTCCAGAAAGATGCCAGAGAAGTTAATAGACCTCTGGAGTGCCCTGGAATTTTTAGATTATGCAGAGAACTAGGCAAGGGTCCCACTCTCCCTATCCCTTCTTCATAGTTCTTTGCTACTCCTTCCTTCACTACCATTTCCTTTCTTACGTTCCTTCTTCCTCCTCTCCTCCCTCCCATTTTCTTTTCTTCTTCTAGTCTTTCCCCTCTCCCATCCTTTTCTCCCTATTTCATTTTTTCAATACCTTGTTCCCTCCTCCCCATTTCCACCATCTCTCCCTTCTCAATCACCCTCCCCCCCCCCACCTTCACATCCTCTCCAGTCTCCCCCCTTCCCATTAACCTTCCTCCTTCCCTACAGCTCTGGTACATGAAAACTCCCTCTCATTCTCCTCATCCCTCCTTTTCTCCCTCCTTTTCGTCGTTTATCCCCCTCCCCTCCTTTCTCCTCCCACCATTCCTTTTCCCTGTCACTAACCCATACTTCTTTTCCACTGTCTTTTCCACTCCTCTCCCCCCTCTCCTCTCCCCCCTCTCCTCTCCCCCCTCTCCTCCACTGTCCCTTCCATCCCTCTCTCCCATCTTTACCACTCACTGATCCCTCCCTCCCTTCCTCCCCCCACCCACCCATCGCGACTAAGTCCTCAAACTCCATCTTCTTTCTTCTACAGGAGCGAAAAAGGAAAATGGTCTCACTAAGCAACCCTTCAGGCGTTTTGGCCAAGAGTTTCTCGGGGAATAAAGTCTTCGTACCGGTAAATTTCTCAAATTCAAACACAACTACTATCAACTTTTTTATTAGGAATGAATTTGATAGAGGAGGAGGGGTGGGGGTGAGGGGTGGGTGGTATGGAGAGAGAGAGAGAGAGAGAGAGAGAGAGAGAGAGAGAGAGAGAGAAATAACAGTAATAATAATAATTATTATTTTATTATTTATTTATTTATTTCTACAAACCGTGGTTATTCATATAACAATATAAGTTATGTACGGTATACAATAATAGTACAAAGTGTAGACATGAAGATTATACCCTGTAGATAAGTGTTAGGGAGTATATTACATCCATCCATCCATCCATCCATCATCCAATCCTACATTGCCCCATGAGGAGCGCAGAAGCCCGGGGCTAGGCAGTTGGTCCCGACATTTAAGATGAGAGTGACCAGCCTCACTCATCCCTGAGTGGCATTGCATGAGCAATCAACCCCAACCACCCCTTGGATATAAACCTTCACGGTTCAGTCCGATTGGAGCACAATGATTACCCACTAAACCACCAGGCGCCAAAATTTGGTTGTATGGTTACCACCCAGCGTATTAAATGGTTTCCTGGTGTACAGGAAACCATTTGGCTTGTCACTCAGTGTAGAGTCACCCACAGGCAGAAGGAAGAGGAAAGAATGAAGGAAAGAAAGACAGAAGAGGGTATATAATTGTACAGTTATCAATACACTAAACGTCATTGCATTTCCTATTTCAAATTGTTGTGTTTGTGAATTATCGTATCATATTTTTACACCATATTTTACTAGTTTATTATTGTTTAACATTATAAAGTAAGATTATTGAGGGGTGTTTGGTGACTTAAGTCTGATCTTGAAAGTGTTTAAACTATGTGATTCCTTGACATTTTCTGGGAGATGGTTCCATATCTTTGGCCCTATTACTGCTAGAGATCTTGCACTTGAGTCGGTATTAACCGTAGGAACGTACAGATTATTTTTTTTGTCTAGTGACACTTTGTATCATATTGTGTACCGTTGGAAAAGACAGGAGATGGTCAGGGTAGAGATAAGCTAGATATTTGAAGACTGTGACATCTGTGTCAAACTTTATCTTGTTTTGAGTGTTTAGCCATTTCAGTTCTTTTAATACTGGAGTGACATGGCCATACTTCCTTGCTTTTCCATCAACAACTTTAGCAGCAAATTTTTGTAGCTTCTGCACACATGAAAGTTGAGATATCCTTGCAGTGCCCCATATTACATTGCCATAGTGTAGGATACTTAGGGCCAGTGCCTGCACAATGATTTGTTGAGTTTCTTTGTCAAAGCCATCTTTAATCTTATTAATATATATTAATATGCCATTACTTTTTTGCTAAGTTCATTTACATGCTTATCAAAGGTCATGTAGCAATCCATATATACTGTATACCTAAGTTTTTTACATAAGTGCTGGTTTGAACTGCTGTGTCTCCTAATCGAACAGTAGTGTTAGGTGGTATTAGTGAGATCATTTGCCTGGACCCTAAAAAGATACACTGCATTTCAGTGGTATTTATAAGAAGATCGTTTCTAAGAAAATATTCCCTGTCTATATTCAAGGTTTCCTCTGCTTTGTGCAATATATTCTGGAGAGAATCTATTTTGCCACTGTGAAGAAACTATCATCAGCAAATTGCACTAAAATACAGTCGTTAAAATTTTGTGCGAGATCGTTCACATATATACTGAATAATATAGGGCCAAGAATTGAGCCTTGGGGTACCCCATAAGTGACATTTGATTTGGAGGATTTGGTGTTTTGGATGCGAACAGAGAACAGACTGTGTTCTATTATTAAGGAAACTGTCAAACAAGATGTTATCGACATTGACTTTACTGAGTTTATTGAGAAGAATGGAATGGCTGACACTATCGAAAGCTTTTGATAGATCACAGAGGGTTAAAAGTGATATGTGTTTATTATCCATGTTATGGTAGATATTATCAGTGATAACTGTGAGTGCTGTATTTGTGGATAGCTTAGGACGGTGGGGGGGGGGAGAGAGAGAGAGAGAGAGAGAGAGAGAGAATCGTAAGGATAGAAAAGACGAAATAGTAGAAGGACGACACAGAAGAAAAGATGTAAAAGGGGACAAAGAGATGTACAAAGGCATCACAGAAGGAGAGAGAATATAGACAGACACAGAGACTCGACTCTTAGCATTAATTCCCGAGAGGCGTGTTTGATGTGGGCGGGAGGGTGGGGAGAAGGCCAATAAGCTGGGTGGTCGAGAGGGAAGAGAACAAAAGAAGAAAAGAAGAATAGAAAAAGGGAAGACAAGATAATGCCAAAGCGAGATGAGACGAGGTACGGAAAAAAAAAATAATACCACAGCAGATAGGAAGTAGTACTCAGAACAGCGACATACACAGACATTGCCGGACAAAAAAGTGGTTACAAAGATCAGTTCTAATGGGTTGGGGTTTAGTGTGGGATTTTTTTTTTTTTTTTTTGGGGGGGGGAGGAGAAGGATGCATGGCTAGAGATATACCGGGTGCCCAGGAGACAGAAGAAACTAAGAGACATCAGGGGAAAAGACATCAACAAACATAATGAGACATGACGAAACGAGACAAGAAACGAGAATCAAAAATGGAGACAAGAGGCAGGCAAAGATATGGACGAGCAAAACAAAGAGTGCGTGAGAGACAGAGACACAGACAAAAAGACAGAAAAGAGACGTGGCCCCCGTATTAATTCCAAAGGAGTGGATGGGAGGGACAGTGGCTTTTGGTGTGCGTGTGGGGCGGGGGAGGGGGCTGGGCCAATATACCGGGTGGGCAGCTTCTTCACCGAGTTTTACAATTTAATATCGGGGGTGAAAAGTTCCGTGAGGGATGTCTGGCGTCGGGAGGATGGGGGAAGGAGGGTGACAAAGCAGCGAGATGTCTGGGAGGGACGGAGTGACGCAGGAAGGGACGGTGGGAGGGACGGAGGGACGAAGGAAGGGAGGGTGAGAGGGGTGACGAAGAGAAGGCATGTCTAGGAGAGGAAGGGAAAGAGTTAAATATGAGTTGGAGGGATGGGGGGAGGTAAGGGGTGACATGAGAAGAAGGGAGGGAGGAGAAGGAAGGAAGAAGGAAGAAATGTGGGAAAGGAGGAAGGGATGAAAGGAAGGACGGGGGAGAGGAGAGTGAGTAGTGGGTAAGGGATGTCTGGGTGGGGAGTAGGAAGAGGGAGGTGCTATGAGAAGGTAGGAGAGAGGAAGATGGTGAGAGGGACTAGAAGGGGGTGGAGGTGGCATGGAGAGGTGGATTGTGATGGAAGAGGATTTCTGAGGAAAGGAAAGGAAGACAAGTGATAAGCGGAAGGGAGAAGGATAGGGGTTAAGAAGTGTAATAAGGGGGAAGAAGAGAAAATGAAAGAGAGAAGACAGCGACAAGAGTGGTGAAGGGGTGAGGGGAGGGGTTGGGAGGGGAGTATTAGGGTAGGGGAGAGAAAGAGAGAGTACTTGAGTCGCTGACAAAGAGCACAGGGAAGAAGAACGAGATGGATGATAAAAAAGAATGGGTAAGACAAGGATGTAAAGAGTAAATAAAAAAGAAAGGGAACAGAAGGAAACACACGAAGAACAAAATATGGACAGGGAAGGAAAAGAATTAGAATTACAGTAAATGGAGGGAGGAGATGAGTGGAAAAGAGGGAAGAATGTCAGTCTCTAGAAGAGGGGGAAGAAAGGGAAGGAAAGAGATCGGTGTGTGCAACTGTGTTATGTGAGATGACCTCAGAAAAAGATTATAAAACCCAGCGCTTCCTACAAGACAGCCCAGGCACGGTCGAAAGCGACAGTGAAAGAAACATAAATAGCATAGCTTCACACTTCCGGCCCCATCCCATTGACACAAATAGTGATTCTATTAAGCATCTTAACGAATCTAAATCATTCGGCTTTGACAACATTTCCCTTCACTTCATTCAAGATTCTGTGTTCGTTATTGCTTTCTACTTAACATTCATCATAAACACCTCTGTCACTACCGGTGTCTTTCATAAATTATGGAAATACGCAATAGTTACTCCCTCCCTTTAAAAACGGGGATAAAAGTAACACCAGCAACTACCGTCTATCTCCCTTCTCCCTATTTTCTCTAAAATCCTCGAAAAAATCGTGTCAACACAGCTCACAACATTCCTAGAATCTAATAAACTTCTAACAACCAGCACGGCTTTCGATCAAAATAATACATTGAAACAGCCCTCACGGTCATCACTGACAAAATCTATAACTATGAATAGTAAACGAATATCCTATGAATAGTAAACGAATATCCTTATTAACACATTGCATAAATATAATGCTACAGGACATGTACCCAAATAAGGCTGCAGTCTCAGATAAAAATTAGGCTATCATTCTTCAGTCATGTATTGTAAATACTTTGTGTATATAATTATTATGTAACAAAAATAGCCACTGTTGGTGGAAATAAAACTATTATTATTGTTTTAATTATCCCATGTTTTCCCCTCCCCTCCCCTCCCCTCCCATTCTCTCACTTCCTCATCCGTTCTCTCTCGTCTCCTTCCCTTCCCCACCTTCAACTCTTCCTCCATTCCCCCTTTTTCCCTCTTTCCCCCTACCGCCTCTTCCCCCACCTGTCCCCCTCCCCTTTCTTCCCCCACCTATCCCCCTCCCCTTTCTTCCCCCTTTCCTTCCTTTTCCCCCGTCCTCCCCCCCCCCCGTTCCCTTTTTTCTTCCTTTTCTCTCTTCCCCAACTCTTCTTCCTTCCCCCTCACACCTCTTTTATCCTCCTCTCCTTGATCCCTTTTATTCCTTCCTCTCCCTTCCCCCCCTCCTTTTTCTCCCTTCTCCACATTCCCCATTCTCACCCTTCCCCCCCGTTTTCCCCTATCCCCTTTCTACCGTCTTTCCCACTTCCCCCTCCCAGCTTTTTCCCCTCCTCCCTCTCTTCCTCTCCTTTTCCTATATCCCTCCTCGCCCCTTCCCCCTCCTTCCTCTCACAATTTTCCCCCTCCCCTATCTTTCTGCCTCCCAACTCCCCCTTTATTTCATCCAACTGCTCCCCACTTCCTCTCCCCTCCCCCTTGTTTCCCACCTCTTCCCCTCCCCCTTGTTTCCCACCTCTTCCCCTCCCCTTTCTATTTCCTCCCACTTCTCCCCCTTTTCCAAGCCCTCCTCTATTTCCTCCCACTTTTCCCCCCGCTTCCTCCTCTTTCCCCCTCCCCCAATTTCCGCCTCCTCCCCCTTTCCCCCTCTCCCAATCCCTCTTTCTTCCCCCTCCCCCTCTTTTTCCCCTCACACCTCTTTTCTCCCTCTCTCCCCTCTTTTACCCCTCTTTTACCGCTCTCCCTTTCTTCATCCCCCTCCCCCTATTTTCACCCTTCCCCCATTTTCCTCCTCTCACTCCCTCTTTCTCCCCCTCGTTCCACCCCCTCCCCCCTTTCCCCCATCCCTCCTTTTTCACCCCCTCTCCTCTCCGCCCCCTTCCCCATCCCCCCTTTATCTCTTCCTCAGCTTCATCCCTTTCCCCTTCCCCCTCTTTCCACCCACCTCCCCCTTTTTGCACCGCTCCCTTTTCCCCTCTCTCCCTCTTTTTTCCCACCTCTCCACCCCCCTCTTTTCCCCTCCTCTTTCTCCCACCCTTCCCCCCCTCTCCCCCACTTCGCCCTCTTTCCCCCTTTTTTCCCCCATCCCCCTCATCTTTCCACCCCTACCCTTTTCCCCCATTCTCCCCCCTTCCCCCTCTTTTCTCACATTTTCTCTCTCCCTCCTCTTCCAAACCCTCCCCTTCTTTCCCGACCCCTCCCCCCTCTCCCCCTCCCCTTCTTTCCCGACCCCTACCCCCTCTCTCCTCCATGTTCCCTCCCCCTCTTCACATCTACCCTGTTTCCCCCCTCCCCCTCTCCCTTTCCCCATCTTTTACCCTCTTCCTCACTTCCCCCTTCTTTCCCACTCTTTTCCCCTCTTCCCCATTCTCCCTTCTCGCCCCTCTTTCCTCCCCTCCCCCTCTCTGCACCCCTACCTCGCCTTTCCCTCCTCCCCCTCCCCCTTCCCCCATCTTTCCCCCTCTCCTCCATTTTTCCCCCTCTCCTCCTTCCCCATCTATCCCCCCTCTCCCCCTCTTTCCCTCCTTCCACCTCTTCTCTCACCCTCCCCCTTTTTTTCCGGTCTCCCTCGTCCCCAAGCTTTTCCCCTCCCCCTCTCCGTCATTCTGCACCCCTACCCCATTTTCCACCCTCCCCTCCCCCTTCCCTATCTTTCTCTCCTTCCTCTTTTCTCCCCCTCCCCCCTTTTCCAAACCCTCCCCCTTACTACCCTCTTTTCATCCCCTTCCCCCTACCCCTTGCTTCCTCCTCCTTATTTCCTCCCCTCCCCTTTTCCCCCATTTCCTCCCCTCCCCCTTTTTCCCCCTATCCCCGCATTTCCATCCTCCCTCCCCTCTCGTTTTTATCCATCTCCTCTCTTCCCACCTTCCCCCTCTCCTCCTTTTTCCTCTCATCCTCATTTCTCCCCTTCTTTTCCCTCTCCCCTCTCCCTATCCCTCCATCCCCCCTGTTTCCCCCTCACCCCTCTCTCCCCATTTCCCCTTTCCCCCTCCCCTTTCTTTCACCCCTGTCCCCCTTCCTCATTCTTTTTCCCCCCTCTCCCCCTTCTTCCCTGTTTTCCCCCTCCCTACTTTTCTCCCTCTGCGTCCCCCTCCCTCTCCCTCTTTTACCCTCCTTTCCTGCCTTCCCCCTTCTTTTCCCATCCTCCTCTTTTCCCATCCTCCTCTTTTCCCACCTTCTCCCTGCTCCCTTCTTATTTCCCTCTCCCCCGCTTTTACACCCTTCCTCCCTCCACCCTCTTCCTTCATATCCCCCTTTCCCCCTCCCCGTCTTTTTCTCCCCTCTCCCCTCCTCCGTCCCCCCTCCCCATTTTCCTCCTCCCCTCCCCAATTTCCCTCCACCCCTCTTACGTCCACTCCCCCCTCTTACCCGCCCTCTCCCTTCCCCCTCTTTTAACCCCCCACTCCCACCTCAACCCTCTTTTACCCCCACTCCACCCTCTTCCCCCCTCCCCCTCTTTTACCCGACTCCCCCCTTCCCATGTACCCCCACTCCTCTCCCCCCTCTTACCCTCCCACTCCCCCCTTTTTTACCCCCTCCTCCCTTTTACCGGCCACTCCTCTCCTCTCTTACCCGCCCTCTCCTTTCTCTCCTCTTTTAACCCCCCACTCCCCGCTTCCGCCCCGTCACCCCCACTCCCCGCTTCCGCCCCCTCACCCCCACTCCCCCTTTTACCCCCACTCCATTCTCTTACCCACCACTTCCCCCTCCAGGTTTTTTTTTTACTAAACTTTCCCCCTCCTCCCTCTTCTACTCTCCCCCTCCCCCATTTATACCCCACCTCCCTCTCTTTTACCCCCACTCCCCCCTCTTTTACCACCTCAACCCTCTTACCCCCCACTCCCCCTCTTACCCACCACCTTCCCCTCCCCTCCTCTTACTCTCCACTTCCCCTCCCCCCCTCTTACTCTCCACTTCCCCCCTCCCGTGCTCCCCCTCCCCCTTCTGAATCCCCCACTTCCCTTTTTACTCCCACTCCCCCCTAAACCCACCTTTACCCCCCACTCCCCCTCAACCCTCTTTTATCCCCCACTCCCCCTCAACCCTCTTTTATCCCCCACTCCCCCCTCAACCCTCTTTTACTCCCTCCTCTTTTACCCCCCCACCTCTTTTTTTAGCCCCCACTCCCCCTCCCCCCCTTTAACCCCCTCACCTCGTACCCCCCTCCCCCCTCATTTACTCCTCCCACTCCCCTCCCCCCATTTACCCCCACTCTCCCCTCAACCCTTTTACCCCCCCACTACCCCTTCCCCTTTTACCCCCACTTCCCCTCCCCGTATTTTACTCCCCTCTTACCCCCACTCACCCCTCTCCCCTCTTTTACCCCTCCTCCCCCTCCCCCATTTTATCCCCTCACTCCCCCTACCCCCTCTTTTGACCCTCTCTCTCGTACTCCCCCTCCCCCATCTTTAAACCTCCCACTCTCCATTTTTACCCCGCAATCCCCCCTTTTTTACCCCCGACTCTCCCTCTTACCTCCCACTCCCCCCTCCCCCTTCCCCCTTTCACCACCCACTCCCCCCTCAGCCCCCCATTCCCCCTCCTCCCCATCTTAACCCCCCACTCCCCCCTTTTACCCCCATTCCCCCTCCGTTTTTACCCCCACTACCCCCTCCCCCCTCTTTTACCCCTCCCCCTCTTTTACTCCCCCTACTCCCTTCCACCACCCCCTCCCCCCTAGCCCCCCACTCCCCCCTAGCCCCCCACTCCCCCCTTAACTCTCCACTCCCCTCTTTACCCCTCATTCCTCCCTCAACCCCCTATTTCCCCTCTACCCCCACTCCCCCCTCTTCCACTTCCCTTTTACCCCCGACTCCTCCCCTTTTTACCCCCACTCCCCCTTTCACCACCCCCTCCCCCTAACCCCTCACTCCCCCCTCAACCCCCATTCCCTCTACCCTCACTCCCCCATCTTAACCCCACTCCCTTATTATCCCCCACCCCCCTTTTACTACCCACCCCCTCCTCTTAACCCCACTCCCCCCTTCCCTATTACCCCCACCCCTTTTTTAACCCCCCTCCCTTTTTACCCTCACTTCCCCCTCCCCTCTTTTACTCCCACTACCCCCTCCCCCCTGTTACCCCCCACTCCCTCAACCCCCTCCCCCTTTCACCACCCCCTCCCCGTCTTAACCCCCCCACCTCCCCTTAACCCCCCATTTCTCCCTCAACCCCCTCCCCGTCTTAACCCCCCCACCTCCCCTTAACCCCCCATTTCTCCCTCAACCCCCTCCCCCCATCTTAACCCCCCACTCACCCCTCCCCTATTACCCCCACTTCCCCCTCCCGTACTAACCCCACTCCCCTTTTTACCCCCACCCCTTTTTACCCCCACCCCCCTTTTACCCCACCCCCCTTTTACCCCACCCCCCTTTTACCCCCACTACCCTCCCCCCTTTTACTCCCACTACCCTCCCCCCTCTTACTCCCACTCCTTCCTCTTAACCCCCCACTCCCCCCTCTTAAACCCTCCCTATTTTACTCCCCCCTCCCCCTTTCACCACCCCCTAACCCCTAACCCCCCACTCCCCCTTCTTAACCCCCACTCCCCCCTCAACCCCCCATTCCCTCTAACTTTACTCCCCCCATCTTAACCCCACTCCCCTCAACCTCCCACTCCCCCTTCCCCTATTATCCCCCACCCCCCTTTTACCCCCACCCCCTCCTTTTACCCCCACTCCCCTTTTAACCCCACTTCCCCCTCCCCTGTTTTACTCCCACTACCCCCTCCCCCCTGTTACCTCCACTCCTCCCTCAACCCCCTCCCCCTTTTACCCCCACTCCCCCTCAACCCCCTCCCCCCATCTTAACCCCCCACTCCCCCTCAACCCCCTCCCCCCATCTTAACCCCCCACTCCCCCCTCCCCTATTACCCCCACTTCCCCCTCCCGTATTACCCCCACTCCTCCCCTTTTTACCCACACCTCATTTTACCCTCTCCCTCTTAACCCCCCACTCACCCCTTACCCCCTCCCTATTTTACTCCCCCCTCCCCCTAACCCCCCCACTCCCCCTTTTAACCCCCACTTCCCCCTTAACCCCACACTCACCCCTCAACCCCCCATTCCTCCCTCAACCCCCCATTCCCTCTACCCTCACTGCCCCCATCTTAACCCCCCCACTCCCCCCTTCCCTATTATCCCCCACCCCTTTTACCCTCTCCCTTTTTACCCCCACTTCCCCCTCCCCCCTTTTACTCCCACTACCCCCTCCCCCTGTTACCCCCACTCCCTCTTAACCCCCTCCCCCTTTTACCCCCACTCCCTCTTAACCCCCTCCCCCTTTTACCCCCACTCCCCCTCCCCTATTTCCCCCACTCCCCCTCCCCTATTACCCCCACTCCCCCCTCCCCTATTACCCCCACTCCCCCCTCCCCTATCACCCCCACTCCCCCCTCCCCTATTACCCCCACTCCCATTTTTACCCCCTCCCCCTTTTACCCCCACTTCCCCCTCCCCCTTTTACCCCCCACTTCCCCCTCCCCCTTTTACCCCCCACTTCCCCCTCCCCCCTTTTACCCCCACTTCCCCCTCCCCCCTCAAACCCTTCTTATTTTACTCCCCCTTCACCCTATTTTACTCCCCCCTCCCCCTTTCACCACCCCCTCCCCCCTAACCCCCCCACTCCCCCTCCCCCTAACCCCCCCACTCCCCCCTCCCCCCTAACCCCCCCACTCCCCCCTCCCACCTAACCCCCCCACTTCCCCCTCTTAACCCCCCCACTTCCCCCTCTTAACCCCCCACTTCCCCCTCTTACCCCCCACTCCCATTTCTTAACTCCCACTCCCCCCTCAACCCCCCATTCCCTCTAGCCTCACTCTCCCCCATCTTAACCCCACTCCCCTCAACCTCCCACTCATCTCTTAAATCTCACTCTCCCCTCCCCTATTATCCCCCACCCCCCTTTTACCCCCACCTTTTATCCCCACTCCCCTTTTTACCCCCTCCCCTTTTTTATCCCCCTCCCTCTACCCCCACTTCTCCCTGTCTTTTACTCCCACTCCCCCTCTTAACCCCCCACTCCCCCTCCCCCTCAACCCCCCATTCCCCCTCTACACCCTCCCCCCATCTTAACCCCCCACTCCCCCCTCCCGTATTACCCCCACCCCCATTTTACCCCCACAACCCTCCCCCTCTTACCCCCTCGCCCTATTTTACTCCCCCTCCCCCCTAACCCCCACTCCCCCCTTCCCTATTATCCCCCACCCCCCTTTTAATCCCCCTCCCTTTTTACCCCCATTTCCCCCTCCCCCCTTTTACTCCCACTACCCCCTCCCCCGTTACCCCCACTCCTCCCTCAACCTCCTCCCCCTTTTACTCCCACTCCCCCTCTAACCCCCCACTCCCCCTTTCACCACCCCCTCCCCTTAACCCCACTCCCCTCTTAACCCCCCACTCCCCTCTTAACCCCCCATTCCCCCTCTATCCCACTCCCCCTCTACCCCCACTTCCCCCTCCCCAATTACCCCCACCCCCCTCAACCCCAACCCCCCTCAACCCCAACCCCCCTCAACCCCAACCCCCCTTTTACTCTACTCCCTCCCCTATTAGCCCCACTCCGCCCATTTTTACCCCCTCCCCTTTTTACCCACGCTCCCCCCTTTTACCCCAACTTCCCCTTCCCACCCTTTTACCCCAACTTCCCCCTCCCCCCCTTTTACCCCCACTTCCTCCTTCCCCCCCTTTTACCCCCACTTCCCCCTCCCCCCTTTTACCCCCACTTCCCCCTTCCCCCCTTTTACCCCCCTTTCCCCTTCCCCCCTTTTACCCCCCTTCCCCCCTTTTACTCCCCTTCCCCCACTTTCCCCTCCCCCCCTTCCCTTCCCCCCTTCCCTTCCCCCATTTTACCCCCACTTTCCCCTCCCCCCCTTTTACCCCCCCACCCCCTTTTACCCCCCCCACTTTCCCCTCACCCCCTTTTACCCCCCCACCCCCTTTTACCCCCCCACTTTCCCCTCACCCCCTTTTACCCCCCCACATTCCCCTCCCCCCTTTTACCCCCCCACTTTCCCTTCCCCCCTTTTACCCCCCCACTTTCCCTTCCCCCTTTTTTACCCCCCCTTTTCCCTCCCCCTTTTTACCCCCACTTTCCCCTCCCCCCTTTTACCCCCCCTTTCCCCTCCCCACTTTTACCCCACCTTTCCCCTCCCCCCTTTTACCCCCCCACTTTCCCGTCCCCCTCTTTTATCCCCACTTTCCCCTCCCCTTTTACCACCCACTTTCCCCTCCCCCCTTTTAACCCCCCACTTTCCCCTCCCCCTCTTTTACCCCCCCACATTCCCCTCCCCACTTTCCTCCCCCCCTTTTACCTCTCCACTTTTTCCTCCACCCCTTTTACCCCCCCCACATTCCCCTCCCCCTTTTTACCCCCACTTTCCCCTCCCCCCTTTTACCCCCCACTTTCCCCTCCCCCCTTTTATCCCCCACTTTCCCCTCCCCCCTTTTACCCCCCCACTTTCCCCTCCCCCCTTTTACCCCCCCTTTCCCCCCACTTTCCCCTCCCCCTTTTCCCCTCCCCCCTTTTACCCCCCACTTTCCCCTCCCCCTTTTCCCCTCCTCCCCTTCCCCCATTTCCCATCCCCCCTTTCCCCTCCCCCTTTTACCCCCCTTTCCCCTCCCCCCTTTTTTACCCCCTTTCACTCCCCTTTCCCCTCCCCCCTTTTACCCCCCCAATTTCCCCTCCCCCTTTTACCCCCCTACTTTCCCCTCCCCTTTACCCCCCCACTTTCCCCTCCCCTTTACCCCCCCACTTTCTCCTCCCCTTTACCCCCCCACTTTCTCCTCCCCTTTACCCCCCCACTTTCCCCTCCCCTTTACCCCCCCACTTTCCCATCCCCTCACCCCCACTTTTCCCTCCCCCCCTTTTACACCCCTTTCCCCTCCCCCTTTTACCCCCACTTTCCCCTCCCCCCCTTTTACCCTCCTTTCCCCTCCCCCCTTTTACCCTCCACATTCCGCTCCCCCATTTTACCCCCACTTTCCCCTCCCCCCCTTTTACCCCCCACTTTCCCCTCCCCCCTTTTATCCCCCACTTTCCCCTCCCCCCTTTTACCCCCCCATTTTCCCCTCCCCCTTTTACCCCCCACTTTTTCATCCCCCTTTTACCCCCACATTCCCCTCCCCCTTTTACCCCCCCACATTCCCCTCCCCCCTTTTACCCCCCACTTTCCCCTCCCCCTTTTACCCCTCTTTCCCCTCCCCCCTTTTACCCCCCTTTCCCTTCCCCTATTTTAGTTCCCCCTCCCCCCTTTCCCCTCCCCTATTTTAGTTCCCCTTCCCCCCTTTCCCCTCCCCTATTTTAGTTCCCCCTCCCCCTTTTTACCCCCGTTTCCCCTCCCCTATTTTAGTTCCCCCTCCCCCTTATCCCCCACTCCCCCTTTCAACACCCCCTTTCCCCTCCCCCCCTTTTACCCCCCACTTTCCCCTCCCCCCTTTTACCCCCCACTTTCCCCTCCCCTTTTAACCCCCCACCTTTTACCCCCCCTTTTACACCCCACATTCCCCTCCCCCCTTTTACCCCCCCACATTCCCCTCCCCTCATTTTACCCCCCCGTTTCCCCTCCCCCCTTTTTACCCCCCCACTTTCTCCTCCCTCCTTTTACCCCCCAAATTCCCCTCCCTCTTTTACCCCCCACTTTCCCCTCCCCCCCTTTTACCCTCCCACTTTCCCCTCCCCCCCTTTTACCCCCCTACTTTCCCCTCCCCCCCTTTTACCCTCCCACATTCCCCTCCCCCTTTTACCCCCCACTTTTTCCTCCCCCCCTTTTAACCCCCCACTTTCCCCTTCCCCCCTTTTACCCCCCTTTCCCCTCCCCCTTTTACCCCCCTTTCCCCTACCCTCTTTTACACCCCCTTTCCCATCCCCCCTTTCCCCTCTCCTATTTTAGTTCCCACTCCCCCTTATCCCCCACTCCCCCTTTTACCCCCTCTTTCCCCTCCCCTCCTTTTACACCCCTTTCCCCTCCTCTCCTTTTACACCCCCTCCCCTTCCCCCCCTTTTACCCCCCCTCTCCCCTTCCCCCCTTTTACCCCCCCTCCCCTTTTACCCCTCCTCTCCCCTTCCCCCCTCCTCCCCTTCCCCCCTTTTAACCCCCCTCCCCTTCTCCTTTTACCCCCCTCCCTCTCCCCTTCCCCCCTCTCCCCTTCCCCTCTTACCCCCCCTCTCCCCTTCCCCCCCCTATCCCCCCTCTCCCCTTCCCCCCCTTTTACCCCCCCTCTCCCCTTCCCCCCCTTTTCCCCCCTCTCTCCCCTTTCCCCCCTTTTACCCCCCCTCTTCCCTTCCCCCCTTTTACCCCCCCTCTTACCCCCCCGTTTCCCATTCCCCCTTACCCCCCCTCTCCCCTTCCCCCCTTTTACCTCCCCCTTCCCCCCCTTTTACCTCCCCTCTCCCCTTCTCCCCCTCCATCTCCCCTTCTCCTTTTAGCCCCCAATCTCCTCTTCCCCCCTTTTACCCCCCTCTTCCCTTCCCCTTTTACCCCCCTCTTCCCTTCCGCCCTTTTACCCCCCCTCTTCCCTTTCCCCCCATTTTACACCCCCTCTTCCCCTTCCCCCCATTTTACCCCCGTCTTCCCTTTCCCCCCATTTTACCCCCCCATCTTCCCTTTCCCCCCCTTTTACCCCATCTTCCCTTTCCCCCCCTTTTACCCCCCTTCTTCCCTTTCTCCCCCTTTTACCCCCCTTCGTCCCTTTCCCCCCCTCTTCCCTTTCCCCCCTTTTACCCCCCGTCTCCCCTTCCCCCCCTTTTACCCCCCGTCTCCCCTTCCCCCCTTTTTACCTCCCCTTCTCCCCTTCCCCCCTTTTACCTCCCCTTCTTCCCTTCCCCCCTTTTACCCCCTCCCCCTTTTACCCCCTCCTCTCCCGTTCCCCCCTCCTCTCCCGTTCCCCCTCTTTTACCCCCCCTTCTACCCTTCCCCCCTTTTACCCCCTCCTCCCCTTCCCCCCCTTTTACACTCCTTTTTCCCCTTCCCCCCTTTAACCCCCCTCCCTTTCCCCCCCCTCTCCCCCTTTTACCCCCCCTCCCCTTCCCCCCCTTTTACCCCCCCTCTCCCCATCCCCCCCTTTTACCCCCCGCTCTCCCCATCCCCCCCTTTTACCCCCCTCTCCCCTTTCCCCCCTTTTACCCCCGTCTCCCCTTTCCCTCCTTTTACTTCCTCCCTCTCCCCTTCCCCCCTTTTTTTTAAAAGGGAGGGAAGGTAAGAAGGGGGGGTAAAATGGGGGAAGTGAAGAAGGGGGGTAAAAGGGGGGGAACGGAAGAGGAGGTAAAACGGGGGGAAGGGGAGAGGGGGGGTAAAACGGGGGAAGGGGAGAGGGGGGGTAAGAGGGGGGAATGGGGGTAAGGAGAGGGACCTCCCCCTCTCCCCTTCCCCCTCTTTTACCCCCCTCTCTCCCCTTCCCCTCCTTTTACCCCCCTCTCCTCTTCCACCCCTTTTACCACCCCCTCTCCCCTTCCTCCCCTTTTACCACCCCCTCTCTCCTTTCCCCCATTTTACCCCTTCCTCTCCCATTCCCCCCTTTTACTTCACCCTCTCCCATTACCCCCTTTTTACTCCCCCCTTCCACCCCTTTAACCACCCCTTCTCCCCATCCCCTTTTACCCCCGTCTCCCCTTCCCCCTTTACCCCCCCTCTCCCCTTCCCCCCCTTTTACCCCCCCTCCCCTTCCCCCCCTTTTACCCACCTCTCACCTTCCCCCCCTTTTACCCCCTTTTCCCTTCCCCCCTTTTACCCCCCTCTTCCCTTCCCCCCTTTTACCCCCCGTCTTCCCTTCCCCCCCTTTTACCATCCCTTCTTCCCTTTCCCCTTTAAGAAAAAGGGGGAAGGGGAGAGGGGGGGTAAAGGAGACGGGGAAAGGGGGGAAGTGGAGGGGGGTTAAAAGGGGGGGAAGGGGAGGGGGGGTAAAAGGGGGGGAAAGGGGAGGAAAAGGGGTAAAAGGGGGGAAAGGGGAGAAGGGGGGGGTAAAGGGGGGAAAGGGGAGAAGGGGGGGGTAAAAGGGGGGGAAAGGGGAGAAGGCGGGGGTAAAAGGGGGGGAAAGGGGAGAAGGGGGGGAGCGAAGGGGGGGAAAGGGGAGGGGGGGGAAAGAGAGGGGGGGGTAAAAGGGGGGGAAAGGGGAGAGGGGGGTAAAAGGGGGGGAAAGGGGAGAGGGGGGTAAAAGGGGGGGAAAGGGGAGAGGGGGGGTAAAAGGGGGGGAAAGGGGAGAGGGGGGGTAAAAGGGGGGGAAAGGGGAGGGTAAAAGGGGGAGGAAAGGGGAGAGGGGGGGTAAAAGGGGGGGAAAGGGGAGAGGGGGGTAAATGGGGGGGAAAGGGGAGAGGGGGGGTAAAAGGAGGGGAAAGGGGAGAGGGGGGGTAAAAGGAGGGGAAAGGGGAGAGGGGGAGTAAAAGGGGGGGAAAGGCGAGAGGGAGGAGAAAGGGGAGAGGGGTAAAAGGGAAAAGAGAGACGGAGGGTAAAAGGGGGGGAAAGAGGGGGGGTTAAAGGGGGGGAAAGGGGAGAGGGGGGTTAAAGGGGGGGAAAGGGGAGAGGGGGGGTTAAAGGGGGGGAAAGGGGAGAGGGGGGGGAAAGGGGGGGAAGGGGAGAGGGGAGGAAAGGGGGGGAAGGGGATAGGGGGGGTTAAAGGGGGGGAGGGGGGTAAAAAGGGCGGGAAAGGGGAAAGGGGGGTAAAAGGTGGGGAAAGGAGAGAGGGGGGGATGAAAGGGGGGGAAAGGGGAGACGGGGGGTAAAAGGGGGGGAAAGGGGAGAGGGGGAAAGGGGAGAGGGGGGGAAAGGGGAGAGGGGGTGAAAGGGGAGAGGGGGGGAAAGGGGAGAGGGGGGGAAAGGGGAGAGGGGGGGAAGGAAAGGGAAAGGAGGGGGGGAAAGGGGAGAAGGGGGGGAAAGGGGAGAAGGGGGGGAAAGGGGAGAAGGGGGGGAAAGGGGAGAAGGGGGGGAAAGGGGAGAAGGGGGGGAAAGGGGAGAAGGGGGGGAAAGGGGAGAAGGGGGGGAAAGGGGAGAAGGGGTGAAAGGTGAGATGGGGGGAAAGCGGAGAGGGGGGGAAAGGTGGGAGGGGGGAAAGGGGGAGAGGGGGGAAAGGGGAGAGGGGGGAAAGGGGAGAGGGGGGAAAGGGGGAGAGGGGGGGGAAAGGGGGGAGGGGGGGAAAGGGGAGAGGGGGAAAGGGGAGAGGGGGGAGAAAGGGGAGAGGGGGGGAAAGGGGGAGAGGGGGGAAAGGGGAGAGGGGGGAAAGGGGAGAGGGGGGAAAGGGGAGAGGGGGGGAAAGGGGAGAGGGGGGGAAAGGGGAGAGGGGGGGAAAGGGGAGAGGGGGGGAAAGGGGAGAGGGGGGGAAAGGGGAGAGGGGGGGAAAGGGGAGAGGGGGAAAGGGAGAGGGGGGAAAGGGGAAGAGGGGGGGGAAAGGGGAGAGGGGGGAAAGGGGAGAGGGGGGAAAGGGGATAGGGGCGGAAAGGGGAGAGGGGGAAAGGGGAGAGGGGGGGAAAGGGGAGAGGGGGGGAAAGGGGAGAGGGGGGGAAAGGGGAGAGGGGGGGAAAGGGGAGAGGGGGGGAAAGGGGAGAGGGGGGGAAAGGGGAGAGGGGGGGAAAGGGGAGAGGGGGGGAAAGGGGATAGGCTGGGAAAGGGGAGAGGGGGGGAAAGGGGAGAGGGGGGGACGGGGGAGAGGGGGGAAAGGGGAGAGGGGGGAAAGGGGAGAGGGGGGGGGAAAAAGGGGAGAGGGGGGAAAGGGGAGAGGGGGAAAGGGGAGAGGGGGGAAAGGGGAGGGGGGGAAATGGGGGAGGGGGGGAAAGGGGAGAGGGGTGGAAAGAGGGGGGATAAAAGGGGGGAAGGGGAGAGGGGGGGTAAAAGGGGGGGAAAGGGGAGAGGGGGGGTAAAAGGGGAGAGGGGGGTTAAATGGGGGGAGGGGGGTAAAATGGGGGGAGGGGGGTAAAAAGGGCGGGAAAGGGGAGAGGGGGGGTAAAAGGGGGGAAGAGGGGGGGGTAAAAGGGGGGAAAGGGGAGAGGGGGGGTTAAAAGGGGTAAAGGGGAGAGGGGTAAAAGGGGAGGGGAAAGGGGAGAGGGGGGGTTAAAAGGGGGGGAAAGGGGAGAGGGGGGTTAAAAGGGGGGGAAAGGGGAGAGGGGGTAAAAGGGGGAGAAAGGGGAGAGGGGGGTAAAAGGAGGGGAAGGGGAGAGAGTAAAAGGAGAAGGGGAGAGGGGGTAAAAAGGGGGGAAGGGGAGAGGGGGAGTAAAAGGGAGAGGGAGAGAGGAGTAAAAGGTGGAGATTGGGGGTAAAAGGGGGGGAGGGGAGAGGGGGGTAAAAGGGGGGGAGGGGAGAAGGGGGGTAAAAGGGGGGGAGGGGAAAAAGGGGGGTAAAAAGGGGGGAAGGGGAGAAGGGGGGTAAAAGGGAGGAAGGGGAGAGGGGAGGTAAAAGGGGGGGAAGGGGAGAGGGGGGGTAAAAGGGGGGAAGGGGAGAGGGGGGGTAAAAAAAGGGGAAGGGGAGAAGGGGGGGAAGGGGAGAGGGGGGGGAGAAAGGGGGTGGAGGGGAGAGGGGGGTGTAAAAGGGGGGAAGGGAAGAGGGGGGTGTAAAAGGGGGAGAAGGGGAGAAGGGGGATGTAAAAGGGAGAGGGGAGAAGGGGGGGGTAAAAGGGGGGGAAGGGGAGAAGGGGGGGTTAAAAGGGGGGGAAAGGACGGGATAAAAGGGGAGGGGGAAAAGGACGGGGGGTAAAAGGGGAGGAAGGGGAGAGGGGGGTAAAAGGGGGGGTAAGGGAAGAAGGGGGGGTAAAAGGGGGGGAAGGGGAGAAGGGGGGTTAAAAGGGGGGAAAAGGAGGGGGTAAAAGGGGAGGGGGAAAGGAGGAGGGGTAAAAGGGGAGGAAGGGGAGACGAGGGTAAAAGGGGGGATAAGGGGAGAAGGGGGGGTAAAAGGGGGGGTAAGGGGAAAGGGGGGTAAAAGGGGGGGAAGGGGAAAGGGGGGTAAAATGGGTGTAAGGGGAGAGGGGGGTAAAAGGGGGGGTAAGGGGAGAGAGGGGTTAAGGGGAGAGGAGAGAAGGTAGAGGGGGGGGTAAGGGGAGACGAGGGGGTAAAAGGGAGGGGGGGTTAAAGGGGGGAAGGGGAAAGGGGGTTAAAGGGGGGGAAGGGGAAAGGGGGGGTTAAAGGGGGAAGGGGAAAGGGGGGGTAAAAGGGGGAAGGGGAAAGGGGGGGTAAAAGGGGGAAAGGGGGGTAAAAGGGGGAAAGGGGGGTAAAAGGGGGAAAGGGGGGGTAAAAGGGGGGAAAGGGGAAAGGGTGGGAAGGGGAAAAGGGGGGTAAAGGGGGGAGGGGAAAAGGGGGGTAAAAGGGGGTAGGGGAAAATGAGGGGGTAAAAGGAGGGAAGGGGAGAGGGGGGGTAAAAGGGGGGAAATGGGAAAGGGGGGGTAAAAGGGGGGAAGGGAAAGGGGGGGTAAAAGGGGGGAAAGTTGAAAGGGGAGTAAAAAGGGGAAAGGGGAAAGGGAGGGTTAAAGGGGGAAGGGGGGGGAAAGGGGGGGTAAAACGGGGGGAGGGGAAAGTGGGGGTAAAAGGAGGGGAAAGGGGGTAAAAGGAGAGGAGTAAAAGGGGGGGAAAGGGAAAGGGGGGTAAAAGGAGAGGAGTAAAAGGGGGGGAAGGGAAAGGGGGATAAAAGAAGGGCAGAGGAAAGGGGAAAGGGAAATGGGTAAAAGGGGGACAGGGGATACGGGGGGTAAAAGGGGGGGAGGGGAATGGGGGTAAAAGGGGGAGGAGGGGGTAAAAGGGGGGTAGAGGAGAGTGGGGGGGTAAAAGGAGGGTAGGGGAAAGTGGGGGGCTAAAAATGGGGAAGGGGAAAGTGGGGGTAGAGGAAAGTGAGGGAGTAAAAGGAGGAGAGGATAAAATGGGGGAAGGGAAAAGTGGGGGTAGGGGAAAGAGGGGGTAAAAAGGGGGAGGGAAAAGGGGGGGAAGGGGAAAGGGGGGGTAAAAGGGGGGGAAGGGGAAAGGGGGGGTAAAAGGGGAAAGGGGGGGATAAAACGGGAGGGAAAGGAAATCGGGGGTAAAAGGGGGGGAAGAGTAAAGTGGGGGAAAACGGGGGAAGGGGAAAGGGAGGGTAAAAGTGGGGAAGGGGAAGGGGGAGTAAAAGGGGGGGAAGGGGAAAGGGGGAGTAAAAGGGGGGAAGGGGAAAGGGGGGGTAAAGGGGGGAAGGGGAAAGGGGAGAAGGGGAAAGAGGGGTAAAAGGGGGAAGGGGAAAGGGGGGGTTAAAGGGGGGAAAGGGAAAGGGGGGGTTAAAGGGGGGAAGGGGAAAAGGGGGGTTAAAGGGGGGGAAGAGGAAAGGGGGGGTTAAAGGGGGGGAAGGGGAAAGGGGGGGTAAAACGGGGAAAGGGGGGGTAAAAGGGGGGAAAGGGGGGAAAGTTGAAAGGGGGGTAAAAGGGGGAAGGGGAAAAGGGGGGTAAAAGAGGGGTAGGGGAAAGTGAGGGGGTAAAAGGGGGAAGGGGAAAGGGGGGGTAAAAGGGGGGAAGGGAAAGGGAGTAAAAGGGGGGGTAAAAGGGGGAATGGGAAAGGGGGTAAAAGGGGGGGAAGGGGAAAGGGGGGGTAAAAGGGGGGTAGGGAAAAGTGGGGGGCTAAAAATGGGGAAG
Organism: Coenobita brevimanus; assembly: GCF_032717465.1. NCBI lineage: Eukaryota > Metazoa > Arthropoda > Malacostraca > Decapoda > Coenobitidae > Coenobita > Coenobita brevimanus. Next base: position 14,834,400 of record NC_137019.1, read on the forward strand.
GGGAAAGTGGGGGGGTAAAATGGGGGAAGGGGAAAGTGGGGGGGTAAAAGGGGGAAGGGGAAAGTAGGGGTAGGGGAAAGTGAGGGGGTAAAAGGGGAAGAAAGGGAAAGGGGGGAGGGGGCAGTGGGGGGTAAAAGGGGGGGAGGGGGGAGTGGGAGTAAAAGGGGGGAGGGGGAAGTGGGGATAAAAAGGGAGGGGGTTAAAAGGGAAGGGGTAAAAAGGAGTGTGGGAATTGAGTAAAATGAGTGGGGGTAAAATGGGGGTGGGGGATAATAGGGGAGGGGGGAGTGGGGGGTTGAGGGGAGTGGGGTTAAGATGGGGGGAGTGAGGGTAGAGGGAATGGGGGGTTGAGGAATGGGGGTTGAGGGGGGAGTGGGGGGTTGAGGGGGGAGTGGGGGGTTAAGTGGGGAGTGGGGGGTTGAGGGGGGAGTGGGGGGTTGAGGGGGGAGTGGGGGGTTAAGGGGGGAGTGGGGGTTAAGAGGGGGGAGGGGGTGGTGAAAGGGGGAGTGGGGGGTAAGTGGGAAGGGGGAGTAAAATAGGGAGGGAATAACAGGGAGGATTGGGGGGTTAAGAGGGGGGAATGGGGGTAAGAGGGGGAGGGTAGTGGGGGTAAAAGGGGGTGAGTGGGGGGTTGAGGGAGTGGGGGTAAGAGGGGAGAAGGTAGTGGGGGCAGAAGGGGTGTGTGGGTAAAAATGGGAGTGGGGGTAATAAGGGAGAAGGAAGTGGGGGTAAAAGAGGGGGTGGGAGGTAATAGGGGAGGGGGGAGTATGGGGTTAAAACGGGGAGTGGGGGGTTAAGATGGGGGAGAGGGTAGAGGGGGAATGGGGGGTTGAGGGGGGAATGGGGGGTTGAGGGAGGATTGGGGGGGTTGAGGGGAGTGGGGAGGCTAAGGGGGAGTGGGGAGTTAAGGGGGAGTGGGGGGGTTAAGGGGGAGTGAGGGGGTTAAGAGGGGGATAGGGTGGTGAAAGGAATGGGGGGTTAAGGGGGAGGGGGAGTGGGGTTAAAAGGGGGAAGGGGGGTTGGGGTAAAAGGGGGGTGGGGGTTGAGGGGGGAGTGGGGTTGAGGGGGGAGTGGGGGTAATAGGGGAGTGGGGGGTAATAGGGGAGGGGGGAGTGGGGGGTAATAGGGGAGGGGGGAGTGGGGGTAATAGGGGAGGGGGGAGTGGGGGGTTAAGAGGGGAGTGGGGGTTGAGGGGAGTGGGGGGTTAAGGGGAGGGGGTGATGAAAGGGGGAGTGGGGGTAAGGGGGACTAAAATAGGGCGAGGGAATAAAAAAGGAGAGAGTAAGAGGGAGGAGGGGGTAAGAAGGGGGAGGGTAGTGGGGGTAAAAGGGAGAAGGGAAGTGGGGGGGAGGGTAGTGGGGGTAAAATGGGGGAGGGGGAAGTAGGGGGGAGGGGGAAGTAGGGGGGAGGGGGAAGTGGGGGGTAAAAGGGGGGAGCGTGGGTAAAAAGGCGAGGGGGTAAAAATGGGTGGAGTGGGGGTAATAGAGGAGGGGGGAGTAGGGTAAGAGGGGGATGGGGGTTGAGGGGGGAGTGGGGGGTAATAGGGGAGGGGGAGTGGGGGTAATTGGGGAGGGGGAGTGGGTGTAGAGGGGGAGGGGGGAGTGGGTGTAGAGGGGGAGGGGGGAGTGGGTGTAGAGGGGGAGGGGGGATAGAGGGAGAACGGGGGGTTGAGCGGAGTGGGGGGTTAAGGGGAGGGGGTGGTGAAAGGGGGAGTGGGGGTTAGAGGGGGAGGGGGAGTGGTGGTAAAAGGGGGAGGAGGTTGAGGAAGAAGTGGGAGTAACGGGGGAGTGGGTAGTGGGAGTAAAAGGGGGGAGGGGGAAGTGGGGGTAAAAAGGGAGGGGGGTTAAAAAAAGGGGAGGGGGTAAAAAGGGGAGTGGGGAGTGAGAGTAAAAGGAGGAAGTGGGGGTAAAAAGGGGGTGGGGGATAGGGGAGGGGGGAGTAAGGGTTTGAGGGGAGTGGGGTTAAGATGGGGGGGAGTGAGGGTAGAGGGAATGGGGGGTTGAGGGAGGAATGGGGGTTGAGGAAGGAATGGGGGTTGAGGGAGGAATGGGGGTTGAGGGGGGAGTGGGGTTAAGAGGGTAGAGGGAATGGGGGTTGAGGGAGGAGTGGGGGGTTAAGGGGGGAGTGGGGGGTTAAGGGGGGAGTGGGGGGTTGAGGGGAGGGGGTGGTGAAAGGGGGAGTGGGGGTAAGTGGGAACGGGGAGTAAAATAGGGTGAGGGGGGAGTAAAATAGGGAGGGGGTAAGTGGGGGGTTGAGGGGGTAGTGGGGGTAAAAGGGGTGTGTGGGTAAAAAGGGGAGTGGGGGTAATAAGGGAGAGGGAAGTGGGGGTAAAAGGGGAAGGTGGGGGGTAATAGGGGAGGGGGGAGTAGGGGGTTGAGGGGGGAGTAGGGGGTTAAGAGGGGGGAGTGGGGGGTTAAGAGGGGGGAGAGGGTTGAGGAGGGAGTAGGGGGTTGAGGAGGGAGTGGGGGGTTGAGGAGGGAGTGGGGGGTTGAGGGGGGAGAGGGTAGAGGGGGAATGGGGGGTTGAGGGGGAATGGGGGGTTGAGAGAGGATTGGGGGGTTGGGTGGGGGGTTAAGAGGGGGATAGGGTGGTGAAAGGAGTGGGGGTTGAGGGGGGAGTGGGGGTAATAGGGGAGGGGGGAGTGGGGGGTAATAGGGGAGGGGGGAGTGGGGGTTAATAGGGGAGGGGGGGAGTGGGGGGTAATAGGGGAGGGGGGGAGTGGGGGGTAATAAGAGGGGGGGAGTAGGGGTAAGAGGAGGGAGTGGGGATTAAGAGAAAGTGGGGGGTTGAGGGGAGTGGGGGGTTGAGGGGAGTGGGGGTTGAGGGGGGAGTGGGTTTGAGGGGGGAGTGGGGGAATGGGGGTTGAGGGGAGTGGGGGGTTAAGGGGAGGGGGTGAAAGGGGGAGGGGGGTTAAAAGAGGTTGAGAGGGAGTGGGGGTAAAAGGGGGAGGAGGTTGAGGGAGGAGTGGGGGTAACGGGGGAGGGGGTAGTGGGAGTAAAAGGGGGGAGGGGGAAGTGGGAGTTAAAAGGAGAGTGGGGGTAAAAGGAGGGGGTGGGGTAAAATGGGGGGGATAATAGGGGAGGGGGGAGTGGGGGGTTGGGAGGGGGGTTAAGATTGGGGAGTGAGGGTAGAGGGAATGGGGGTTAAGGGGGGAGTGGGGGGTTGAGGGGAAGTGGGGGGTTGAGGGGAAGTGCGGGTTAAGAAGGGGGAGTGGGGGGTTAGGGGGGAAGGGGGGGTTTGAGGGGGAGTGGGGGTTGAGTGGGGGGTTTGAGGGGGAGTGGGGGTAAGAGGGGAGAGGGTAGTGGGGGTAAGAGGGGGAGGGGGAAGTGGGGGGTAAAAGGGTAGAAGTCGGGGGTAATAGGAGAGGGGGGAGTGGGAGTAAAACGGGGGGTGGGGAGTAATAGGGGAGGGGAGTGGGGTAATAGGGGAGGGGAGTGGGGTAATAGGGGAGGGGGGAGTGGGGGTAATAGGGGAGGGGGAGTGGGGGGTTGAGGGGGGAGTGGGGGCAGAGGGGGAATGGGGGCAGAGGGGAATGGGGGTTAAAGGGGGAGTGGGGAGTAAGAGGGAGGGTAAAAGGGGGGAGTGGGGGGTAAAAGGGGGGAGGGGGTAGTGGGGGTAAAAGAGGGGGGAGGGGGTAGTGGGGGTAAAAGGGGAAGGGGGTAGTGGGGGTAAAAGGGGGAGGAGGAAGTGGGAGGTAAAAGGGGGAAGTGGGAGGTGAAGGGGGGAGTGGGAGGGGAAAGGGGGGAGTGGGAGGGGAAAGGGGGGAGTGGGAGGGGAAAGGGGGGAGTGGGGGGTTGAGGGGGGAGTGGGGGGTTGAGGGGGGAGTGGGGGGTTAAGATGGGGAGAATGGGGGGCTAAGAGGGGGGAGTGGGTGGTGAAAGGGGGAGGGGGGAGTGGGAGGTAAGAGGGAGAGTCGGGGGTAAAAGATTGGGGAGTGGGGGGTAAAAATGGGGAGTGGGAGGTTTAAAGATGGGGGAGGGGGAGGTTTAAAGATGGGGGAGGGGGAGTACGAGGGGAGAGAGGATCAAAAGAGGGGGTAGGGGGAGTGAGGGGATAAAATGGAGAAGTAAAAGAGGGAAGAGGGGTGAGTGGGGGTAAGAGGGGAGTAAAATAGGGGGAGGGGAAGTGGGGGTAAAAGGGGAGGGGGTAAAAGAGGGGAGTTGGGGGTAAGAGGGGGGAGTGGGGGTAGATGAGGAAGTGGGGGGTAAAAGGGGAAGGGGCAGTGGGGGGATAAAAGGATTGAGGGGAGAGGGGGGTAAGAGGGAAGGGGGAGTGGGGATAAATGGGGAGAGGGGAGTGGGGATAAATGGGGAGAGGGGAGTGGGGATAAATGGGGAGGGGAGTGGGGATAAATGGGGAGAGGGGAATGGGAGGAGTAAAAGATGGGGGAGGGTGGTACGAGGTGAGGGGGTTAACGGGGGAAGGGGGAGCAGGAGGTAAAAGAGGGGGAAGGGGGAGCAGGAGGTAAAAGAGGGGAAGTGGGGGCTAAAAAATGAGTGTGGGGGTAAAAGAGGAGGGAGGGGGGAGTGGGGGATAAAAGAGGGTTGAGGGGGAGTGGTGGTAAGAGAAGGGGGAGTGGGGGTAAGAGAAGGGGGAGTGGGGGGTAAAAGAGGGTTGAGGGGGGAGTGGGAGTAAAAAGGGAAGTGGGGGATTCAAAGAGGGGGGAGGGGGGAGTGGGAGTAAAAGAGGGGAGAAGGCATGGGGTAAAGGAGGGGGAGGGGGATAGAAGAGGGGGGAGGGGGAGCAGGGGGGTAGAAGGAGAGGGGGAAGTGGAGTAACAGGGGGGAGGGGAGGGGGAAGTGGAGTAAGAGGGGGGAGGGGAGGGGGAAGTGGAGTAAGAGGGGGGAGGGGAGGGTGGTGGGTAAAAGGGGGAGGGGAGGGTGGTGGGTAAAAGGGGGAGGGGAGGGTGGTGGGTAAAAGGGGGAGGGGTGGTGGGTAAAAGGGGGAGGGGAGGGTGGTGGGTAAAAGGGGGAGGGGGAGTGGGAGGTATGAGGGTTGATGCGGTAAAAGAGGGGGGGGGAATGGGAGGGTAAAAGGGTGAGTGGGGGTAAAAGGGTGAGTGGGGGTAAAAGAGAGGGAGGTGGGAGAGGGAGAGGGTAGAAGAGGGAGGTGGGAGAGGGAGAAGGGGGAGAGTTTAGTAAAAGACCTGGAGGGGGAAGTGGTGGGTAAGAGAATAGAGTGGGGGTAAAAGGGGGAGTGGGGGTAAGAGGGGTGAGGGGAGGCAAAAGTGGGGGAAGCGGGGAGTGGGGGGTTAAAAGAGGGGAGAAGGGAGAGGGTGGGTAAGAGGGGGGAGGGGGTAAGAGGGGGGAGGGGGTAAGAGGGGAGTGGGCAGTAAGAGGGGAGTGGGCAATAAGAGGGGGGAGGGGTAAAAAAGGGGGAGGGGGTAAAAAAGGGGGGAGGGGGTAAAAAAAGGGGGAGGGGTAAAAAAGGGGGAGGGGGTAAAAAAGGGGGAGGGGGTAAAAAAGGGGGGAGGGGGTAAAAAAAGGGGGGAGTGGGTGGTAAAAGAGGGGGAGTGGGTGGTAAGAGGGGGAGTGGGCGGTAAGAGGGGGAGTGGGTGGTAAAAGAGGGGGAGTGGTGGGGTAAGAGGGGAGGGGGAGTGGGAGGGTAAGAGGGGGGGAGGGGAGTGGGAGGGTAAGAGGGGGGGAGGGGAGTGGGGGTAAAAGGGGGAGGGAGAGCTGGGGGTACATGGGAAGGGGGGAGTCGGGTAAAAGAGGGGGAGGAGGAGGGGGAAGAGGGTGGAGTGGGGGTAAAAGGGGGAGGAGTGGGGGGTAAGAGGGTTGAGGTGGGAGTGGGGGTAAGATGGGGGAGGGGGAGTGGGGGGTTAAAAGAGGGAGAAGGGAGAAGGCGGGTAAGAGGGGGGAGTGGAGGTAAGAGGGGTGGAGGAAAATTGGGGAGGGGGAGAAAAAGGGGGAGGGGAGGAGGAAAAGGGGGAGGGGGAGGGAGGAAAAGGGGGAGGGAGGAAAAGGGGGAGGGAGGAAAAGGGGGAGGAGGAGGAACAGATGGAGATGGGGTAAAGGGGGATGGGGAGGGGGGACAGGGGGGAGGGGGGAGAAAAGATGGGAAAGAGAAGGGAGGAGGGAAAATGGGGTAGGCAGAAGAGGAGGAGGAGGAAAAGAGGGAGGGGAGGGGAAAGGGGTTGAGAAGGGGGAGGGGAAAGGGGTTGAGAAGGGGGAGGGGAAAGAGGGTGGTAAGGAAAATGGAGAGGAAAGTGGAAAAGGGGGGAGGGGGAGGGAGAGGAGGAATGAGGGGGGAGGGAGAGGGGAGGGGGAAGATGGGGGGAAAAAGGAGGGAGAAGGGGAGAAGGGGAGAAAAGGGGAAAATAGGGAAGAATAAGGGGGAAGGGGGAATATGAGGGGTGAGGGGCTAAGGGGGGAGAGGGAAGAGTGGATGTGGTAGGGGGAGGGAAAAATGGGGAAGGGGAAAGAAAGGAAAAGGGGAGTGGAAAATGGAGGTGGAGGGAAAAAGAGGGGAAAGGAGAGGGGAGAAAAAATAAGGGGGGTGGGGGTGGTTGGGGAATGAGGGGGGAGGAGGGTGGGTGAAAAGTGGGAGGGAAGGAAAAAGGGGGAGGGGAAGGAAGGAAAAGGGGGAGGGGGTAGGGGAAAAAAATTGCAAGGGGGTAAGGGGGGAAAAAGGAGTGGGTGGAGATGAAAAGAATGGGGAAGAGGAAATGCGGTGGGGAAAAAGGGCTATGGGAGAGGGGAAAAAAAAAGAGGGGCAAGGGAGTAGGGGGAGGCAGAGAGGAGAGGGGGGTGGGGGAGAAAGAGAAGAGGAAGGGTTAGGGGGAAGGGAGAATGGGGGGAGGGGGGAGAAAGGGGGGAGGGGGAGAAAGGGGGGAGGGGGAAGGGTGGAGACAAGTGGAGGAAAGAAGGGGAGGGGGAGGGAGGGAAAAGGGAGGGAGGGGGAGAAAATACGAGGAAGGGGGAGGGGTGGGAAAAGAGAGGGAAAGGGGATAGTGTGGGAAAGGGGATAGGGGAAGGGGTGGGAAGGGGTGGGAAGAGGGGGAAAGGAGGGGGGAGGGGGATGGGGAACAGGGGAAAAAGGGGGGAGAAGAGTGGGGAGGGGAAGGGGGAAAATGGTTAGGAGGAGGAGGGGAAGAAAAGAAAGGGGAGGGGAGGGAAAGAGGGGATGGGGATGGAACAAGAGGGAGGAGTACAAAGAAGTACAAAGGAAACCAAACAGCAACAGACCTTATGGTCCTTTCGAGGATGTTTGTTAGGGTAGACTATGATCACAGGCTTTAATTCTACATGCTGAAGGATAAGGATAGTAATGCAAGGATAGTAGAGCAAAGATAGTACAGCAAGGAGGAAGAAGGGGGAAAAAGCAGGGAAGGGGAAAATGGGTGGGGTAAGGGGGAAAATGGGAAAACAGGGGAAAGGGAGAAAACAGGGGGAGGGGGAAAATAGGGCAGGGGGAGGGGAAAATAGGGGAGGGAAAAGGGGAAAACAGGGGAAGGAGGAAAATAGGGGAGGGAGGGAAGAGAGGGGAAAGAAGGGGGAGGGGAAAAGAAGGGGGAGGGGGGGAAAGAGGAGGAGGGGGAAAGAGGAGGAGGGGGAAAGAGGAGGAGGGGGAAAGAGGGGGAGGGGTTGGTAGATGGCAGAGGGGGAAAAAGGTGGGGGAGGAAGGGGAATGGGGGAAAAGAGGTAGGGGAAGGGGAAAAAGGTGGGGGAGGAAGGGGAATGGGGGAAAAGAGGTAGGGGAAGGGGAAAAAGGTGGGGGAGGAAGGGGAATGGGGGAAAAGAGGTAGGGGAAGGGGAAAAAGGGGGTGGAGGAAGGGGGAAAAGGAATGGGAGGGGAGAAGAGGGGAGGGGAGGGGAAAACATAGGATAATTATAACAATAATAATAATGGTTTAATTTCCACCAACAGTGGCTATTCTTGTTACATAATAATTATATATACCAAGTATTTACAAGACATGACTGAAGAATGACAGCATAATTTTTAAATAAGACTGCAGGCTTATTTGGGTACATGTCCTGTAGCATTATATTTATACAATATAGGAAATTCGTTTATTATTGTTTTAAATTTTGTTAGTGATGACCGTGAGGGCTGTTTAAGTGGATAATTTAGATCGAAAGCCGTGCTGGTTGTTAGAGAGAAGTTTATTAGATTCGAGGAATGTTGTGAACTGCACTGACACGATTTTTTCGAGGATTTTAGAGAAAACAGGGAGAAAGGAGATAGGACGGCAGTTGCTGTGTTGCTTTTATCCCCGTTTTTAAAGGGAGGGGTACCTATTTCGTGTTTCCATAAATTCGGAGACACCGGTAGTGACAGAGCTGTTTATGATGAATGTTAAGTAGAAAGCAATAACGAACAGAGAATCTTTAATGAAGTGAAAGGGAAATGTTGTCAGAGCTGAATGATTTGGATTCGTTAAGATGCTTAACAGAATCACTGTATTGTGTCAATGGGATGGGGCCGGAAGTGTGAAGCTATTTATTTTTATTTCACTTTCGCTTTCGACCGTGCATTGGCCGTCTTGTAGGGATTGCTGGGTTTTATCATATGTATTTTTTCCTACGTTAGCAAAATAGGAATTAAAATCTTCGGCTTTGTTTTGTTCGTTGTCTGCTATGCATGTACTGGATTAAAGTTTGGGGGAAGGAATTATGTCTTTAACTATTTTCCTGGTTGAGGATGTATTTTTGGAGTTTATAAGCTGACTGTGGTAATATTTTTTCATTGTTATGTATACTAGTCTTTTTACTTATTTCTTTAAATTTTTATGTTGACTATGTAATATCGGATTTTGCCAATCTGTTTTTAGGAAATTCTGAGCTTCGTTTCTGTTTTTCATAGCTCACGAATTTCGTCGGTCATCCAAGGGGCGAGGGGGTCGGCATTTCTTTTTTTTGGTAACCATAGGACGGGAAAAAGGGGAAGGGGAGAAAATAAGAGAGGAGAAGAGGGGAGGAAAGAGGAGGGGAAAAGAGGGGAGGAAAGGAGGGGAGGGGGGACGATGGGAAAGAGGAGGGGAAAGGAGGGGAGGGGGAACGATGGGAAAAGAAGGGAGGGGAGGGGGGGGAGAAGAGGGGGGGAGGTGGGAGGAGAGGAAGTGGAGAAGGGGGGAGGGAAGAGAAGAGGGGAGAAGGGGGGAGGGAAGAGAAGAGGGGAGAAGGGGGGAGGGAAGAGAAGAGGGGAGAAGGGGGGAGGGAAGAGAAGAGGGGAGAAGGGGGGAGGGAAGAGAAGAGGGGAGAAGGGGGGAGGGAAGAGAAGAGGGGAGAAGGGGGGAGGGAAGAGAAGAGGGGGGGAGGGGAGAAAAGGGAAGGGAGTGATGGGAGGGGAGGAGGAGAGGGGGGAAGTAAGGGAAGGGGAGGGGGGGGAGGGACCGGAAGGGGAAGGGAGGGATGGGAAGGAGAAGGGGAAGGGAGGGATGGGAAGGAGAAGGGAAAAGAGGGAATGGGAGGGGAGGGGAGGGAGTGAAATGGATGGGAGGGGAAGGGGAGGGAGTGAAAGGGGAGGGAGTGAAAGGGGTGGGAGGGGAAGAGGAGGGAGTGAAAGGGGTGGGAGGGGAAGAGGAGGGGTGAGGACGGAAGGGAAGAGAAGGGGAGGGATGGGAGGGGAGGGGAGGGTTTGGGTTGTTGTTGAGTGGGGTGGGGTGGGGTGGGGAATGTGGGGTGGGGTGGGGTGGGGTTGGGAAGGTGGGGTGGCATGGGGTTGGGAAGGTGGGGTGGGGAAGGTGGGGTGGGGAAGGCAGGGTCCGGAAGGTGGGGTGGGAAGTTAGGGTGGGGTGGAGTGGGCTGGGGAAAGTGGGTTGGGGAAGGTGGAGTGGGCTGGGGAAAGTGGGTTGGGGAAGGTAAAGTAGGGAAGGTATGGTGGAGTGGGGTGGGGAAGGTAAAGTTGGGAAGGTAAGGTGGAGTGGGGTGGGGAAGGTGGAGTGGGGTGGGGTGCAGTGCAGAAAGTGAGATGGAGTGGGGTGGGGTGCAGTGCAGAAAGTGAGATGGAGTGGGGTGGGATGAGGTGGAGTGCAGAAGGTGGGATTGAGTGGGGTGGGGTTAGGTGAGGTGAGGTGGGGTGGGGTGGGGTGGGAGGGTGGGATATGGGTTGGGTTGTTGAGGTATGGATTGGAGGGGTAGGGGGTAGTGCTTGTAGAAGTAGGGGGTTGCGAGGGTTGGTGGGGTATGGGTAAGGTTATAAGTGTAGTGGTTGGAGGGATGGGTGCGGTAGGGTTAGAGGCTGAAAGGCTGGGTGCGGTAGGGGTTGGAGGGGTGGGTGGGGTACGGGTAGGGGTTGGAGGGGTGGGTGGGGTACGGGTAGGGGTTGGAGGGGTGGGTGGGGTACGGGTAGGGGTTGGAGGGGTGGGCGGGATCAGGGTAGGGGTGAATGGGGTAAGGGTAGGGGTGAATGGGGTAAGGGTAGGGGTGAATGGGGTAGGGGTAGGGGTGAGTGGGTTAGGGGTAGGGGTTGAAGAGGTAGGTTGGGTATGGACAGGAGAAGTGGTGGGGTACCTGTAGGTGGTTAGGTGGGGTGAGTTACAAGCAGATGGGCTGGATAAGGTTAAGACTTCGGGCGGAAGGGATGGGCGAGTGAGATACGGGCAGGTGGTTAGGCTGGTGGCTAGGGTGTAGACAAGGTAAGGGTGGGTAGCTGGAGTGGGGCGGAAGTAGGGGTGAGTGGGTGGGATAGGTAGCTGGCTTGGAGTTGAATTTCGGGTGGATGGGTGGGATAGGTGGCTGGCGTGGAGTTGAATTTGGGGTGGATGGGTGGGATAGGTGGCTGGCGTGGAGTTAAGTTTGGGGTGGGTGGCTGGCATGAGGTGGAAATAAGGAAGTAGGGAAGGGGGAGAGGCTGGACCCCACTCACTTCTTGGCATACTGCTATATATTCAAAGTAACCTTCATCCAGCTGTAATCCCTAAACCAACCATTGACAATACAGACGTAACTAATATCCAGCTCAGAAATGAATCACACCGAAAGATGACATTTGAATCAATTTATCGTCCATCGGCCCAGTCTTGCGAAACTGATAATAAGATATACGAACAAACAACAAAAGTCTGTTGCACCCAGAATACTGTAATTGCTGAAGATTTCACCTTAACGGTAATATGATGGACTGGATCCTTATCTTCACACACAGGGTTAGACTTGTATACTAACTTACTTAAAAGCTCATTATAACAGTTTGTAGAACAACCCACATGTGGAGAAAATATCCTAGATCTTGTACTAACAATGTTAAAGTAGGAAAAAAATTCAGTATTTGTGATCATTGCAGAGTCACATTCAACCTCAGTTTCTGTAACACCAACCAAAATTGTCTATCTATCTATCTATATACCTAGGCTGCTTCCCCCAAGGAAAGGGAGGTAGCCGAGACAGGACGACACACTCCCCATTTACTCATCCATTCAAACACATTCATTCGCATCCTCTGCTCAACTCTACCAGCCATCTCCCGAACAACTCCAGTTCTCCTTCGCACTTCATCATTTCGCACCCGATCCATACGCGTCACTCCACACATACTCCTCAGACACCTCATCTCCATTACATTCAAACTTTTCCTCTCTGCTACACCCATATTCCATGTTTCAGCCCTATATAACGCAGTCGGTACCACAACACCCTCATACAGCCTTCTCTTTACATCCATTCTAAGCGAACGACATTTAAACACTTTTTTCATTCCTCCCAGCACCTTTCCTACTTCATTTATTCTAAACTTCACTTCTGCATCTATTCTTCCATCCACAGCAACATGTGACCCTAGATATTTAAAACAATCTACCTCCTCAAGTAACTCACCATTCAAAACTATATTCATCCCCCTACCATCTATCAACCTCGTACACTTCATCACTTTACTCTTATTCTCATTTACTTTCAATTTCCTCCTTTCACACACCCTTCCAGACTCCTCTACCAACTGTCTCAATCTCTCCTCTGAATCAGTCACCAGTGCAGTATCATCTGCAAACAGCAGCTGCTTCAGATTCCACCCTCCACCATCAACATTCACCAGACTCGGACCTCCACCTAAAACTCTTGCATTCACCTCCCTTACAACACCATCCATGTAAATATTAAACAATCAAGGCGACATCACACATCCCTGTCGCAGGCCCACTCTCACGGGAAACCAGTCACTCACAACATTTCCCACTCTTACACACCCTCTTATTATTTACATAAAAACTTTTCACCCCTTTTAGTAACCTACCATCAAGTTCATACAATCTTAAAACAGTCCACAAAGCCTCCCTATCAATTCTATCATACGCTTTCTCTAAATGCATAAATGCCCAAAACACATCCTTGCCTTTCGCTAAATACTTTTCACACACTTGTCTCACAGCAAACACCTGATCAACGCATCCCTTCCCTCTCCTAAAGCCACAGTGCTCATCACCAATCACTCCCTCTGTACCCTCTCTAACTCTCATAATTAACACTCTACCATACACCTTACCTACAACACTCAACAGACTTATACCCCTAAAGCTAGTACATTCATACTTATCACCCTTGCCTTTATACAACGGGACCACACAAGCACCCAGTCAATTGGCACCATACCTTTCTCAAAGCACACATTCAACAATCTTACTAACCAGTCAACAATAGTCATTCCACCACCCTTCAGGCATTCCACAGAACACCCATCCATACCTGCAGCTTTCCCTGTTTTCATCTCCTTTACTGCCTTCTCCACTTCCTCCTTCGTGATCAAAGAATCATTTAACTCTCCCAACACATTTATTCCTTGCACCCTTCCATCCGCCACAATCTCAGCCACCCTTTCCTCCTCTACATTTAACAATCTTTCAAAATACTCTGCCCATCTCTTATTTACTGCATCCATTTAAATTAACATCCTTCCATCCTCTGATTTTACTCTTTCTTCCTTCCCAGACTCTCCCTTTCGCACCCTTTTCACCTCCTTCCAAAACATTTTCTTATTCTGTTGAAAATTCTCTGTCAGCCGCCTACCCCACCTCTCATCTGCTGCCACTTTAGCATCACGCACAGCCCTTCTCACTCTATTTCTCTTTTCCTTATACCTTTCATATGACATCTCATCCTTCCTCTGCAGCCACACTTCATATGCACTTCTCTTCTCAGCCACAGCCATACTTACTTCCTCACACCACCATTCACTTCCTTTTCTTACACCACCACCCACACGTCTCACACCACACACCTCTACTGCATGCCCCACCACAGCACTCTTAAAAAACTGCCATTCCTCCTCCACGCTGCCATTTTCCCGATCTTTCACCGCGTTCCACTCATCTTTCAATTTCTCCTGATACTGTATCTTTTTCTCTCTTTTATCCAACTCACTCACTTTCAAAACCTCCCTGCCACACCTAACCCTCCTAGCTCTAACCCATCTCTTACCTACTCTTAACTTTCCCTCCACCAGGTAGTGGTCAGACATACCTCCACCCTCCCCTCTCAGAACTCTCACATCCAACAATCTTCCTATTACATTCCTAGACACAACCACATAGTCCATCAAAGCTCTATCAACAACCCTTCCACCCTCCTGTCTCACTCATGTATACTTATAAATACCTTTCTTCTCAAACAGCGTATTCCCAATCACCATCTCTTGCTCAACACACATCGCTATCATTTGTTCCCCATTTTCATTTCTTCCAGGCACACCATGCATACCAACTACGCCTTCAACTGCTACATTTCCCACTCTAGCATTCAGATCTCCCATCATTACCACATTCACATTCGCTCCAAAACTCTGCAGACACTTATCAACATCATTCCAGAAAGACTCCCTCTCTTGTTCATCCCTTTCATTACCAGGCCCATATGCACTCACAAACACCCACAACTCACGTTCAAATTTCGCTTTCACCCACATCAGTCTCGATGACACCTCCTTCCATTCAATCACACATTGCTGTACTTCCGGACTCACTTGGCCACACCTTCTCTTGCCCTTCCTCTATCAACACCTGACAATCTTCCATTCACACTTCCAGACACAGATTCCCCCTTCCCTTTCATCTTCGTTTCACTCAAAGCTAACACATCCAACTTTCTTCTCACAAACATTCTCCCAATCTCCTCCCTTTTAGCCTCAATCGTACTACATCCACGCACATTCATAGACCCAATCTTCAGGGTACAGGGATAACTCCATCCCCCATCCCTTTCTCTGGCCTGTCTCTTTTTAGGAACTAAAAAACAGAGGAGGGGGTCCCTAGTCCCCTCACCCCGCCCCTTTTAGTCGCCTTTTACGACACGCAGGGAATACGGTGGCAGTATTCTTCCTAACACAACCTGGCCGCAGAGTAGTAGTACCACCCCATAGTGCGGCCAGGTTGTGTCCCCCCCGCCACAGGGGACAGCTCAGAAATTGTAGTTACAAGAAAATCCCAGACTACAAAAAAGCCAATTTTCACAAATTAAAGCTAACTTTACATAGCAGTGAATGGGAACCGATTAATGAAAACACAAATATACACACAGTATGGACAGAGTTCATAGAAATTCTTAATAAAGAAGTTAAGGATTGTGTACCGATGTGTAATAGAAGACCAGCAAAAAGTAACAGGCCAAAATGGTGGAACAGCAATATTAAGGGAAATCTTTCAGCAAAAAACTTGCTTATCAGAAATACAAAGCCACTATTAATGGGGAGGATAAAGATATTTACCATAACTTATGCTAAAAAGTTAATAAAGCAAAGTCAGAATAACCTTGAAGTGCATATTGCAAGCATCAGCATATCAAACCCAGAAGAATTTTAAAGTTACATCATAAGAAAATATTAATACCAACAACAGGACCACTAGTATCAGCAGATAGTGAGCATAGAAATGATGAAACCGAGATGGCTAAAATTCTTAATACTTTCTTTACATTGGTATTTACAGCAGAAAGTCCATGCTCGATCTAAACATCGTCCTATGCACACGCAGATGAAAATACACTCAAAGAAATAAGTATCAGTGAGAGAGATGTATTCCTTGCCCTAAATAAACTAAAGATAAATAAAACATTGGAAGTAAAAATGAAAAATGTAGTTATACAATGAATCATTCTCAACTCATGAATGTAAACCATGAAAGGATCTAGGAATAATTGTAACAGATGATCTTAAGCCAAGTAAACAATGCACAGAAGTTATAAAGAAAGCTAACAAACTAGTTGGATTTATAGACAGATCATTTGAGTTCAAATCTGATAATATAATTCTTACACTGTACAATTTCTTGGTGCGTCCACATTTAAGAGTAGTGTGTGAAGTTCAGGTCACCGTATTACTGGAAAGACACATAAATTAGAGAGAGTGCAGTGACGAGTAACAAAAGCAGTTAAATGAGCTAAAGTTATTTGATCTATCAAAGCGCAGGATCCGATTCAAATATTCAAGATTATTAAAGGAATCGATAATATGGATGCTGACAAGTACTTTGCCATTGATCGTTCAAACTATACTTGAGGTATTGGATACATGATTATTGGAAAGCATTTCCAGTCTAATGAAGCTAAGCATTTTTGTTTAACAGGGCTGTTAACATGAGGAATAAACTGCCTAGGGATGTCACTGATTGCAGTACAGTGGTGACATTCAAAAATCGCTTGGATAAGTATCTTGCTTCATATTTTCAGCTAAACACCTTCATGACAGAATAATAATGTAAGCTGTTTTTCTCTATTTCAGATTGCGATGAAATTATAGCAGGGAAATACTATGTAATTTATGATAACTGTAGCTTATTAACACTTGTAGTGTACAGATATTGCAGGACAGAATATAGTTTACCACTTTTCAGTCTTCCCTATGAAAATTCCATGTCAGCTTTTCCATGCTGCATGGTGGTCCTTCTCATTTTTTCCTCTCAGCGTCAACTGTAGGGTTCGGTGGGTGTGGGTGAGCCTTCTTGCTTTACTATCCCTACCTTCAACTTGTAGAATTGGATACCATAGTGATAGTCTTCTCTGTTACAAGCAGCCTCGAAAGGACTATTAGGTCCGTTGCTGTTTGCTTTCCTTTGTACTCCTTTGTAGGGTAGGGGTAGGGGCAGCAAGAGTGGTGGGGCACGAATAGGTGGGTGGGTAGGGTAGGGTAGGGGTGGGTTGGTGGCTGGGGTGGAAGGAGGTAGGGGTGAGTGGGCAGGGCTGGAATTGGGGCAGGATTGAGGTGGGGATTGGAGGGGTGGGTGAGGTAGGGGTAGAGGTACATGCAGAAGGGGTAGGTGGGGTAGGGTAGGAGTATTTGAGGTAGGGCAGGGTTGGGTAGGTGATGTGGGGGTAGGGGTGGGTGGGTGTGTGGTAGGGGTAGGGGTGGGTGGATGCATGGGGTAGGGGTGGGTGGGTGGGTGGATGCATGGGGTAGGGGTGGGTGGGTGGGTGGGTGGTGTAGGGGATGGGGTGGATGGGTGGGTGGTGTGGGGGTAGGGGTGGGTGGGTGGGTGGTATAGGGGATGGGGTGGGTGGGTGGATGGTGTGGGGGTAGGGGTGGTGGGTGTAAAGGTGGATAGGTGGGTTGGGTGGTATAGGTTAGGGATGAGAGGGTAGATGAGGTGGTGTAGGGTAAGGGTAGGAGGGTGGTGTAGGGTAAGGGTAGGAGGGTGGTGTAGGGTAAGGGTAGGAGGGTGGTGTAGGGTAAGGGTAGGAGGGTGGTGTAGGGTAAGGGTAGGAGGGTGGTGTAGGGTAAGGGTAGGAGGGTGGTGTAGGGTAAGGGTAGGAGGGTGGTGTAGGGTAAGGGTAGGAGGGTGTGGGGTAAGGGTGAAAGGGTGGGTGAGTGGCATGAGGTAGAGGTGAGAAGGTGGGTAGTTGGTGTGGGGTAGGGGTGAGAGGGTGGGTGGGTGGTGTGGGGGGGTAGGGGTGAGAGGGTGGGTGGTATATGGATAGGGTTGGGCTGGTGGGGAGAGGCCGGGGAGAGGCCGGGAAGAGGTGGATGGGTGGGGTGCTGTTGTGTAGGAGAGCATAGGTGAGTGGTGTGAGGGTAGGGGAGCATGGGTGAGTGGTGTGGGGGTGGGGGAGCATGGGTGAGTAGTGTGGGGGTAGGGGTGGGTTGGTGGCTGGTCTGGGAGTAGGGGTGGGTAATGTGGGGGGTAGTGGTAGGTTGGTGGCTGGGCTGGGAGTAGGGGTGGGTAGTGTGGGGGGGTAGAGGTGGCTGGTCTGAGAGTAGGGGTGGATAATGTGGGGGGTAGTGGTGGGTGGTCTGGGAGTAGGGGGTGGGTAGTGTTGGGGGTAGGAGTGGGTAGGTGGGTGGTATGAGAGTAGGGGTCAGTAGTGTGTGGAGTAGCGGAGGATTGGTGGGTGGTCTGTATGGGTGGGGTAGTGCAGAGGCTAGAGGTGGGTTCGTGAGTGGTCTGGGAGGAGGGATGGGTAGCTTGGGAGGTAATGGTGGGTGGTCTGGGAGTAGGGGTAAGTAGTGTGTGGGGTAGTGGTGGATTGGTTGGTGGTCTAGGAGTAGGGGTCGATAGTGTGGGGGGTAGGGGTGGTTGGATGGGTGGTCTGTGAGTAGGTGGGTGGAGGGGTGGGTGTAGTAGGTCAGGTGGGTGGGTGTTGTAGGACAGGTGTAGGAGGGTGGGTGGGTGGGTTTGAGAGGTAGGTTGGTAGGTGGGTGGGTGGATGAGGGGGGGGATGTGGGTGGATTGCTTCCAGGTCCAAAAGATGAGAGCTATCAAATGAAAAAATTGGGGGAGTAGGAGTAATAGGAGTAGGAAGCCATCTGCAGGAAGGTGACATCCTCGGAAATCAGTGGCAATTGATCTGCGACAATGTTGGTGAATCGTTCAGGAGAGGGAGACCCCTGGCGCTATGACAGCTTGCTCCTGTTGCAGCACTACTTCCTGTAGGAGAAGGGAATCCTTGGAGACAGTCGGTAGCATGAGGGGGGCAAGGCATTCAACAATCCAGCATTTATTTCAATTACTACATGTATAAATGTCAACCAATATGCCTATATAATCAGGGTTCCAGGGACTTCCACTGGCCTAATAATAATAATAATTTTATTATAATAATAATAATAATAATAATAACAATAATAAGAAATATTTAAAAAAATATTAATAAAAAATATGAGTAATCAAGGACATTATTACTAATCAAGGAAATTAATAATAATAATAATAATAATAATATTAAATAATAACAATATAATCATAATAATAAATAATAATTATAAATACTATTACTACTAATAAATATTATTAATAGTAATAGTAATAATAATAATAACAATAATTAGTAATAGTAATAATAATAAACATTATTACTATTAAACATTATTAATATTAATCCATCCATACATCCACCATCTGATTCTATGTTGTCCCATGAGGAGTATACTGTAGGAGTCCCGGACTAGACAAGTTGGTCCTGACATTTTAGATGAAAGTGATCAGCCTCACTCATCCCTGAGTGGCATTATGTGAGCAATAAACCCCAACCATCCCTTGGATATAAGCCTGCACCAGTTCAATCCGACTGGAGTGCCTTACTCACTCACTAAACCACCAGATGCCATAATTTGGTTATATGGTTACCACCCAGCAAAGTAAATGGTTTCCTGGTGTACCGGAAACCATTTGGCTTGTCACTCAGTGTAGAGTCACCCATAGGCAGAAGGAAGAGGAATGAATAAAGGAAAGAAAGGCAGAAGGGGGAGTGTAAAGTCACCTGTAGGCAGATGGAAGTGGAAAGAATGATGGAAAGAAAGACTGAAGAGGAAGGAAGGAAGAGAGGAAAAAGCAGACACCCAAAGCAGCACTACACTGAGTGAGTGGATGGTGAGTGTCCCACCTACCTCAAAATGATAATAATAATAATAATAATAATAATAACAGTTGTAGTAATCATCATGCAGGCAAACAAAAGGTAAAAAGAATTGATATTAGTTTATGAAAATTTTAAACCAACTATGCACTGATGGGGCCTGCACTGATTAAGAAAAAAGAAAAAAAAATGTTAACTTAGCTCTTTTGCAGTGGGATTCGGTGACCAGGTAGGTAGGGTCCTGGAGTCTGGCAATTGACGTTCCCCTCACATTCCAATCACCCGCAACAGTAGGCCTCAACAGACAAATACTGCTGGTCATTAGGGAAAATAATAATAATAATAATAATAATAATAATAACAATAAGAATAATATTACAATAATAATAATAATAATAATAATAATAATGGTACTGTACTTAAATACATAAAGTCCTAATACCATTACCAATACTAATACCAATAATTCTGTTACCAGTACCAATACTAATACCATGATGAAGTAAGGACAGAGGCTGATGTGCTGAGAGGGATTAGGATAATTTCAGCCCTGGCTATAATATCACATATTCGTGGTATAACAAATATAAAAAAAAAAGATATGAGGTATAACAAAACAGATGAGGTATAAGATGATATAACAAAAATATAAGAAAGACATACCAATATACCATAATACCAGACATGTGTTATAAAAGTAAATATACCATTAGAACCAATGAGGTATAATAAAACAATTTTACAAAAATATAACAAAGAGGAGCATACTAATATGAAGAACATAACACCGGATATTCGTGTTATAACAGGAACTATACCAAGAGTGGCGAAATGATGTATAAGGCGACAAAATATATCTGAAAAGTATAACAAGCATGTACTGCAAAACGACCATGGAACATTTCTGCAACTGATGTGAAAATGACATTTTTTCCACATCACACGAGAAATCACCAAATGCAAAGGGAATATCGCGTTATATCTGGTCCACCCTGTATTTATGCCATACTCATAAAACTAAGTGTGCACAAATTCTTTTTTGACCGACGGTTCCTCCCAATGATAAGGGGCAGAACCATTTATGTATTACAGTATGCTTCATGGTAGAATACTTTGGTACTCACAGTAGTGCGCAATGAAGAGCAGAGGTGGCTCTAGTGGTGGTGATGGTGGTTGCTGCATCAGTGGTAGGGATGATGTTCTTGTGATCTAACTTGTAAAGAAATCCACAAATGAACTTGAAACAACCACTCCATCCTTGCATCTTGTGAAAAATATTCATCATTAGTATACATGGTACTGTGGAGGAGATGGAGAACGAGAGACTAACGAGAAGTGTTGAGAGGAAGAGAGGAGGGAGAGGTAAAGGGAAGGTTGAGGATGAGGTGGAGGGATGAAGTGGAGAGGTGTGAGAGAGGGGTGTGTGAGCTGTGGAGAGGGTAGTGAAATGGCGGGGAACAGGGCGACATCGAGTTGATTTGTTAGCGGCCACCCCTTGCAGGATTGAGGCATCTGGCAATAGATAACAGGTATTTTTATGAAACTGATTCAGCAATGGTGTCCTTTTTTACAGGTAAACTTAAGACAAAATGAAAATTTCATCCCTAGTTCTTTGCTTTAGGATGTCACAGTTATTTCAAGATGTCACCAAACCACTGTGTAATCCATGTACCTCTTATGACTAAACCTCTAAGTAACGTCACCAAGTATTATGTCACCAAACCACTAAGTAATGTCATGAAACCTCTCTACCTGTCACTAAGAACCTCTGTGTCACCATGCATATATATTACCATCAGGCACATATTATAATGCCACCAAGCATATGTTATAATGCCACCAAGCATATATTCTAATGCCACAAACCATATATTTTAATGCCACCAACCATATTTTAATGCCACCAAGCATATATTTTAATGCCACCAACCATATTTTAATGCCACCAAGCATAATTTTAATGTCACCAAGCATACAGTTTCATGTCACCAAGCAGTTGTGTTACTAGACAATAGTTTGCAGCTTTTAGCTAGAGTGATCTTCATTCGTGTTTTTCTAGTAGCCCTAATATATGGTCGAGGAGAGGGACGCTTTCATGTGGTACCTCTGATATAACTGGGTGCTTCTAGTGCCCCGCTACACAAACATCCCTCGACTCTTCGTATCTCCTAAACAAGGGTCGTGGGCTGCAGGACAATTTCAGGCTGCACTCCACAGGGTTCCTATTTCAAATGAACCTGGAGCCACAGCAACAATATATGCATGAAGATCACTCTACCCAGGTCCACCACGAGGAGGTAAGCTGCTCGGACCCACGTCAAGCCCATCCCAACCCCCTTACCATTGGACATGCAGCCATCATCATCACTGCATAGACCTTGTAATTTTATGTTACAATCTGTCGCAGTGTTGAATGACAGCAGTAGACGTTTGGCTTTAGGCGAAACGTTTCAGACTGGAAGCATTAGATATGACCTTCAATTTCTTTCTTTATCTTAGTCTTGATCTTGATCTTGGTCACTGTCTTCTTTAGAACACACCAAGAACAGGGACTGGTGTACCCGAGATGAACAAAGCACACCGACAGGAACTGGTGTGCCTGTGGTGAAGAAAACACACTGACAGGAACTGGTGTGTCTGAGATGAAGAAAATATGCTGAGAACAAGAACTGGTGTGTGTACGGAGAAAACACACCAAGCTGGTGTGTGTGAGAAGAAAACACCAAGAACAGGAACTGGTGTGTGTGAGGAGAAAACACACCATGAACAGGAAATGGTGTGTGTGAGAAGAAAACACACCAAGAACCAGAATTGGTATGCGTGAGGAGAAAACACATCAAGAACAGTAAATGATGTGCATGGAATGTATGACATTCAGATAAGTGCTGGTGCCCTGAATTTGAGCAACACATCAGCCCAGACTATAACAGCCTGATTGCTTGTTGTAACCCTATGGTTAAGGCCTTAAAATGAGTCCTCTCAGGTACATCCAACACCCACATCTAATAAACATTTTGGATAACAATCACATGAAATCAAACCTTCAAAGACATTATTCAACAGAAAAAAATAAAAAATAAGCAACCACGTGATTGTCACATGCAAGGGTCAAGTGGATGTGATGGCCGTAACGTCCCCCCTTTGTGACAGCTCATCGTTCACCTTAAATGCTGTTGTGGGTTCTCACAGAATACCCTTACGACCAGGCCATTCCTTTCGAGACCCCACCTTAGCAACCCATGCTAAAGTGCCCATCCCAGCCACAACAACCAAATGCAGTGTGGATCGATATTGAATTGACACAAACTGGCGGGGCGTGTATGTGTAGCTTATTCTATGCAACCCAGCCATCCAGACTTCATGAGAAAGAAATGGTACATTTAATCAATTTAGTCAAGGAAAACACCTGGTATTCAGTAAACTAAATGGTATAGTAATAAACTACAAAGTGTCTGGGCTTTGCAAATTTTTACTGCCAGATGGCCCAATCCAGACACCAACTCTCACTAATTTTTCTGGGCTTGGGACTAGCACTGAGCTGAGCATGATTCCTCATCCTCGGATCAAGCACAACTCAATGGCTGGGTTAAAATGTCAAATGCTCCTTTTAATTTAACTTGGCCTAAAATTGCCATCTACCCATTTTGAATCCTGAATTCTAGCAAGATTAACAAACACTACACTTTTAACTCTAACGTGACTACTTCCATCCATCTATAAACAACTTTTTACTCTAACATGACTACTTCCATCCATCCATAAACAATCAGAGAAATAGGACATAACTTGATAAATTTCAAATAAAACAAGAGTACATGAGGCAAAAAAGAGAAAACATAACGTGAACTTTATGGCAGAAACAAATGGAAGGAAAAATCCATGGAGAGGTTACTTCAATATGAAGAAAATTTGGTATAGCAAGTAATAGTTGGTGGATGAGAGAGAGAGAGACTATGTGTGTGTGTGTGTGTGTGTGTGTGTGTGTGTGTGTGTGTGTGTGTGTGTGTGTGTGCGCGCATTTACCTGAAGTCCTAGAGTCCTTGAGAGTTCAGCCATGTCCTGAAGAATTCCTACGAGGTATGTAGGAGGTCATAAGTAATCCTGGAAAATCTCTTCCTAGCTTCCACACCCAGCTGACCATCACACTTTACTACTTAGGATCCTTTGTGGCCTAGGTGGGACAGCAGTTGTCTTGTGTTTCAGATCGCCAGAAGTCAGGGTTCAATTTGTCAGCAGGATCACATGATCATCCTGGAAAACAATGCGAAGTGAAAATCTTTCCTCACTGATTTACCTTTTAATTAATGGCAAGCTTCTCTACCTCTTGCCAATCAATTGTATGTGTACTTGTTTCTGGTAAGTTGTTGTTGTTGTCGATGCTCCACCCTAATCTGACGGGCCAAGTAAACCCACCAACCACAAGCAAGTAGTCGCCTCCCTGCAGCAGACAGCACCTCTCCAGGGTGGGAACAGGATCCTTCCACATGGCGAGGTGTAGGGAAAATGGAGGAGGCACCTTGTACTCCACCATCACACTGTCCTCTCTCAGTTCACACATCCCTCACATACAAACATCACCCCATCCCTCAACCCCATCCTCAGTCTCCCTCTTTCCCTCACCACATCCAGCTTGTTCACATACTCTCCTGCTCAGCCTCTCTTTCTCCATTCTCTCCTCATGGCTCAAGGTGACTCTATTACCCCCCCCCCTTTTTTTTCAGTAATTTCTGAAGAAAATGATCAATATTCACATCTGCCTGCACTCTGTAATGTGGTATGCAGGTTTATCACATCTATAGTTGGTCTGCTTCATCCTACGTTTTCCATAGTAAATCCTGATTGCTGGAAATCTGAATAGCCTTAGTAATGAGGTGGAACTAAGTCCTCTTGGTTATTAATCAACCCTCAAGTCTGACTACCCCTGGCCATAAACTATACTGAAAAGGGTGAATTTGCCGGGCTAGGACCAATGGACCATACAGTTTAAGCTGAAAAGAGGTAGGGTTATTTGTCAGATTAAGTATACTATAACAACTATGGGCTTTCTAAAAATAGCCATAACAATCTAGGGTTTCTTTCATTTCACAATTAAATTTTAAGCAAACTAACAAGAAGCATGAAGGTTAAAAAATTAAAATAGTCACAACTCCTAATCATATACTCGTGTGGTGAAGTGAAGATTCCGAGCATTTTAATGGTTTGTAAATGGGTGTGTGACCCATTTAACTGGGCAGACTGCTTTAGTTTCTTCTGTAACTTTTTCCCCCCTTTGTCTGTAGACCCTATCTCCAAGTGGGAACAGGTCAGGTTGATGATGCATTCTAAATACAAGCATCTCAACCTTTTTTCCATACAACTATACCATATTGATTACTTTAACTAGTCTTAAAACTGCTATCTCTCCATCTCAAATGCTGTGCTACAGCAAGATATTAACAACAGAATTATGATGCTTATCACAGGGAGTTGCTATCAAAAATTGTCGAGCTGCAGTGTTATATTCTTCAAACACTGAGTTACAGGAAATAGGCTGGAAAAAGGGGAAAAAAAAAACCACCACCAGCTTAAGGTGAACACACTGGAAGGGTGTGGGTGGGTGTAGGTGTGGATGTCTGTAGTCCCACGTTCATCGTTTCTGAATTAAGTTATCCTTTCCACTTATTCTTCCCCCGTCTCATCTCTTCTCTTCCTTAACCCTCTGCCTCTTCATCTTCTTCATCTTTCTTTATCCTCCATTTCACGGGACCCACTGCAGTGTTTTTTCTTGGTAATTTTTGTTATCTTTTCCTCTTCCTCCTCTCCCTGTGTTTTCTGCCTCTGATCCTCCTCCTCCTCTTCTCTTCCTTTTTTTTTTTTTTTTTTTTTCCCCGTCTTTCTCTTCTCCTTTGTCCCTTCCTCTTCTCCCATGTCCTTAACCCCACAAACTACCTCATCAACATTATTCCTGTTTCACTTTGCTTATAATTTTCTCCCATTCCCTTTCTAATCATATCCATTCTACTCTGCTCTTTCTTCTCTTTCTTTCTTCCCTTTCTTGCCTCCTCCTCTTTCCTTTCCCTCCCCTCCCCTAATCTTGGCACTGACAGCTGTCCCTGACAGTTCTGTTTCTCCTATTATAATTATCTCCCATTCTTTATCTTCTGTACATATCCCATCTCTTCTCCTTCCCTCCTTTCTTTCCTCCTTCTTCTCTTTCCCCTTATCCTGGCCGTGACGCCTTCGCCAGCAATATCCGAGGACCAAGCAAGGAGGCAAAGAGTGTCAATATTTGGTGTGTGCTTAAAGATGATCCTCCATATATACACCGGGCCAAGGTAGGTACGTACGGACGCTCGCATCTCCACCCTGCCATGGCTTGGGTGGGGACTTACAAGGGACATGGGGAGGACAGAGACCTTTGGGGGGACAGGTCAGGAAACAGTGGGGACAGGGACTAGGGATCAGTAGGGTAGGAAGGTTATTTTACTTACAGGGGACAGAGTTTGAGACTTGGAAGGGGAGTGGCTTGGGGATATGATTGGGAGAGGAGGGACTCAGAATGCATATAAGCACACTCCTCTCCTCTCCTGGTCTGAGTGGGGAACACTGGGAACTTGGTGGGAATTTAAAGGGAACTAGTGAGTCTGGGCTTGGGGACTTGGAGACACGAGGGAACCTGGGGTTGGGGAAGTGGCAAAAAGCTGATGTAGATGAAAAATTAGGAAAGATAGGAGTGCTGGGGTGAGGAATAATTTGGACTAAGCGGGGGCTAGCTCCTGGAATGAGGAGGAAATGAGAGGGGGCATGGTGATACAGGGGGGCGAGGGGGAAGAAGAGGTGATTATAGGAGACGGGACTTGATGAAGGGTGGGAGGAGGGGGTAAGGACAGGGGACAGAACTTGGGGTGTAGGCAGGAACTGTGGGCTGAGTAGGGATGGGGTGATTGGGCTGTTGTATAGGGACGGTACTTAAAGGGGTTTGGGTTTGGGAAATTAGTACGGAGGCATGAGGTGGGGATGGGGTGGAGATGGGGGGAAAAGGAAAATTTTGTTAGGAGAGGCTGGGGAAGTGAGTTAGGTCAGGGAGGCAAGAAAGAATACAGGGAAGCAAGAGAGATAGTGGATAAAAGGTGGAAAGGAGAGGGGACCAAACTCAGGGACCTCGTTGTCATTTTATCCCCCTCGCTGTGTACCCTCAAGATTAAAGTTCCCCTACCCCTTAAAAAATTCATAATGATCTTGATGACTCATTTAGGGATTACTCGTGGGTTAGAGGTCTCGAGGGGAAAAAATTATCAGGATTTTTTTCAGGTTCGGGAGGACGGGAGAAGAAATCAAGTAGGAGGTGAAGTAGAAAGATGCTTAATATACGGGAGGACGGGAGAAGAAATCAAGTGGGAGGTGAAATAGAAAGATGCTTAATATACTGTGACAACTTTACAGATGTCGACGAGCAAGGAAGGACGGGAAAAAGATGCAAGAAGAAGGACGTAAGGAAGGAAGGGAAAAACGCACAGCATATGGAAGGAAGGAAGGGGAAAAAAGGAAAAAAGAGCAGGATGGATGGACTGATGATAGAAAGGAAGGAAATATATTTAACAATTATGGATTAGTCGTGGGTTAAGAGGCGTCACATATTGAAAAAACAAAAAAAAACACCATCGGGATGGTTTTTAGTTGAGGGATATACGAGATAAGGCAGTAAGTGATTTGTGTAAAAATGACACAAAACATTTTTTTTTTCATACTAATGGACAAGGAAGGAATTATTTTAATCATGTTCAGATTGATTTGAGGAGTTTATGGTGTTCATCAACCCTTTCACCACAAAGATGCTTTGGATATTATAAACAGTAGCTGTATGGAGATAGAGAGAGAGGTAATATGGAAGGAAAAAAAAAAGATGAAAGGTGTGTGTGTGTGTGTGTGTGTTTGTGTGTGTGAGAGAGAGAGAGAGAGAGAGCTGCAGCAGTCACAATCCTGCGACACTTTCCCTCGGGTCCCTGAACATTTTACCCAAATTTATGCCCCCATTTGCCTTCATGCGTTATTAGCTCACCTCCATCCATATTCCCATGAGTCAGCCCCCCCCCCATCTCTCTCTCTCTCTCTCTCCCTCCCTCTCTCTCTCTCTCTCTCTACTTTCTGTGTAGTTTTCCTCTTCGACTTTCTCTCTTGCTCTCCGTGTAATTATCTTCTTCCTACCGCATCTTTAGTTTCCCCACCATTTTCTAGTTTTTCTATTATACATCAAACTTCACCAAATCATACCACACCATAGCATACCACACCACATCACACTGTGCTAAACTCCACTACGCTACACTACACTACATTACACTACGCAACACTACACTACTCTACACACTACGCTACTCTACACTACATTACACTACACAGCTTATCCCAGGCCCAGTGACTCAGCCTCTCCAAAACTGAGGTGCTTGTGACGGGAGTATGCAAATAGCCTGTGACGTGTGTGTGTGTGTGTGTGTGTGTGTGTGTGTGTGTGTGTGTGTGTGTGTGTGTGTGTGTGTGTGTGTGTGTGTGTGACTGAGCGAGCTGTAGTGGGAGAGTATCCGTGTGCGTGTGAGTGTATGTACGAGTGTGTGCGCGTGTGCGTGTGGCCGTGGACGCCTCATTAGCCACCTGAGGACCGGGCTTAAGGCTGCCCCGCTCTATGGCAGGCTTGGACTACAGTGGTTTACTTGCCATTAATTATTACTCTCTCTCTCTCTCTCTCTCTCTCTCTCTCTCTCTCTCTCTCTCAGGGCGTCGCGCCATATTGCCTGTATTGTTCTTGGGAAACCTTTTTATCATTTTCTTTTTGCAAGAAGGACTTTCCAGATTACTTTATTCCTGTATTTTTTTATGCATAAAGAAGTAAGCAAAGACGACACTAAATATCATGTCCTGTGTATGTCACAATAAGAGATACTAGAATTCAAGGTCAGTTCGTGTCGAGATGCTTTTTCGTAAGCTGGGACGAACTTTATTATTATTATTATTATAATTATTTATGGTTTGTGGAGTAAGTGAATGGAGGTGTGCCCCATTTTCTCAGGGTATTTTGATAATCGTTTGTGTACTATTCTGGTTTCCATTGTAGTATATTTAGCTTCTATTCACTCGACATCAATAAAAGGAAAATGGTTAGGATGATGGTGACGTATGATATTTTTGCTTTTTTCTCGTATCCCTGAAAAAACTGGATGGAAGAAACGTATAATTCAGCTTGACGTTTGAGGAATGAATGATGACTGAATCCTTGGTAATATAAAAATGACTTAAAATTTACTAATACGCATTATGGACTAGTAGTGGCCACTGAAACACCTGACCATTTTTGTCGTATTCCATGCTCCATTCGTCAAACTCCCTGTCTGTCTGCCCCTCTCCCTCTGTATATTTCTGTGTCTAAATGCAGAATTATGGGTATACATTCTTACCACTACCATATACTCAGTGGTCTGTCTTATTAAGCAATGTTTCCGTCTCCTTCTCTCTCTCCCTCTCTCTCTCTCTCTCTCTCTCTCTCAGCCACTTCCACCCAGGGCCGCCTCGTCTTCTGGCCCGACGCCTTTACCCAGCTCTCTTTTGCCCCTCCTCCCGCGGTGCTCTCTCTCCTCTCCTTCGCCCTCCATCCATCCACTTTACTCCTTCCAGACACTCTCCTTACGTCTCCCCCTCCACCTCCCCTCTACTCCTCCCTACTCTCCCTCTCTTTCTCTCTCTCCTTCCACGTTTCTACTTCCAGGCACACTCCCTAAGTCCCCCCTCTCCCTCTCTACCTTGCCCACCCCTTCCTTTCTCTCTCCTTTCTCTTAACTCTTTCTTTCTCTTCTTTTACTCCTCCCTATTCTCTCGTTCTCTCTCTGACTTCTTTCAACTTTCCTTATTTTTCCATTTTCCTTTCCCAACTGCTCTCCCTCATTTATCTCCCCAACATTTTCCCAGTATTACCTGCCCAATCATTCATGGTCTACTCTTACTCGTTTTCTCCTTGTATCTTCTTTCCATGTCTCATCTCCCCTCCTTCCTACTCTCTCTACCCTCTTTCGTCCTTCATCCATTCACATATTCCTTTCAAAAACTCTCCTTACGTCCCTCCCTTTCTCTTCCCTCTATTCTCTTACTCCTTCCTTCCTTTCTTTCTTTCGCCCTCCCATCTCCCTTCTACCTCTGCCCCCCTTTGCCCTACCTTTTTCCCTTTTCCTTGATCTCAAACTCTCCCTGCCCCACTTCTTTTCAGCCTTCTCCATTCCTCTTTCTTCCTCTTCTTTTTCCTCTCAATCGTTCTTTTTGTGTCTCTCATCTTCTTTCATCCCTCCTCCGTACTCTCCTACCTTCCCCTTCTGCTTCCCATAAGTTTCACTTCCCCCCCTATCTCCCCCGTATCTCTCCCCCTCCTCTAACTGATTTTTTGTCTTCTTTCCCTTTCCCCTTTCCTCTTCCGTCTTGCCTGCTCTTCTCTTACCCTTTGTCTTCACGTCCTTCTCTTCTCTTCTCTTACCTCCCCATCCTCCCCTTTCTCTCTCATTCTCTATCCTCCCCATTCTACTTTCTACCCCTCCCATACTCCCCCTCCCCTCAGTTGCTCTCCTTCTCATTCCTTTGTAGCTATTCTCCTTGTGTCTCCCTTCCCCTCCTCCCTAGTCTCTGATTTCTTCCTTCCCTTTATTTTCTATACCCTCCCTGTTTTCACTCCATCCCTCTCTCCTTCCTCCACACCTCCGCTATACTTCCCGTCTCTCCTCCTGCCTCCTGTCACTCCTTCCCACCCACTTATCCGGACTCCTTGTGTCTTATTACTTTCTCTTTATCTCTTGTCCCAGCTCTTACCCCGTCCTCATACTCTCCACTCTGATGCTGGAGAGGGATGTATTCATGTGCTGGCAGCGGTACAGCCTGGCGGCTCCGCCACTTAATAGTGCACATGTCCCACAGCTACCTCCCCATCCCCTGAAAGGAGGGTGGCGGACTGCAGGAAAAGAGCAGTTTCAGCCTTCAGTTCATCGAACTCACGCTCATATGAGGCTACGGTTGCAAGTACTGCTACTCTTCTGCTCTCCATTCTCACCACCAATCCTGTCTCTACCCCAGTACTCCCTTCAGGTCCCCCTCCCCCCACTCGTCTCTCTGTCTACTCTCTATCACTCTCCTTTCATCTCCGCATCTTCCTCCTCTCTCCCACTATCTTTTCATCCCCTTCCCCTTTCTCCACGCATTCTTCTCTACTCCCACCTGTCCCCCTTCCCCTTCTGATTATGTATCCCCCACTCCCAACACACCGTTCTCTCTCCCCTCCCTTCTGTCCTCCTGCTTATGATATTCTCATCTACACTTCATTCTCCACCACCCCATCCAACTCTCCACCACCCCTGTCCAACTCCATACACCACCCCTTTCTCTTGCTGTCAGTCATCCTTCTTCATACTTTTCTTCAACAGTCCCTTCTCTCTCGACTGGTTTTCTCTAATTTCCGCTCTCTCTTCCTCCAGTAATCTTTTCCCTTACCCAACTCTGTCGCTGTTTCCCACCCCCTCTCTACTTTCCTAACACTCCTCCTCGCCAACTCTCTTTGTCCCCCTTTGTTCTACTTTCTTTCCCAGATTTAAGCTTTCTTCCTTCTCAGGCAACATTACATTTTTCCTGTCATCTTACTCTCTTCTTTCCTTTTCTCCCTGTTTTCATAATGTACTCTCTTCTCACTCTCCTTACGACCCCTTTCTCTCTCACTGCTCGCATAACTTTCCCTTCACACTTCCCTGACAGTCAACCCCTCCCACCCTCCTGTATTTTGTGCTTCTCCCCCTTCCACCAATTTACTGTTATCTCACCCCCTCACTGGTGTCGTATCTTCTTCTTAGTGTCACTCCGCTTTTTCCACTGTCCTTAGTTACCTGTCCCCTTCTATGCTTTTCCCCCTCCCCTTCCATCCTTCTGCTCCCTCCTCTTCCATTCTTTTCCCCCTCCCGTCTATGCTTCCATCCCTACGCTCTCTCCCCCTCCATTTCTCCACTAGGCCCCTTCCATTTTTCAACCATTCCCTCTCATCCCACGTCCTCCCATTCCATCCTTCCACCTCTTCCCGTACCATCCTTCCACTCCGTCTTGTACCATCCTTCCACCTCCTCCCGTTCCACCCTTCCGCCCCTCCTCTTCCATACTTTCACCTCCTAAACTTCCATCCTTCCTCTCCTTCTCGTCCATACTTCCACCCTCTCCCACTGCCTCCTTCTCCCTACTTCATCTAATTTCTGTATCTTCCCACCCACTAACCTCTTTTCTTATCCAACTTTGTCGTAGTCTCCCCTCCCTCCCCTGCTTACTTAGTCCCCCCGTCCCCATACTCCAGACACCCCCCCCTCCTCATACTTTCCAACCCTCGTCGCTTACAGTGCTCTCTCTCTCTCTCTCTCTCTCTCTCTCTCTCTCTCTCTCTCTCTCTCTCTCTCTCTCTCTCCTGTCTATTTATTGATGTGCTCGTGTGTGTGTGTGTGTGTGTGTGTGTGTGTGTGTGTGTGTGTGTGTGTGTGTGTGTGCGCGTGCGTGCGTGCGTGCGTGTGTGCGTGCGTGCGTGCGCGTGTGTGTGTGTGTGTGTGGGGGGGGGGTATCTGTACTAAATTATCTCGTCCAGAAGTTACTGAGAGAATATCAAAAGTAATGAAGATTTTATATATGAGTAGTAACTGTTCTGTTTGAGAGGTAATGGCCTTGGAAATGGTTAATGCTCTAGGTGACGGATATTCTATCAGCTGAGCAAAGTCGGCTGGTGTTTGCCTCAATGAAATGAAGATAATCGAGTGCTGTGTGGAATTCATTATTTTAACTGCTTGTACTGTATGTTCCTCAAATGAATACGATCATCTTGTCCTTTGCCTGAATATTGCACCGGGTATTATGCCCAATAGTGTCCATAGGGCGTAAGAGTTTAGCTGGTGGGCTTTCACTCAGCTGAATAAAGTGGCAAGATTTTAGTTTCAAAAATAAATAGGCTTCTCAAATTAAGGGACATTTTAAAATCTTATGACTACTATAAATTTTCGCTGCTACAAATACCCTCTGATAAACAAAATCGCCTGAATAAGCCTGAATATAATACCTGAGAGAGTTCACAGCATCACTGGAAGGGGGCTGTGTTGTGCAGTGATGTGAGAAATAGAATATAGTTCACTGAAACGAAACTAAAGCGATCATACTGACCCGAGGGGAACAACCTTACTTGTGTTTATGTGTGTGTGTGTGTGTGTGTGTGTGTGTGTGTGTGTGTGTGTGTGTGTGTGTGTGAGAGAGAGAGAGAGAGAGAGAAATGCATTGCAAAGTTTGGTACCGCTTGGCCGCACCTTCAAACTTTAACAATTTTAGGAGATCTTCAGTGATGTGTGACTTTACCACTCATATGCAGGTCTCTCTCTCTCTCTCTCTCTCTCTCTCTCTCTCTCTCTCTCTCTGACACAGGCTAATAAAGTACTGAATGGGAACTGTTACATTACTAAGCTACAATGTACAAATACAAATTCTTAACTTACAACTCGATGTCTTGGAGCACTTCTTACACTACATCACAAAACTAAGGGAATAACTTAGAGATGGCTGCAGTTGTGAGAGTAACAGTTCTACCACGTCTAGTGCTTCTTAACAATTACATCCCAGTACCCAGGCATCTTTTTACTGTACTGGCCTATCCAACATCTTTTTTTCAATGTCTTCGAGAGGGTGGTCACACGAGACTATTCAGCTGGATGATTGGCTGATGTATTCTCTAGGGGCGGTCCTCATCACTTGGGTTCAGCTCCACCTCCTTTCTCTCCTTGTAATTCGATACGGGTTGACCTTTATCATCGCTGATACGCTGTGCTCCAAACTGGGTCTCAGCTAAGTCTGAATTGATGGAAACTTGAGCCAGGGCTAGCCGAGATAGGACGACTTCGCACGGTCACTTCACACGGTCAAAACCCTATATTAGTGGTTGGGGCAACGGCGTTCGCCCAAAATAGGCTTCACACAGTCAGAGGTGTTCACACTTCCATGTCCAGATTAGTGGCGGGCAGAGCCGGTAATAGACACTAATATGGAATTTCGGTAAAGTCGCTAATGTCTACGGGCACGAAGCTGGGGTTTCAGTGTCCTAATAAGGTGTTGGCTATTATCTTCAATGGCCAATGTGAATGCACTTTTTACATTAGTCATCGCTGAGTAGGTAACTACCAGATAATCATTTAATGTGTAATTTAACTCAAAACATTATCAGAAGTATCAAAAGTTTTCCCTAAGCTGAATAAAATCGTCTAACAATGGCAAGCATAATCCATAAAAGACATTCTGTACTGTAATGAATGGAAACAGACAGTTCCACGAATACGAGAGCTGTGAGGCAACATAACAGTGAATTCGTAGCCTGTGTGTGAAGGGCATTTGGCTGCTGCTGGTGCTTCCTCCTACCTCCCCCTCTCCCACACACTGACACACTCATTACTCACACCTCCACAGCCTGACACACCACAGCAGGGCCGAGTAAAGGGAGGAGAGGAAAGGAGACTAGCAGAGAGAAGAGGAGGGGAAAGGAGAGGAGGTGAACGGAGAAATGAGCAGAGAGGAGACAGGTTGAGTTGACAAGACGAGAGAGAGAGAGAGAGAGAGAGAGAGAGAGAGAGAGAGAGAGAGAGAGAGAGAGAGAGAGAGAGAGACCGTCTCTGTAGCAGTGAAGGCATTGGGCAAGGTGAAAATTGATGAAGAGACAGGCTGCCTCACTCAATCTTCAGTGTCACTCTCAGTCCACTCTCATTTTCGCTCTTACTTCGTCACTCCCAGTCTCTATAACTCTTACCCATATATCTCACTCTCACAATCTGTCACTCATTGCACTATCATTCACACTTATTTGGTTACTATTTGTCACAATCAATATTACAGTCAACCTCATATTCGCTGTTACTCCCACTGTCATCATGTTTTCTGTCGTACTGTCGCTCTCACTGTCGATCTTACTCACTCTCAGTCCCTATCGCTCTTACTGTCACTTGCTCTTACCCTCGTCGTTGCTCTTTGTCAATCCCATTCTTTCTATCGCTCTTAATTTCACCCTTTCATTTCTCTCTCTCTCTCTCTCTCTCTCTCTCTCTCCCAATAATCCTAAAATATTAAATCTCCGCCAGAGACACACATTTCCCGGACATGACATTCAATTACATTACCGTTCATTAATTTTTCTAATGC
This sequence comes from Coenobita brevimanus, assembly GCF_032717465.1. Lineage (NCBI taxonomy): Eukaryota > Metazoa > Arthropoda > Malacostraca > Decapoda > Coenobitidae > Coenobita > Coenobita brevimanus. The sequence continues at coordinate 14,868,314 of NC_137019.1, forward strand.
CATGTAAAAATATAATTACACTCACACCATCTCTCTCTCTCTCTCTCTCTCTCTCTCTCTCTCTCTCTCTCTCTCTCTCTCACCATCGCTGTCACTCATTGTCACAACCATTTCCATCTTCATCATGCCTTTAAATTTTGTCTTCCCACTATTTCCATTCCCACCATCACCCTTTTTCACTCTCACCATCTCTCTCACTCTCTCACTATCAGTCACATTCATCATTACTCCCACTATCATAATCACATCTTCCTTCACCAAATGTCTCACTTTCATCCACATTCCATTTTCATCACTATCAGTCTTAACATTACTCTCAGTCCCACCGTCACTATCCTTCTCACTATCCCTCTCGCTCTCACCATCACTATCCTTCTCACTATCCCTCTCACCATCCCTCTCGCCTCCATAATCATAAAATACTAGGTACACATTTGCCAGACATGACATTCAATTACACTACTGTTAATCACGTTTTCTAATGCCCTGTAAAAATAACATTACAGCGTCCAGAATCGATCGTAAATAGTGTTCATTACAGCAATATTAGAGCAAGATTATTATGAACACATTTTAGTGCCATGACGACCGTGTACTGCGTAATTTTTTTTCTACCGTCGGACGATTTTATTCAGCTTAGGAGAGACTATTAAAACCTATGATATGTGCACCCCATTGTTACTGCTTTATTTTTGCTTTTGGTAGACGATTTTTCTCATTTTACTGTTCGTGGTAAAAGGGGTTAATGAAGGTTGTATCTGAAAGTCCCATAAGCTGAATGATACTGTCTGGAAGCAGCTTTATAAACACACACACACACACACACACACACACACACACACACACACACAAACACACAAATAGGGGCCATCGTATGGACGGGGAAGACTTTGTACGGTTTAACTTTTGTTTCTACTACCTGCAAACACTTTTATTCATGCAAGAAAATGCCTTATCTTCCAACTACCACTGCACTGTATTCAGATTTTACAATGTGGTCGTAGTAAAGGGGTAAATCTCTCTCTCTCTCTCTCTCTCTCTCTCTCTCTCTCTCTCTCACCTACTAACCCCCTATCCCTACAGCAGACCAACAGCAGGGAGACCAGAGCAGCGAGTTTCCATTATGCCGCTAAATTATGGCCAGTCTCACCCTCATAAATACCATCCTTTTTCAAAATTAGATTCCCCTTTGAATAACCTTGTTTATATTCAACGACAATAGCGCAGTTCAATTGGCTTTTATGCAGTTATGTGCGTGCATGGTGTGTGCGTGCGTTGTGGGTGTGTAAAGCGTTTGTTGTTGTGTGTGTGTTGACGAGCCACTGATATACAATACAAGCTGCAGTGGTTGTCTGTGGGCCCCCTTGTTGTCAATATTGCAGTGCTGATTTGGGTTTATGGGTGTAGGGGGTTGGTGGTACCCTATGTGGCAATGCTCACTCGTCTCTCTATCGTTCCGCATTTTTTTTTTTTTTTTTTTAACGATTCATTTCTCTATTTTTTTGTATATCCACTTTATAAACTGACTCTTAAATTCTTATCATATACTTTGTTTATTCACACACACACACACACACACACACACACACACACACACACACACACACACACACACACACACACACACAGAAAATTACATAAGCAGAAAAAGTGAAATAGGATGTAGATTTTGCAATATTCTGCAACAAGGCTTGATATACATTTACTGGATATAGTGGTTGGTTTGGGGGAGGCTCGTTGTCAGTGGCCCGTATTCTCATTGGTTATGGAAGTTCCCTAACACCTATTCGTAAGCGATTTATGATGCTTATTACAAATTGCTTATTACACATTGGCTAGCATAAATAATAAGGCGAGCAACACCTATTTAATGTTCAGAATGAGTAAAATTAACGTGGAAGGTCGACGTATATATAATACTGATAATAGTAAGTAAAAATTCAGTATCTGTAAAAATGAGAGGGAGAAGGAGCGAGAGAGCGAGTGAGAGGGCGAAGGTTGGGAGGGAGACCGTCAGAGAGGGAGAGGGATTTACCAGGATCAGCACAGAGGAGGAAGAGGACACGGGGAAGGGGGGCGAAAAGGAGGAGAGAAAGGGAGAGGGAGAGCAGACAGGGCGAAGGAGGAGGAGGGAAGAGAAAGGGAAGAGTGGGAAGGGGAGAGAGAGAGAGAGAGAGAGAGAGAGAGAGCGAAGGAGGAGGAAGGGAGAGATACGAGTAGAGGGTGAAACTGTGGATAAGTGGAAAGGAAGGATGAGAGGACAGGGGGGTGGGGAGGAGATGGATTGATTGACTGATTAAATATTTTTGGCGGCGCAACAGCTAATGCCGTAAGCCGCCTGGGTAGGGATTGAGGTAAGATGAGAAGAAGGGGAACAAAGGGATGGGGAAGAAGAGTGAGAGAGAAGAGAGGAGGTAGGTGGGAGGGCGTAGAGAGGAAGTGGAGGAAAATTTCGTAGAGAGGAGGCTAGAGGAAAGGAGGGGTGATGGAGAGATGGAGGGGGAATGGAAAGATAGTGGAGGAAAGGAGCACAGAGGGGGTGATGAGGAGAAGAGAGACGAAAGATCAAGACTCAAGAGGGAGACCGTGAGAAGGGTGGTAAGGGAAAGAGGGTGTGGGGAAGACAGGGTGGAGAGGAAAGAGGGTGTGGGGAGGATGGGGTGGAGGGGAATGGGACAACCAAATCCAGGGGGAGGGGGGAGGGATTACTTGTCCTCGCAGTGGGATTGCCAGGGGGATTATAGGCAGCGTCCGTCTAAAGGATTCCTACCTTGATTAAATGAGAGGCCACAGTGCGCTAAGGGAACCACTTTTAACCTCTTCCTAACGATGACATATCCCTGATTCTGGATGCACTATAATCTCTAGGAGCGGTCCTGTCCGAAGGTCTCTCACTAAAGATTTTCGGACGCAAAGTGCTTAACTCTCGTAGACTTTAGCGATTTTAGAGAAGCCACGCCACACCAAACCACACCACACAAAGTATTATTCCACCCTCTCACACTACACCACACAAAATCACCATGGCACAACACATCACACCACACCACACAAAGCATCATACCACCCACTCACACACCACACCACACAAAATCACTCTGGCACAACACACCACGCCACACTACACAAAACATCATACCACCTGAAGTTCTCGCCCCTTATTACTTTAGTAGTTATTCTTCCTACCCCTTCAGTTCCAAGACGTCTCTGTTTACTTTGCCACTGCCAGACGAAGTTAGTGATGAGAAAATTTTGTGATGGAGTTATACAGTCTCCGAACCGTTCCAGTATGAATGAGTCTGTTCAGATTATATTACTGTTACCATCACAACAGCTGAGTGCGAAGGGTGAGATGTGTGAACGTTGAGTGTGGATTTGCGAGAGGCAGACCGAAAAAAACTTGGTACGAAGTCATGCAGAGTAAACTCAGGGAGAGGAGACCCAACGGAGAGGCTGATAGACATTAACTGCGTGAAGAACCGCCATCAGGTCACCAAAGCCAATGCATGTAAAAAATGTTTGAGCCTTTATAAACGATAAGATACAATTACCGCCACACGATTACATTTAGTCTATGGGATGCTCTTGTCATATGGGGTTCAAGACAACCTTCATTAATTGCTTCAGTACGATCTCTTTTCATACATTCTTACTGCTGCCTGACAATTTTGTTCTGACTGAGGTTATTTAGCTCCTCCCATTCCTCTCTATCTGATGAAGTCCTTATCCCATTCTCGCCACCAACATACAATTCTACTCAACCCTAAGCTTGTAAGTAGACACATCAGATGAGAAGTAATCACTGAAATAGCGATAGCAAAGGGAGAGATGCGACACTGCGGTGATAAGGGGGAGGCTGAAGGGAGTCAGTGGGGGATGGGGGTAGCTGAAAAGTCCTTAGCCCCACCCTCTGGAAGTGTTGTATGAAATGAGCCTTCCACCCACCCACCCAATCACGCCGCCCGCACGCACTCTCACACACACACACACACACATACACACGAAACTGTACTTTCCACAGGGGAGAAAAAAGCCGTACAAGGTCAGGAACTGTGCAGAGTCAATTTCTAAGCCATTCCAAAGCAAGACTAAACGAAAAAGACGTCATCCTATTGAAGGGCTTAGGCAAGTGAGATACACAACAGAGGGAGTCCAAAGGGAAACGCTCTGGCCTTGATAATTGGGGCCGGGGCTTGATATTGTGTGGCGGGTGAACTGCTCTTCCCCGCTCGCTAAAGGACTGCAAATTGAATCCTTCACGAACACGGCTTTGCTGGGCGGGGAAATTTCACGACCAGGCTCACCCCGACTTTAATATAGGCGCCACCACAAACTTATACTTCGATGCTAATTAGGAAACGCACTGACAAACGCGCGCTCGCACGCGCACGCACGCACGCACGCACGCACACGCACACACACACACACACACACACACACACACACACACACACATGCACGCACAATGCACACTTAATCGAAACTAGCAAATCATACATAAATAAACTGCAGCCCAACAAGAAAAAAAAAAAAAATCCTTTAACAGAGGCCTAACTAGTAAAAAAAAATCACATCCTCAAAAACCCAAACAGTTCTTAATAATCCGACAAAAAAAATATATATATATTCATAACATTCCCAAGGTTCACGAAATTAAATGCACTGGAATCATTAAAAAAAAAAAAACGCAATCATTCTTAAAAACTGTTTATCCATAACACAATAAAAACGCAAACATAATCCACTCATACCCTCACAAAAACATCAGCGAAACTCTATTTATACTCCAGATAGAAAAAAAACACACAATGCTCTTTCATAATCCCACGTAATTCCACCAAATTCATTCACACTAGCACAAAAAGGGCAAAAAGCCAATGATAATTCCTGAAAAAACGCACATGCACTACACACACACTCACACTCACACACACACACACACACACACACACACACACACACACAAAATTCCATCATAAAATCCTGGAAAAAAAAAAAAAAAAAAAAAAAACTATCCCTATTTATAGCAGCAGCAGCAATCCCTGACTTACTACTAAAAGCCTCCGAGTCTCCCACGGGGACGTAATAAACAGCCACTTAAAAGTAAAGCAGATTAATGGACGTGAACTGTGCCTGTTAAAAAGATGGAGTCGAATTACGTGTCTGTTTCCGCGGCGAGGTGAGGGTGATGTGATGCTGTGAGGATGGATGGATGGATGGATGGCTGGATGGATGGATGGCAGGAAGGATGGATGGATGGGAGTATTGTTATCAGCCACACTCAGACATACTCAAGAACCTAGCCATATTATCTTCCAAAACTGTCACGTTTACACTTTCACACCACAGCTACACTCAAATATACCAGTCAAGTATACTAAGATTTATGCTAAGATAAGAGTCATCTCAGCCAACCTTTCCACCATAACTACCATAGCCACAGCTGGACGCCACACGCATATTCTACCATAATTGTTGTACCTTTAATTGGCCCAGATTTTTGTTCCAGTGCAGCGTATTTCATGTAGCTGAATGGCTGAATGAGACACTACTGTGACACAACATCCTTTTCACAGCAAGCTTTCGTGACTATCATCATCCTCTAAGTGTTAATATAACTGCTACAGACCATACCTGGAAGCGAAGAGAGCGCGATGTTAGTTCAATTTAGAGTAAAGAGGACCAGTCAAACTTAGTCCTCACAATTATACTCCCCCAGCCATCTTAGTAATACCCAGTCATGCCTGAAATTTACTCAGTTCAGCCATATCTGAACTCCACAGTCGTACTCTGCTGCCACAGTTTCCAGTCACATTTGTATTTAGACACCACAGCCACATTCAGCCATATCCAGCCCTTTCAGCCATACTCAGCCACTATGAATGTTAATAGTCTGTGTGGATCATCAGAACGCTCTTATTTTTCTGACTGCCTGTATATGTTTAAGTCTAGCCATCTATTTACGGTTATCGTCTGTCTGTAATTTTGTTTAGCTGTTAAAATGTCTGTCTCCCAGTCTATCTTTCTGCCAGTTTATCTGTTTGTCGGTCTGTCTGACTGTGTATCTACCTCCTTTATATCTAGATGATAACTGTCAAAAAATAGACTACAAATTACCTCTCTCTCTCTCTCTCTCCTTGTGTCTGTTTCAACACACGCGCGTACGCACACATTCACACACACACACACACACACACACACACACACACACACACACACACACACACACACACACACAATCCCCCACTCACACACAATCTCTATTCCCATCTCTCCCATTCCTTTTCTCAGTGACACACACGAAAATAAACGAGAGTAGTTTTTACTTTACGGACCTCTTCCTCATCAGACACGGGGAGATGAGATGGAGAGTGTCAGGTTACGAGAGACTGTGCTCCATAGAAGGCAACTTTCTGATTACTGTACTTTAAGTTTACTATCTTCGAACGATTTTATTCACGGTCGGAGACTTCAAAGTAGGAAGGTTCTTCACTATGAGGCATGATTTTGTAAAGTGTGATTCTGAGTTGTGATACTGTGATGTGTGATTTTGTGATGTGGAATTTGTGAATCTGTTATGTCTGAGTTTATGAAACGTGATGTTTTGATGAATGGTTTTTACGATGTGTGAGTCTTAGGAGTTACGTAAGACAACAAGACCCACCTACTTTTTCGCGCCATTGGATGATGTGGTAGTGTGAGGTGTGGCAACGTAGGGTGTGGCAATATGGGCTGCGGCAGTGTGAGGTGCGGTAGTATGTGATATGGCAGTATGAAATGAGGCTATGTGTGGTGTAGCAGCATGAGATGTGGCAGTGCCCATTTCCACACAGCGTCTCTTCTAACCGCTTTTTTATTATGACAATACACTTGCTAATAGTCTGCCACGCGGTATATTGGCCCCACCACTGCCTGGCCACTTCTTTCATCAGCGCCTCAGTTGTGGTAATGTGGTCGTGGGTGCACATCTGGCCGCCTCCCTCATACTCCCTTGTTATTAGTGCCGCCACACCACACCATAATACACCACACCACACCACAACATACCACTCCCACGAGGTGATGGTGAGGCTGGTGGAGTCAGGCATCGGGATGAAATTATAAGGAAGAGTTGGAATTAAATATCACACTTTTTTATTAAAAGCGTTACCTGGAGATTATATGATCGTTTCTGAATACCTTGACCCTGAAATTTTTACACTGTCCTCTGACATTCTGATTTTAGACTTACGACGATATTTTTCTTTAAGGAGTACATGCCGCTATAATCTGTCGCAAAATCTACTTGTAAACAGGGGGCTTGGAGGGGCAGAGGAGGAGGGGAAGGAGCGGTGGAAGGTTAAGTGCGAGAGAGAGAGAGAGAGAGAGAGAGAGAGAGAGAGAGAGAAGGAAGAAGGTTAAGGGGGAGAAAGGGAGGAAAGAGGGTTAAAGGGGGAAAGAGGGAGGGGATGGAATATGGGAAGAGGTGGGAGTGGGAGAGAAAGGGGAAGAGATGGGGGAAAGAGGGAAGGGGAAAAGAGGGAGGAAGGTTGGATATCTGGGGGAGAGGGCGGCGTAGAGGGAAAAAGGGGTCCCGAACTCTGCCTCTGTCCGCCATGAGTGCTCCACCGGTTGATTTATGGCCGCAAAAAGTACACATGTTGAGGCTGAGGCAAGGAAGTGGCTGGGGCGAGGCAGTGGTGGTTTCTCGACTCTTCCACTGGTCTAGCCTAGCAACAACATATTTTCTTGAAGTTTTTTCTGTTTACTTTTCATATTTCTTATCATGAACTAAATATTTTATCACTGTTTCTTTACATGTGATCACTTAGGCTTCTCTACATTAATTGGTAATCAGGTGTTTGGCGTGTGATTAAGAATAAGTTTTCCCTATAAAACTCTGACTATATTCTTTGTTCATAAGAAACTTTTTTCTTGATTTGCCTTATCTCTGACAAAGACTGCTTAATCCCTAAGAGCGGAGAACGGCAGACGCATAAAGGAAACCCCCGTCGGCCAAGGATTAAAGGCTGACGACTTGAGTATTTTATTAACCAGACGATTTACTCTGTACTGGAAAACCGTTCGTCTTCCACGCTAAATTAAACACACCATGGCTTCCACTTACTTATTCTTAATAACCACTCACCTACAAGAGAGAAGTCCCAGCAATATTTTGCTTATATCTGGTTCAGTCTGTGGTGGCTCCAATGTGCTTTCTTACATATATATATATATATATATATATATATATATATATATATATATATATATATATATATATATATATATATATATATGCGCTACTGTCACTTGGAGCAGGGAGCTGGTGGAAACAGGGAAGGTACAACATCCATATTACTACAGATAAATTATTTAACTAATATTCTTTTAATACGCTCACTGGTATGGGAGCTTCACTAAAACTAGTACAATATTAATAATCGGTGGAGAGAAATTCTTGCATTTACAGAGTTAGGTACAAAGAGTACAGGAATGAGAGAGTAATGAAAAGGAAATTTATACACAACTGAATACTATCCAGTTTCAGTCCATGCCATAATGTGAGTAATATATCTGTGATTGATGAAATACCCAGTAATTAGTTTTAAGAAACCAAATTCCCTTGAGATGCATTTCATCTTCTAAGTGTCGCTGGATGAAGCGGCCCTACGATGTACAATGTACAGTATTTAGTATGGTATTTGCAACAACGCGGTTACACATGAAAGCATGTGACAAGACAGCTGTGACTAAGGGAACCGACTGTATATCCAGCATCGAGAGCATAAACAAACACATTCACAATCTCTGTCTTACCCACTCCCCAGCCTGTCCCTTCCAGCTGTGGCTACAATCCTTCCCATCTCGTGTACCGCAAAACAAACAACATTTGGACACAGAGACAGACGGACGAGAGCAGAAACTTTAAGGAGGCTGAACGTGGCAGGGCAGGCGGAAGGGGGGTGGGGAGGGGGACATTAGCCAGCCGCGGGGAGTAAACATGAAAAAAAAAAAAAAAAAAAACAGCCGACTCAACGACGTCCTCCACCACACGCCTTACAAGACCAACACGGGTTTAGGAGTGATATAGAAGTCATATAGACGGCTCCGTAGTACCTGATTCTCAGCGATTTATTTTGGTTATTACACCTTAGCTTTCGTTTGCATGCCATTATGTTCTTTTAATACCGACATACATTCCATCAGCAACATACATGAGGATTTTGAAATATGCAATGCACATCGCCAAAAAAGAAATCAGGCTATTGCTTCTGTGTTTTACAATGATAATTCAGCGACAACATATTCCTCACTGATAATGCTAATAAGTCTTTGAAAGCAGCAGATTCCATGGTCTCTCTCCGTGGTTACTGATGCTGGTATATGCGCCGCTTAAGGTAGAGTAATTAGGGCCATGATGATATTAATAGCAACACAGCATCGTATTACAGCAAGAGATAATGGAAAGGGGGCTCTATCATTAACAAATTTTTACGTGCATTTCAAGCAGCTAATTATATGAGAATGAATCGTCTTTGTATCCCCCTGCACTTCCAGAGAGCGTCGTATATTAAAAGCTATATCACATCAGAACCTTAATTCAGTCAATGCATGATAGACACAGTTCATTCGACTACCAAGAATACGGATACCAGTAAAAAAATAAATAAATAAATAAATAATAAAAATTCGTACATGAATCATAGCGCCCTAGAACCTTGTGCGTTATAAATAAAGTCCTGCATCACTACAAAGCCAAGGTAACTTAGACCAATAAATTCCCTCCACGCGTCATAGAAGAACAAGAGCAATAGCAGCAGCAATAAAAAAAAAAATAAGACAGTATCATGCAAAATTCTCATCGCATCAGAACCTTAGTTATTCAAAGCTTTATAAACAAAATCCTCTTCGAGTACCAAACCAAGGAAACAAACCAGTAAATTCCAACCACGTATCATCGAAATAAAGTAGCTGATAAGAGACTGAGGTTAATAAACAGTGTATATGCATAAATCGTGTAAGATCACAACTTTAGTCTGAACATTATTAAACGAAATCTAGTCGGACTGCCTATGGAATGCAAACCACTAAATTCCTGTAGTCCATGCCAAGGATCGACAAAGTTGCGGTAGAAGAAGTAAACAGGAATAACAAATAAAAATTCGTAACTAAAAATCTAATAAACGGGAATCGAAAATAAATCACTGAACATCAAAACCTTAGTTAGTCAGGGCATTATACACGAAATCCAGTCAGTCCACCAGGAAAGCGGAAACCAATAAATTTCAGTGGCCCATGCCGAGGTTTGGCAAGGATGGCGTGAGCGGAGTGTTCCCTGCACGCAATATCGCAGTTCAGGTGAGCTACGACTCCACCAGATTTATGAACCCCCCAGACAAACAGGCTTCCCCTCCACCAAAGACAAATTCTGAATGCGGTGCGGTGGCCTGGTCGAGGGCTGGGTGTGTGCGTGGTGGTGGCGTTTGGGTTTTGGGGGGTCTTTGAGGTTGGTTGTGGGACGTGGAGGGATTTGGACGGGTACTCTGTGTGTGTGTGTGTGTGTGTGTGTGTGTGTGTGTGTGTGTGTGTGTGTGTGTGTGTGTGTGTGTGTGTGTGTGTGTGTGCGCGCTTGCGTGAGAGAGAGAGAGAGAGAGAAGGGGGGCTGCGGGGGGGGGGGATCTAGTGAAGCCCCACATCCTCAGTGACCTCTGCTGTCAACAGACCCTGTCTCACTGTATACCACACACCACAACCAAGCCACACCACACACCATACACTGCCAAGATAACACCAGGCCACAACATACACCACAACGTCAATATAGGCATCACACAACACTCTACACACCGCCAACACAACACCAGGCCTCACCGTACATCACAGTGTCATTACGGGCTCCATAACGCCACCATATCGTTGCACAATCTAAAACTACACCACAATATACACAACTGAGTAATGGCAAACACCACACACCACCGCATCACGCCACATACCAACACCACGCCACAGCAGACACCATACTTCGTCACTGAAACATGGCACATACTCACAACAATACTAGTGCTTCAGATCCCCTACACAAGCTCACACCGTGCACCACAACGTCGTCACACCACACAACATTACTTCAGAGCAAATATCATTACGGTACATAAGCACAGCATTAGGTCTTAAATACACCACCACTCCACATCACACCACAACACCACACAGTTACGTCACACCAAGCTCCTACGCCGCATTAAACCCAGCTATATCAAATGTCAATACCAGCAACATTCACACGACCAAACACACCCTGAATTTTAGCTACGATAGGCCTACGTAAAAATAACACCGCTGAATATAAATCACATCATCATCATCATCGTTCTTACACAGTTCCCACAAGTATAAATGATGTCGGTAGGATTCAGACGGGGAGGAGGAAAACGCAAAAAACTGATTATGATCTTTCATCAGAGTGCCCAGCGAATATTCGTTACACCGCCGTTAAATTACTCTCCAAACCATCGAATTCTCGGAAGCAGAGGAGACAGGAGGGGAAACCAGGGTGAAGGGGATGGAAAAGAAGAATATGGTGAGGGGATAGAGAAAGGTAGTGAGGCGAGGGGAGAAAGGAAGGGAGAAGAAGAGAGGGAAGGTGAGAAAGGGAAGGGGAGGAAAAGAGGGTACTGGAGAAGGGAGGAAAAGAGGGCACTGGAGAAGGGAGGAAAAGAGGGCACTGGAGAAGGGAGGAAAAGAGGGTACTGGAGAAGGGAGGAAAAGAGGGTACTGGAGAAGGGAGGAAGAGAGGGGACGGGAGAAGGGAGGGAGGGAAGAAGAGTGGAGGGGAGAAAGGTTGGGGGAGGAGAGTGGAGGGGAGAAAAATAGGGAGAGGAGAGTGGAGGGGAAAGGAGAAAGACAGTGGAGAGGGAAGGGGAGACGAGGTAACCGCAACCCTCAATACCACCGTCACTACACGTACCAACAACCACCAACTCATCTTCCAGTCACCATAATCAATCATCAGCCAAAGCTTAGCTGACTCCATACCTAAAGGCGTATATTAAAGGCCAGAACAGTCCCCTATGCTATCAGACTTCCCATATGCCGGTCCGTCTTTGATCTATGCCCCTACAGTTTCATAGGCTTCCCTCTCTCAATATGTAGTTCGAAATCAATAGTTCATTTACACGAAACAAGATCTTGCCAGAATTGCTAGTCACAACCACCAGCAATACTGTAATGTCATCCTTATCCATCACCATAAATACACCAGCAACTCTTACTTTCTCTACCTAAATAGTACCACAATCACCACCAATTCTAGCCACAGCAAAAGTTACATCCACCACCACAAATTTACCATTAAAACTCTCTCTCTCTCTCTCTCTCTCTCTCTCTCTACCATAATACTACAAGGGCAATCACCATCACCACCAGTTCTAACAGACTTCACCCTCATCCGGTACCTTAAATCTACCTCTACAAATCTAAACCATAACTATCACAACTACCACAACTACCACCATCATCCAAATCTCCGTCCCTAACATCAATTTATTACAGACCAGAAATATATTTACAATTTTCTTTTTCAGCCCATCTCTTGTTACGACTCCCCCGAGGAACGAAATGGGGGCGGGATTGGGGGAGAGGATGGAGAGAAACGGAGGATGAAATGGAGAGGGGAATGGAAAAGGGGAAAGCTGATGGAGAGGGAGGGGTGAGGGGAGAGTGAAGAGAAAGGTGAGGAGGAGAAAGAGGAAATGAAAAAGGTGAGTATTGGCGAGAAAGGGTGTAAGGAAAGGAGTGAGAGGGGAAGGGCGAGAAAGGAGGGGTGAGAGGAAACGAAAAGGCGGAGAAGTGAAGGAAAAGGAGGGGTGAAGGGAGACGGAGGAAGGGAGAAAGAATGGAATATGATACGTGAGAAAGGAGGGGTGGCAAGGAAAAGAAAATGAAGCAGGGGAGAGCTGATGAAAGGGGAGGGGAGAGGAGGAGGGAAGGGGGTCATGAAGGAAAAGAGAATAGGGGAAATGAGAGGAAAAGCAGACGAAATGGAGTGAGGAAAAGAATGGCGGGGTGGTATGAAGAGATGAGGGGAGAGGAAATGAAAGAGAGGAAAGCTGATGGATGAAAGATGAGAGGGGGGGGATATGGAGAGGGGTTACAGGAAGGGATAAGGTAAGAGGAAATGAAAAAGGGGAAAGCTGATGGAAAGGAAAGAATGAGAGGAAACATATGAGAAGAGGGGGTGAGAGGAGAGATGAACACTGGATCTAGGGAGGGGAAATGGAAGAGGGGACAGCTGATGGACAGCGAGGGTAGGGAGGAGAGAGATGAGAGGTAGAGAAAACAGAGGGGAGAGCGAGGAAAGGGCAGGAAGGGAGAAGAATGTAGGGAACGGGACGAGAAAAGAGGAAATGAAGGAGGGGAGAAGTGATTGAAAAGGATAGCTGAGTGGGAAGGTGAAGAAGGGATGAGAAAGAGTGATGAAGAAGGGATGAGAGTAGAGTGGCGAAAGGAAAGATGACTGATTGGAGGAGAGAGAAGAGGGAGAAGAAAAGAGAGGGGGAGCGAAGGGAAAGGGATAGAGCACAAAGATTTAGGACATGTGTGTGAAGGAGGAAAGATAATGGGGAGGCTTGGTTGCGACCGATGAGAGGGAGGAAGTGGAATAGATGGGAAGGTACGAAGGGATGGGGAGGAGAGAGGAAAGAGGGAGCGGAGAATGGAAAATGGGAAGGGAAGGGAAGAAGAGAACTGACATACTTTGCATATATATCATCCAAGAAAATATCAACATGCAAAATAAGGAAATAAGCTGGTAAGGAAAAGATGTTAAGATGTCTGCTTGACCATCGAGAAAACGACTCAGGATGTCAATGAACAACAGTACTGACCGAGACTATACGTGCCTGGATGGGCGACAAGTCGCGTGACGTGAAGCAAGCGTGCTCAAAATTATCCCCCCTTTCACTTTATTATTCATCTTTTCATTTACTCGTTGCCAGGCAGTATAGTCCAGAAAATAAGCCTTTTGTTCCCGGTAACAGGGACGAGACACGAGGTCCTCAGGCAACACACGCGACCGTCCCCCACTCCCCTCTGTCCCCCTATCTTCCTTCCCTGCCCTTTTCTGTCCTACCCCTGTCAAGATTTTTATTTTTTAACGTGGCATGAAATCGATCAGGTAATTTACATACACATTTGCACAGCAATATTAGTCACACTCGATACGCAGATATGTAGCAAATGAAGGGCTTTAACCACTTCTGGGTAGACAAAGCAGTAGACAGAACTGAACAAACGGGTGAAAGCCACAAGATTTGAGAAGAGACAAAAATATTAGTGACTTGAAGGAACCTGTGGTAGGAATGGTCAGTGTGTATTCAGGCACCGTAGTACCGGCAGTGCTGTATGGATGCCAGCCATCGGGTGTATGTGCTAGGGACTGGAAAAGGATGAAGTGCCTGGAGTGAGGTAATTTAAGAGAGTGTGAAAATGACACAGTAAGAGAAAGGTCTGAGAGGTGTATTACGATGGAAAGAGTAGATCAGAGTCAGAGTAGTGAACATATTGAAAAAAATTATTAATAAGAGAGGAGGAGGATATACAGATCGGCGGTAGGGGGAGTGAGGAGCGGGAGGTAAAGGAGGACATGGAAGGATGGTGTTGATATTTTGATTAACAGAGATCTGAACATCGACGAAGAGGTTGCCAGGCGTGTATGGGAAAGAATGAATTGATATGGAGTTGCTTATGAGCGGATGACTTGCTGTCAATGACCTATAACAGGCATGAAATAAAGAGACTGGGGTAAACCGCCGAGTAATCAGCTGGGTTGAATGTGAATAAACTATCTATCTATCTATCTATAGCCCGACGCCCTAATCCTGCAAAGGGTGGCCGCAGACAAAACGCCTCCAAGTCACTCTGTCACCCACCATTTGACTCCCCTCCCCCCAACTCACCCCCCCCTCCCTCATATACCTCTCAACTCCATCCCTCCACCTCATCCTCGGTCTACCCCTCCCTCTCCCTCCCTCCACCTCACCCACATACACCCTCTTAGTCAGTCTTTCACTCTCCATCCTCTCCACATGTCCAAACCACCTCAGTGTATTTCTCCTAATCTTTTCAACCACATCCACATCTACCCCACAACGTTCCTTCACTTCTTCATTCGTCAACCTGTCCCTCCATGTCACTCCACATGCTCCTCTCAAGTAACTCATTTCCACTGCTCTCACTCTTGACTTGTTCCCCTCTTGCAAGGTCCACGCCTCGCTTCCATACGTCAGGGTAGGGATCACAATACCATCATGCAGAGACTTCTTAACTTCCATACTCACCTCCCTATTTCTCATCACTGCTTTCAGTGTGCCAACAACCTTCCTTCCCTGCTGTACCCTTTCACGTACTTCATCCCCCAAAGTTCCATCCTTACTCATCACACTACCCAAGTACTTGAATGCACTCACATTCTCCATATCCTCACCATCCAACCTCACTGCACACTCTGTGACTTCATTCCTCTCAAACACCATAACTTTACTTTTGTTTACATTAACTTTCAGCTTCCTCCTCCTACACACTGTCCCAAATTCATTCACCAAACCTTGCAACTCCCATTCATCTTCACTCAACAATACTGTATCATCAGCAAATAGCAACACCGGAAGCTTCCAAATCTCACCCTCATTCATTAGGGCCACCCCCACATCCACTGCCCTACCTTGTACCTCCTTTACGACCCCATCCATATATATATTAAACAGCCATGGAGACATTACACACCCCTGTTTCAGTCCCACATTGAGATCAAAGAACTCACTCAGCTCACCATCCACTCGCACCGTAGCCCTAGCTTCCTCGTACATACTCTTCACAGCACTCAACAATTTCCCCTCCACTCCATATATTCTTAATACCTTCCACATACCTTTCCTATCTATTCTGTCATAAGCTTTCTCCAAGTCCATGAAGGCAGCGTACACTTTCCTTCCCTTCTCTAGATACTTCTCCACTAAACATCTTAGAACAAATATCTGATCTACACACCCTTTTCCCTTCCTAAATCCCCCTTGTTCTTCTCCAACTAGCTCCTCTGTCATATGCCTAACCCTATCAATGAGTATTCTACCATATATTTTACCAGTCACACTAAGAAGGCAAATACCCCTATGATTACCACATACTTCTCTCTCCCCTTTTCCTTTGTACAGAGGAACAATTATACCTGATTTCCAGTCCTCTGGAACCCTTCCCTCTTCCCAAGCCAATCTACACAACTTCCATATCCACTCCACAACAATCTCACCCCCATACCTAAGCATTTCACCACACACTCCATCAATTCCTGGGGCCTTTCCCAGCTTAATCTTCTTCATCACTTCCACTACATCCGACCTACTGATCTCTTCCTCCCTCCTCTCATCTCTTCTTCTCGCAGCCATTCCCCAACCACTTATACTCACACTGCTCTCACTCTCTACATTCAACAAATCCTCAAAGTGCTCCTTCCATCTCCTCAATTTCTCTCTCTTCTTCACCAACAATCTATTATTCCTATCTTTCACTCCCCTACTATTTCCCCTTTCACACTGCCTTACTTTCTTTACCTCCTTCCAAAACAATTTCTTACTCTCCCTCCATTTCACACTCAGATTCCTCCCAAACTCTTCATCCACTTTCTTCTTACTCTCCTTCACCAGTCTTTTAACCTCCCTTCTCCTGCTCACATATACCTCTCTCTTATTCTCTCTCATCTTCTCCCCTACCTCTATTCGCCAACCATTCACCATATGCCTTCTTCTTTTGTTCCACAGCTCGTTTCACCTCATCATTCCACCATGCTGTCCCTTGCACACCCTTGCACCTCCTCCTCACTCCACAAACCACCTCACACGCTGCGCTTATCTCTTCCGTGAATATCTCACATACGTCTTCCACCCCTTCCATCTGCTCTAGCTCATACCTTCCCAATCTTTCTTCCACTATGCTCTTATACTCTGTCCTCTTCTCACTATCTTGCAATTTCTCCACTCTTCTCACAGGAGCTGTTTCCTCCTGTCTTCCCCTTCGCCTCCTCAACCACTTTCTTTGCAGCTCTACCTTGGCCATCACTAAGTGATGGTCCGAGACTCCATTCCCCCACCCTCTCCACACCCTTGCATCCAACACTTGTCTTTTCATTCGCTCATCCACACACACGTAGTCTATCATTGCCTTTCGTTCAACAAGTTCACCATCCATCCTCCTCATTACTCTCCATGTATACCGGTGGATCATCTTATGACGAAAGTAGGTGTTGGCCATTGCCAACCCCTTTACCAGCACAGATGTCCACCAAAGCACTACCATTCCCATCTACTTCTGCTGGCACACCCCACTGACCAACCACTCCATCCACTCGTACATTCCCGACTTTGCCATTCATGTCTCCAATCAACAGCACTCTCTCGCTCCTCTCAAACTTGTCCATACATGCTTCTACTCTCGCCCAAAACTCATCTTTCACTCTTGCCACTCGATCCTCTGTTGGAGCATACACACATACAATTGCCCATGCTTGTATACCTACTTTCATCCTCACCCTACTTTCATCCTCACCCATACAATCCTTGCACCCACTGTTCCATACTCTCTTATATTCTCCTTCCACTTCTTGCTTATCATCAGACATACTCCCTCTCTTGCCCTCTCATTCTCATTGACTCCCGCACATATACCTACACCGTATTCCCATTCTCTCATCCTTTCACCTTTCCATTTAGTTTCAGTCAATCCACATATATCCACTTTTGCATCCTCAAGCACCTGGACAATCTCTCTCTCCTTCACTTCATCATTCACTCCTCTCACATTCCACGTTCCTACTCTCAGAATGTCCTTTGTCCGTTCCTTAGTCGTCAACGTATAGTCCGTCCGGGTCCGAGGCGCTTTATTTGCTTTTTTAGTTAGTTCTTTTTACGGGGTGGGGCACTAACCCACCACCAACCCTTTTAGTCGCCTCGTACGACAAGCAGGGATACTGGGGGAGTATTCTTGAAACCCCCCTACCCCCAGGGGCAGGTTTCTTTGCCTTATCATAAACTTGTTAAAAGGACCACTACTATATTTACTGTAAGTTAGCTAAGAGACAGAATGAGTGTGTGAATGATCTTGCTTTCTTCTATTTCTGAGCACCACGCCGCTGGAGCAAACAAGCGACCACTAAAAAAAAAAAAAAACTAAAGAAATAAATGAACTAATGGCTGGGTAGGTTTGGCAAATTTATAGCATCCGTGCCTGGTTTTTCGAGCTATTTTCTGTACGTGACGCTTTGGATGTGCCTTTTATCCGCTGTGTACGAGCCACAATTCTTTTTTCCTCTGACGTGAGGTAAAATCAACGAGGAAATTGACCAGAGCATTTGCACTAATGGCTGGTTTGGTCTAGCTCGCATGTAGCACTTTACAGCCGTCTGTATTTCTGTTAATTTACTTGTTTATTATGTACGCTATCTATGGCTTTAATTACTTGAGTTTTACTTACTGTTTTTATCTATATTTTTGCCTGTATTTCTCTGTACATTTATTTTTATTTTTACAGGAAGCAAAGCAATGAGGGAAATAACTGTAATGTCTGCGCCAGTGGGTAATACGGTCTGCCCTGTCTGCCATCCGTCCTCCGTATCTCAGTGTAAAATTTCGCCACTGGGTTTGAGGATCTATTGAATTTACAAGTGCATATATCAGCCTATTTTCTTCTATCTCCCTTTGACCTAAAACAAAATCGATGAGAGAATACACGACAGACATATTAATGGTAGGTCCAAAAATCGTCATTGTATCATCATTATCAACCGTCTGAAATTGGATCCTATTTTTCTATGTACATTTGCCTTCACTGGCAAGTAATATCCTTTCCAATGAGGCTAAATCGACTTGAACATGTGCACGAACGCGTGATATGCATGAGTGCATGACGCGTTGTCAATCCGTATCGCCCTATTGCCGCCTTATTATTATTTGTGTGTGTGTGTGTGTGTGTGTGTGTGTGTGTGTGTGTGTGTGTGTGTGTGTGTTGGTGGACGGGTTGAATTTGCCTTTATCTGCAAGTGTGTGTACCTATGCAAATGAGCCTCTGCCTGTGAGGGTGCCTGGGCTGGGAATATGCGTGCGCCGATTCACATGTAATACAGTATACACGTTCAATAATCCCCTCATATGTTCGATCAACATTGTAGTACTTTTAAATGTGCGGTCAATATGCTTTTTTTACTCGTATCCTCAATAATCTTCTCAATAATCCTCTTACACATGCGGTCAAAAATCCTCTTACACGTATGGTCAATAATACCCTCACGTGTATGGTCAGTAATACCCGCATATTTATGGCTGCGGTCAGTAATCCTCTTACATGCATGTTCAATAATCCTCACACGCGTACGGTCAAAAACTCACTTGCATGCACGGTCAATCGCCTTCTTACATCCACGGGCGGTCTGTGTGGTCAGAGAGAGATGGCTAGAAGACTGAGAGGGAGACCAAGAGGAAGGTGGAAAGATAATATGCAACTCTGTGTAACGCAGGGTGGTGTATCGTGGGAAGAGGATTGGTACCGAGTAGAAACAGAAATATCTGGAGGTCCCCTTGTTTAGACATGAGAAAACAGACAGAATCCTGGACACTCTTTGATTTTATCTTTGAACACGTAGGACTTCTGGGTTCCTTTGATGGCAGGTATGGATCCAACCCCTCTCCATTTCTACCTGAGCCATCGTGGGAGGGTTTCCTGGCTGCTACCCTCCGTAATGTAGAGGATCAGTCTTGCAGTTGACTACATTAAACATTCTTATTCCTTAAACACATGGATCGAGTAGTGACAGGTCGGTAATAAATACTGGGAATGTCCTGTGGCTCCTTCACCACAACAGGCCTTGCTTATTTTCAAGAAGTTTAGTGAAAGAGAGTAAGAGAGAAACAGAGATATGGAAGACATTTCATACTGAAAACTTAGGTAAACCACAATCCAATTCGGCCAGAGACGCTAAGCACACCCACTCTGAAAATAACTGTGTCTCGAACCAACGCGATGAAACACTCCACACTCCTCACTCCCAGTAAAAGCATTTCCCACGAGAAGCTGGCAATTTGATCGAGGAGGGAGAGGGGGTAAAGGAGGGATGTGGAAGAGGGCGAGGGGTGAAAGAGGGAGAGGAAGAGGGAGAGGAAGAGGGGGAGGGGTACGGGAGGGAGAGAGAAGGGGTGAAGCAAGGGGAGTGAGGGAAAGGGAGATGGAGTAAGGAGGAGGGGTGAAGGCGAGGGAGTGATGAAGTGGAGGAGGAAGAGGAAAAGCGAGGAGGAGAAAGCAGGGGAGGCGCGGGGTGCTGAGTGAGGAGGAGGATAAAGGAAGAATGGCGAGGGAGGAGGAGCGTTCGAGGGGGAGTGAAAGAAGAGGAGGGGGGGAAAGAAGGAGGGAGGTGAAGAAGAGTGAGGGAGGGAGAGTAAGCGAAAATGAGTGAAAAAGAAGAAGTGAGGGAGGGGGTGAAGAAGAGTGAGTGAGGGTTGGGGGAAGGGAGGGTGAGGCGCGCTGTATAGGAGAAACCCAGTGTGAAATAACCAATTTGTCTAAGGACCGAGAGAGGAGCGAGCTAGAGCGAGGGCCAGGGATGGAGAAGATAGGAATGAGGAGAAGGAGGAGGAAGATAGGAGGAGAAGGAGGAGGAAGATAGAAGGAGAAGGAGGAGGAAGATTGGAGGAAAAGAATAAAGGAAGACTGTAAAAGAAAGAGGAGCCGCAGGAGGAAGAAACAGAAGAATAAAAAAAGAAAAGAACGTTGCAGAGAGACAGGAAAGAGAAATAGGAAAATCTGTAAGAGAAAGAAGAGGAAATGGATGATGATGATGATGATGATGATGATGATTGATGATGATGATGATGACAGGAGGAGGAGGAGGAGGAGGAGGAGGAGGAGGAGGAGGAGGGAAGGAGGGAGGAAGGAGGGAGGAAGGAGGGAGGAGATATATATATATATATATATATATATATATATAGAGAGAGAGAGAGAGAGAGAGAGAGAGAGAAAGAGACGTTCCAATATGCTAACAAATCTCTTTACGTTCAAATAACTAAAAAAATAAAACATAAATCCCTAAGAGAACGATATAAACCTACAAAACAAAATATTCTCCATCCTAAACACTGAGAACTGAGAAAGAAGCCCTTCACCATCCTATATATCAAAAAAAAAAAAAAAAAAAAAAAAAAAAAAAAAACGAACTTATCCAAACACCCCTATCATCACCCATCATTTCGTTGGCGGATTTGGCAGGGTTAAAAGAGGTCGTATCAAATCTACTTCTGTCTGGAAAATCTAAGTTACAAAATTCGTCTGGATATGGCAAGAATATATTTAAAAAAAAAAAAAATCCCATACCCTCAGCCAGCAATGTACCCAAAGTAAGCTGATTATTCTCGTCTAATGGTAGCAAGGACGAAATAAAAAGAAAAAATATCCTCGAAATAAAGAGGTTGTGGAACGAGGGAGGAAAACCAACCGAACCCTCCAAAGGACAGACTCCTCCCCCCCTCCCCCCAAACCAAGATGGCCGCCCTCTCCTACAATATCTGATACCCGACGGATCCCCAGATTAGTTGACAAAAAATGAGAGGCAATTACAATCAGAAACAACAGGATTAGACCCGGGAAATAAGAGGGCCAGGGAATAAAGGAAAGGGTCCAGAGAGAGGGAGAAGGAAGGGGATGAAGGGGTGGGGGGGAGGAGGAGGAAGAGGAAGGAGGAGGAGGAGAGGAAGAGAGGGAGGATGGAGAAGAAGAAATGAAAGGACAAGGAGGAGAAGGAAGAGAATCTAGAAGATGAAGAAGGAAGGAGGATGGAAATGAGGAGAAGGAGGAAGAATGGGACTGAACAGGATGTAAGGAGGAGCATAAAAGACAATGGGAGGGAAGAAAGTGGAGTCGAGGGAAGTGGAAAAGGAAATGAAAGAGGAGGGAGACAAGAAATACGAGGAGGAGAGGAGGAGGAGGAGGAGGAGGAAGAGGAGGGAAGAGGAGGAAAGGGAACGGAAAGGGACAGAGGTGGCGAAGTGATGGAAAAGGAAAAGAGGATGCGAATGTAAGAAAATAGGAAGAAGGGTATGGGAAAGCAGTATGAAGGAGGGGGGCCAAGAGGGGAGTGAGGGAAGGAAGAGGGTAAGAAGGGAAGGAGGAGGAGGGGGAGGAAAGGCCAAAGTGGAGGGGAGGGCGAAAGGACAAAGAAGAGAGGAGGAGGGTGACACGAAGAGGTGGAAGGGGGGGAGGGAGACGAATCAAGGGTCGGCGGAGGGGGAGGAGGGGGAAGAGAAGGAGCCTGAATTTTATCCTTCAGACACGACTTCAAGGGGATTGTTTCCGGCCCCGTGATTGGTTGGCCAGCATCTGAACCGGAGGCCCTGATTGGCTCGCGAACCTCTTTTCTTAAACGCTAATCCAGTGACTCCTTACCCGCTGATTGGTTGATACTCGGGGATTAATTTAAGACGGGGATTGAAACCACCTTGTTTTCGAGTTCCCTTCGTCTCATCTTAAGACAGCAATGCATATGCCTGCCTAATTGAGTTGGTAATTTAACTAACGGCGCTAATATCAGTTCTGGATTCCTGAGTAATGTCGAAAAACATCTTCATAATTAACACAAAAGTAATAGGACGCAATATACTAGCGGTAAGAGAATATTGAGTTAAGAGTTTTTCTGTTAGCACATTATATTCCTTCACAAATTAAAGAGGCTTCTGATATGTCACTCTGAATTGTTATGAACACACAACGACATCTGGAATCTTAGCGTGCAGAATTATTAAAATGCATCTGAGCTATATTACAACGGCGTCAGCCATATTTAGCATGGACACTCTAACGACACAATATCTCCTATTCCTGTGTTATTCCGTTTCTTGGTTTCAGATCCTACCCACTCCATTCGCAACAGTGGTGATGGTGGTGGTGGCTGTGGCAATGGCGGTGGTGATTGTAATTAAATTTCTCCATGCCAACCTGCTGATGTACATTTGTCTATTCTGTCATTAGCCCAGCTCCATTTCACCTCACGCCTCCAATTACATTCGCTAATTACGCCTGGACATTCAAATTAGCCCACTGATTGCCTGACTTTGCCTCAGCACACCGGTTCGTCGAGTTTTGGCAGAACGACATACCTAAATTCGCCCTGGCAACAAAAAGGTAAACATCTTCATTTCAATAATGTACTTTGTATTTATTTTTATGTGTTGTTACTGTTACTTTCAGACTGTTTCATGCAGCTCAGGAGAGATTTCTCGACCTACAGGGGTTACGTAAAGCATTCATTTACTACTTCACATGACAGGTTCCAATTAAGTTCAGTAAAACTCTCTGGCAGTAACAAGAATTAAGCAAACAACACGTCATCAGACTGAAGATGTTATTAAGAGCTCTGGAACTCACTTACTATTGGGTTAAATTTCCCTGATCAAGAAAGCGAATAGTCTGCTTTTAACCTGATACAAGTAATTACTTCCTTTAGACGCTGTAATTTCACATCTGTACTTTATTTCAGATACAGTAAAATGATTGTAGTCAGTCGAGGGAAAACCTCAGGCCTGTAATGAATCAAGGGTCGTATTCTAACTGGCTTTAGAGACTTTTTCCTTGGTGATTTACTTGCACACTACATCTCGATATTCTGTTATATTACTGATGCAACTAAGTCGATATTAAAACGATATTCATAACATACATGAGACTGTCAGGTGCAATATGTAGAATTTAAAGCTAAGGAAGAGGTTCTACTGAGCCTTCAATGTCACGTACATCAACGCTGTCAGCAGGGTTTGAATCCAAAAGGATTTTTTTTTTTTTTTTAAATAACGTCAGGGACGAAGATGGGTCTCCAACTTATTATGACATCTGGACTACAGTAACCTACGCTCGGGCCGTTACTGTGTTTAATAACACGCGAGTCAATACCAAAGAGTACTGTAATATGCAAAATAAGAGGTGCTAGGGAGCATTCTAGGTCTTCAAATACCCGGCTCAAAATCAAACAGTACGCCATCGCAATCACGACCTCACTCGGCGATGAAAATAATTTTCTATTATAATCTCTGGAGCGTGATGGTGCTGCTTGGCCTGGCCTCGATGAATGGCCGCAATACTGCCCACGTCAGGAGTACCTGTGCTGGAGGGAGGGAGGGGTGGGAGGGAAGGTGAGTATGAGGGGAGGGGAGGAGTGTCTTCTGCATTAATAATTTTTGTCCAGAAGCACCATGTAAGTCTGTGGTCAATAACCTGTTTGTTTTTCGGCCTGTCTGTCTACGTGTGTGTGTGTGTGTGTGATAAGTGGGAGAGGTGAATTCGATAATTTTGTTCATCATCACTGACATCTGACAAAATAGCAAACAGGATACAGAAAGCGTTACAATAGAAAACACAGTCCACTACAGACTCAGCTTTCCAATTAGGGCCAACCAGTATTACCTTTCTATTACAACCACGTCCACAAAAATCCCAACACCCTCCATGAGACACAAAAGGCCCACAAACAGAGCTTTAAAACATTTAGTGTATTGGAGGTTTTCATTAGACGTCAAACAATTATATCATTGGGTTGGAGACGAGCAACCACAAAAATCCACCAGCAAAACATCCCTGCTTACTAATGACCCTAAACTCTTACTATATTATACATTTTAATTTGTGGGGCTATACGAATACGACAGTATCTTTGAAATGAACACACGCATCCAAAACAATTCATCGTCCATCCACTAGAAAAACATAACACACACATAGAGATCTCTAGAAAAAACAATCTGTTACAAAAACACTCAGACACCTAATCTACTATAGGAAGCATCATAACGGGGACAAACTATAGTACATTTGCAGTTGACACAAATATTCACCAAAAATGTAGCCCCATTTACCAAATAAACATCAGAGCAGCATGAAAAGCTTAAAATACGAAATATACTGTACAGGGATTCACAAAGGGGTCAAACAACTCCATCCTCGAATTAGGCACACGATTCCGAAAAAGAAAAAGATATATATAAAACAAATCAGACCCGCATACAGAGCTCTAAAACACTTAATAAACTAAAGGAAGTTTTTCTTACGGGGCTAAATAAGAACGTCTTCGCACTAGGCACGTGTATCAGCAAAAAATCTCGCCCCCATCCACTCGAGACAACAGCCCTGCACACAAAGAACTTTAAATAGGAACTAAATTACACAGGCTTTCATTAGACGCCAAACAATAGTATCTTGGCATTAGAGACGCATATCTAGAAAAGTCTCGCCCCCATCTACCAGAGAGACAACAGACCCGCATACGAGGCCCACCAAAAGAGCAACACTTTTCCTGGCCACTTGTTAATGGAGCGCGGAAGGGTTGGGGGTCGGGGGGAGGGGAGCAGAGGGGTACAAATAATCGATGGGGACTCAGCTGACAGGGTGGGTGGGTGGGTGGGTGGTGAGATCGGGTGGGTGGTGAGATCGGGTGGGGCGCGACCAGCAAACACCACTGGGTCACAAAAGGTCTTGTTTTTGTTGTTGTGCACTTTGGTACGTGAAAATAACACGTGAGAGATTAATATACCTAGCCAATTAATTACGAGTACGATGACCATATTTCTAATTCATCTGCAGCGTAACATACACCAACGTAATGGCTTTAAAATGCGTCGCTCCACGATCAGGCACACTAACCACTCCGAGATGGCAAACTGATTTACACTTACGAGTATTTGCAGATGATTCGTGTCCAGGCGTTCGGTTAGTTTTTGGTGAGGTTGCATTTTTCCTTCCAGCAAATGATATATCAAACAAAATCATAAGAACTAACGGATTACTTACAGAATGGATAACTATACTTTAATTTTCTAACAGTTTAATATCTAATTCTCCTACAGCTAGGTGATCTGATTACAGAAGATGGTAATGAGGGTCAACGAAATATAAACAGCATCCAACTCTACCAGATCGAAAAGTCTTCCCCTAAACTTAATGAAATCGCTTGAAGGGTAACAAGGATGGACTAAACAAAGTGTTCTGGTAATGAAGAGGTAAATATATAAACGCAGGACAAACAAAACTATAATATAAATACACGTGTTTTCGCAATGCCAATATGTTCTAAACTTTCGCAGGTGAAATATTTGCAAATATAAATGACGTGTGTTTGGCCCATGAAAATATACTGAGTTCTCCCGCCCAACTGATTACCATTTACACAGTGTAAGTAAATTTTTGAGCCAACTTATTACCATGGAAAAAAGCGAGAGAAAGAGAGAGAAAAAAGAAGCGAGAAAAAGAGGGAAAAAATGGGATACGAGAAACTGAAATTTGTTTGCGGGCAAATATTACGTTCAACTGCAGGTAAATTTGACATAAGAGACAAAAAAGAGAAAATGAAAAATGACTGTGTTTATTGTTATTTTGAGTTTTATGGTGTGTGTGTGTGTGTGTGTGTGTGTGTGTGTGTGTGTGTGTGTGTGTGTGTGTGTGTGTGTGTGTGTGTGTGTGTGTGTGTGTGTGTGTTGGATATAATCACCTGGTAGTAACAAGGACAAAGTAGTAAACACATCATCGGTGTAAAAGGGTCAGACTGAAATACAGAAACAAATCAACAATGAAAAAGTGCAAGAAAGCCTCCTAACCAGACGAGAACACCGCCTAAGACCATCACCCATTTCACTACTACGACTTCTTGCATTTTTCCACAATTCCTATTGACGATTTTATTTATCACTGGGGAAACATCTCGTCGTGAGGAGGATATCCAGACGCCCCTCCATCATGGAAGAAACTCAGGTGGAATACCTTCAGGCTGAAAGGTTTAACGCAATGAATCACCTCTGTGCTAAATGTACTCGTCAGGAAGTAGCATGAATGTACTGGAACGCAAGCCAGGCACTCCGAAGCCATTCTAAGATGGCCACCCCCACCCCCCTCACGCATCCCACCCCAACCCCACACACAACACCCACACCCCCACACCCACGTCCACATCCCAATACCCACACCCACACATTCACACCCACCCCAACCTCACTCTACATCCACGCATCCCCACTCACATCCACCTACCCCCCCACCCACCCATTCACAGCATTCAGAAACCCAGTGGCACTCAGAACATTTATTTTCACAACGCCATGCCAAGCACTCCAAACTTACCATGAGATAGCCATCATCTTCTTCAATTAGCCTCCCCTCTTCCCTCCGTCCCCTCTACTGTACCCACATTCCCCTCCTACCACCAGTTCATCACCCTCTCCTCTTCTACCTTTCCCCTTCCTCTTCCCCCCCCCCTCCTCCCACTTATCCGCTCACCCCCCAAACACCCCCTTCACTCAGGAGCCGCTCTGATGCAATAACATTCGCTCAATTTAGCAATACATCCAAAATTCATGAAACTCCTTTTGCAGCACTTCGGACGCCGCCCCTCCACCTGCAGTGTAATCTCCTGCATACCCAAAATAAACACCAAATGAAGCTATGACTAAAAATTACGCCAGGACGAAGGGAGGAAAGGATGTTATAAATGGAGTCCTGTCGGTCTGCCCGAAGTTAATTTAGAAATACTCGCGAATTTAGGCGCACTTTCCGCTTTACTAAACAGAGAACAAATGCTCAGACTGAAACCAAATGAAAACGCGACTAAAAACGGGCTAAAACGAAAGAAGGATAGGGTGGAAAAATAGATGAGATGGTGTTAATTCAGAAATATTTGTGAGTTTAGAAATACACTGAGACCCCACGCTTGTCAAACAGAGAACGAACGCTCGGAATGTACACAAATTGAAAACATGACTCATATGCATCGGAAAGAAGGGGGAAAGATGGAAGATAGATGGGAAACGAGGTATGAAAAACAGAATCCTGAAGGGAATATATCAATTTATCTAGTGTTAATTGATATGTATTTCGAGCTTCATACGCACATGAAAAGTGTGATGTGTATACAAAGTGAAAAAAAAAAAAGATCTGTAAACATGAGAGAGAGAGAGAGAGAGAGAGAGAGAGAGAGAGAGAGAGAGAGAGAGAGGTATATATTTCCCCAAAGTTACACCTGTCCTTTGACATTAACTTCACCTTTAGTCAGTTTAGAAATATACTGAGAATAAGCAAATTGAAAAAAATACATTATACCAATTTCTGTGCTAAATCAGAATGCTAGAAATATACTCAGAATAAGCAAATTGAAAAAAATACCTTATACCAATTTCTGTGCTAAATCAGAATGCATTAAAAAAGGGCTATTAACGCACGAAAACGAGGAAAAAAAAAAAATCGATAACGTGTTGTTGCTTTAGAAACAGAGCGAGATTTACACTTATTGAAAACGAAAACGAAGGTACTATATCTACGCGAAACGAAAACCGAAATAAAATACCCGAAAAAGATGGGGAAAAATGGATTGCAAAATAACGGGACTGTATGTGCTGACCTGGAATTTATTTATATTTTAACGCTTACTGAGAAAAACAAGAATTTCAGCTTCTAAATTTTATATACATGGAAAAAGATTGAATTAAGGAGTCGATAAAGAGAGTAAACAAACAGGGAATTACCTACATACCTGGTTATAAGCGTTTTCCTATATATTTCATGAGTTCCGAAATTTATTGTGATTCATCGTTTATTGCAAAAGAGACTGTCAGCTTCGGAGTTAAAGTTAAGCGCTCTAAGGCTGGCGAGGAAGGGTCGTGTGTGTGTGTGTGTGTGTGTGTGTGTGTGTGTGTGTGTGTGTGTGTGTGTGTGTGTGTGTGTGTGTGTGTGAGAGAGAGAGAGAGAGAGAGAGAGAGAGAGAGAGAGAAGGGGAGGGGGGAGGGAAGTTAGGATATGTGTGAGATAGGTTAGTGTGTATCAGTGTAAGGCAATCGAGGTAGGTGAAAGGCTGAACCAGTGTGTGTAACAGAGGAACTCAGCAGTGTGAGAGAGAGCCAGAGAGTGTGAGAGAGAGATTAATTGTGGGAGAGAGAGCCAAGAGGTGTGGGCAGTGGATAGCAGTTCCGTGTGTGGCCAGAGGATGTGTGGGAAAGGGGTCAAAGGTGTGCCTGTGGACGAAATAGGTCAACGTTTGGGGTTACGTGTATTTGGGTGTAGGTGAGGAAGTTAACCTGTGGGAAATAAGAGACAGCGTGGGAGAGGAGCCATTGCGTGAGAATCAGGATAGGTGAGAAATCCAGTGTGTGTGAGGCGTGATGTGTAGATAAGAAATTATGTGTGAAAGGGAAGGTGTGAGAGGGTACCAGGAGGTTGGAGAATGAGTGGCACCCGCTGTGAGAGATGACAGAATTGCAGAATGCGTCAAAATAAGCATGGAGAGCGATAAGAAGCCAACGGAGCTAGATAGTGGGAAAGTAGGGGTAGGTGAGAGAAGGTGGGATAAAGCAGATGAGAGAATGGTGAAATGTGGTTAGAATTTCCCGTAGTGTGAGAGAGGGTGCAGGAGGTGCGGGCAATGGGTCATAGCACGAGAGCGTGGGCCACCGTGCATACGAGTGTGTGGAAGAGTAGGTCAGAACATGGGGAAGGTGGTCAGAATGAGTCACGGTGTGGGAGAGGGGAACCAGAGTATGCAGTAGTGTGCCAGGGTGTTGGAGAGTTGGGGTGGGTGGGAGGGAGAGTCCACTGTATACGTGTGTGGGAGAATAGGTCAGAGTGTGGGGAAGGAGGTCAGAATGAGTCACGTTGTGGGAGAGGGGAGTCACAGTGTGGGAGAATGAGCCAGAGTGTGGGAGAGGGAGCCAGGAGGTGTGGGCAACGGGAGGTAGTCAGTGTGTAGCCGGCGGTTGTGTGGTGAGGACCCAGCTCCCGGTCCTTCCTCTCTTTCCAAAACAACACACAGGGCCGCTCACGTGACTTTATCCTCTCGCTCGGCCAGCCTCCAGCGTCCACCTTCTATTTCCAGTGGTTGTGAAGTGTGTGTCAGTGTATATCCTCGAACCGGGGCAGTGAGTTACATCCCTCCCCCTCCCCCCTTACACACACTCCTGCCCCCCTCCCATACCCCCCTGGGTCTCTCCTCTCCTCCCCTCGCAGGTCCCTCCCTCCATCTCTCCAACCTCGGAATTTGACAGGAAGAGAGGGAAAGAGAGGAGCGGAGAGAGAGGAGAGGGAATGGATGGAAAAAGAGAAGAGAGGAGGTGGGGGTGAGGTGTTAGGGGAAGAGGGGGAGGAGAGGGGAAAGAGAGCGTGCGAGAGCAATATTCCCTTCTCTCAGAATATATTTACAAAGAAAACGTTGCCATACTTTTTACTGGGAAAGAGTGTGGTGGTGGGGGCGGGGGTGGAAAGTGTGGGGGGGGGGGACGTTTGTAATATTGATTTGTTGTCATTGCTTGAGGGGGGTGGGGGAGGGAGTTGGGGCAAACAGTGAGGGGAAGGAAGGAAGGAAAGCTGAGTAGGAGAATGAGGGGAAGAAATATAGAAAATTAAGTGAGGGGGTAAATGAGGGAAGAAGGGAAAGAGACGTGAGTAGGAAAAGTGATTGGAAAGTATTAAAGAAAAAAGCATGGAGAGATGAAAGGAAAAAAAAAGTGAAGGGGAGGGGGGGGGAGAAAAATAAATAACGGAAAGTAAGAAAAAAAATAGAGATGGAGAGTGAGGGGAAAATAAGTGAGTTGGGAGGACGAGAAGGAAGAGAACTTGAAGATGGAGTGAGGGATGAAGAGCAAGGAAACAGTGATGGTGGCATGACATGACGGTACGATAATTTCTCTCTCTCTCTCTCTCTCTCTCTCTCTCTTTTAGTACGCTGACGCCCTTCACCACGCTGCTGATGTAATACCCGTGAGACACCCCTCTCTCTCTCTCTCTTTCTCTCTCTCTCTCTCTCTCTCTCTCTCTCTCATGCAATTTCACATTCCCCTCGCACTTTTTTAACTATTTCCGATCTCCCCTGTCCGTCTGTTCTCGGTTTCATTTCTCTACACTCCCTGCTCTCTCTCTCTCTCTCTCTCTCTCTCTCTCTGGCATTTTCTCGACTCATTCACTTCTTAGAATATTCCAATTCACGTTTCTACCTACATCATCGTTTCCTACTCTGTTTCGTTTAGTTTCGTATCCTCGTTTATTTTACGTGACTTGTTTCTTTGCTTTCCAATCCTGTTTCTGCTTCAAACGCACGTACGCCAATCTATTATTTTTCTTTTTAATTTCTTTCCCATTCTACTGCCCCTTCGTGCACTTTTATATATGCCTGTTAAAATATACCTCCATTCTGTATAAATATCAAGTTCTCCTTTTTTCTTACAGCTTAATATGTAAATTATTTCTGCTTGTTTCATTCACTGCCGACTCTACTTCTGCATCACTTTAATTCCTACTTATAATTCACATAGTTTCCTATTTATGTCATTTTTACTTTTATTCCTGGTTTACTAATTTGCATCTCTACTTCATAGTCTCGTATTTATGCCTGGTTACTTCTTTCACCCCCTCAGTCTTAGTTCATTGCATATTTCACTTTTTTTTTCAACACTTTCATTTACTTAGCTTAGGAGGTACTGAAGTGTTCCATATTCTGATCTTTGCTTACCTCTCTCTCTTTCTCTCTCTCTCTCTCTCTCTCTTTCTCATCATTATTATATTTGGAAACGAGGCGCTTCACTCCCAAAAGAATTTATATTGTTCACCAAAGCCCTGAAGATCTCGTTTTACGCCCGTAGACTTGAGCGACTTCAAAGACCCATATTACGGAGCTGAAGCTTCCGTATTTATCTATTACTTTTGAACTTGCTTTCAGTATCTTTTCTCTCTCGTCTCAGTACATATTTTTTGCATACTAATTCCTCTCTGTCTGTTTGTCTGTCTCTCTCTCGTTGCATCCTCCTCCCTGAGTCTACCCACCCTGTCTGCCCCTTTTTCTTCCTCGACATTTACCCTTGCCTCTCTCTCTCTCTCTTTGACCTACATTCTTTCTCCGTCTTTCCTCTTTACAGTAATCCCTGTTTCTCTGTCCTCTTTTCTGATAAGGCGACTGGCCCTCTCTCTCTCTCTCTCTCTCTCTCTCTCTCTCTCTCTCTCTCTCTCTCGTATACCGTCTGAATGGCGTAAATTTGCATACCGATACACCTTCGCTCAATTCTTTCTCGTGCGGTGAGGACTATTGTGGCTGGACCGAGAGAGTTATAACTTAGGTAGACACTCCAAAAACAAATTCCTTTAAATACAAACCGAGTCTACATGTAAAACAAGTTCCAACAAATATATTCCATCCACACTGAAGAAAAACCTTACAACTTCTGTCCATATCCAATAATAACAACCCCTCAGAATTAATAAAGAATTTCGATCCACATAAGAGTAATCGTTTAAAAATCTGTTCTTGTCTGAGGAAGGCATTTCTTCAAAAAATACAAATTTTTCCCATGACACGGAAAACTTAACCCCTAAAATGACGTTTCGTCGATGTCAAGAAAATGAGTGGACTTTAAAAATATATTATTGTTCCACACACACACACACACACACACACACACACACACACACACACACACACACACACACTTATGTTTGGCTGGTGCAGTGGTAACGTTCCCGCTTGCCAACTGGTGGACGGGAGTTCGCGCCTCGCTCAGGTTCCGAAAAGTTTCACTGACGAAGTGGGTGGTTACTGTCCCCCTTGAGCAAGGGGACGGGTGTGTGCGTGTGTGAAGGTCACAGCCTTGCCCTTAGATCGGACTATATGAGCTCTCAGCTCCCTTCCGGGAGGGTAAAAGCTGACCATCACGACCATCAAGTGATCCTGACCGACCCGGTGAATTACACACACACACACACACACACACACTTATGTTTTGTCTAACAGGGAAGAAAATTGATGCATATAATGAAAAAGGAAATGTATAAAAAAGTGAAAATAGATAAAAAAAAAAAAATACCCGGTCCATACCATACATAACAGCACCATAAGCCTTCCACTTAGAGACGCGAAAGCTGAGTCAAATGGCCTTTAAGAATATAATAAATAACAAAACTGACTGATGTTCAGGACAAAGATAGTGGACTGAAATAGTTCTGGCCTACGTTACGGAAAGAAAAAGATAAAACTTATTAACTTGAAGACAAAAGCTAATTACTACTCAAGTCAATTTATTCGGCCAACTTCAGTGGACTAACAAATAAAATCCATAACAGTAGCATTGGTCCACGTCAAATTCAATAAAAGTACCCTCAAAAGAAATTCTGCCCAAAAAGGGAAATATACAGCGTCTCCAATACATATTCAGTGCTGCGAAGAAATATTCAAAAAATAGAATAAAATCCATATTTATATCTACCTACCTAGCGATCTACTATTCACGTCTGTATATCTATCTGTCTATCAACCCCTTTCCTGGCGGTGCGCGAGCCAGACTGACTGAAAGGTGGAGGAGGTGCGACGTTGAAGAGTGGAACGAGGTGTCCATGGGAGAATGACAGCCACTGGATCACACTCCCTGCCGTCTTCGTTCTCAGTCTTCCTCGTCTTCCTCCTCCTCCTCTCACACTTCCTCTTCTCGCTCCCCCTCTTTCTCCTCATTCTCCCGGGTCGGTATTGAAAACATAAAGGTATCTCAGCGCTAATGGAAGGAAGGAAGGAAGGAAGGAAGGAAGGAAGGTAGTGACGGAGGGAGGGCAAGACAGGCACGTCACATAAGTCCCCCTCCCTCCCCCCTTGTGTGTGTGTGTGTGTGTGTGTGTGTGTGTGTGTGTGTGTGTGTGTGTGTGTGTGTGTGCGGGTGAAATTACTGTATGAGAGAGAGAGAGAGAGAGAGAGAGAGAGAGAGAGAGAGAGAGAGAGAGGGGGGGGAGGGGGGAGTGGTGTTTCTAAAATCTCCAACACAATAATGAATCAGGTGTCAAATGGCGCTGTGTTACCTAAGAATATGGTGTCAAAATATCGAAGGTTGAAGGGAATTAGCTGTCGACCCCTTCAATAAAATGATAAATATTTGAATCATACTCTATCTACCAAGAGACGATATTTAATTCAGTTCAGAAAGGACGCGGTGAGAATAAAATCTGGTCTCCAGAAACCTCTCCAGTAACATAACGATTTTTCTATTAAAATTATTGCAACCACTACACGATTTTTTTTTACACAGCTTGGCAGGAGGAATCTCGTAGCGAAGGAGCACATAAATCGGATATAAATAAACTTTGGACGTAGTGTTCATGAACTTTGTGGTAACCCTGTCATCAGTATTGTCCCACTTCGATATTTTATTCAGAACAAGGCCAGACATATTATTCAGAAATGGTTTCAAGAATACAGTGTTTATAGTTAAAACATCACAATATTTCCATACCGGTATCAATTATATTTTTATGCTTATCTGTTTATTATGCAGGTCTTTACACTACAGTCTTTAGTAAGTAAAATAATCTGGTGCTCAAACATAAGATTTACAAGCTTCAGAAATGGAACACACCTCACTTCATTTACCACTCAATCCTTAGCAATGAAACAACTCAACATACCAAGACAAACCCAATTAAGGTGCAATATCAGAGGAAAGGGATGCCAGGGAGCCTCCTAATCTCACCTGACTACGACCCCCAAGAAACGACAACCAGCTCGAGATAGACAGGAGCCTTGGGGATTACTGAGGCTGGCAAGCTATTCCCATTAGTCGCCCCAGAGAGAGGGAGAATATCGCCCAATCAGTCTTCGCCCCTCTCCTACACCTTTAGACCTACAATACAGTCCTAGGGATATAGCTGGAATTTGTTTTTTCCCCTTCTTTGGACCCCTATTTCCTAATTCTTCTCATTGCTTATTTCTTAATCACTCTCACTCGATGTATTAGAGGGAGGTTGTTTACGCCTCGCATATCAGTAAGCATTCTCTCAATCATCATCATCATCATCATCATCATCATCATCTCAACTATGATCCTTCCTGTCTTGCCAGTCTGTATTAGCAATCATTACTCAACTTTTACAATACCCTTATTTTCTTCCAACTTTCCAGTCCATCATCATCTGTCGCTCACCATTCTTTCTCACCATCATCATCATTATCTTTCTTATTATCAATAACATCAACACTGCTCGCCAAAATATGAGCTAATCTCCACCCCTCTCTGATCACCGTGAACAATTCTGTTTATCCATCCTCACTACAACTAAGCTCAACTATTCTGTATAATCTATCTCCATCACCACCATCATTTTCACCACCATTCCTAACCAACATTTACAGAGAAAGTATCACCTTTCAGTACAACCCAAGTCTCCACCAACACTACCACTTCTCACCACCACCACCCCAGTCACCAACATCTCTTACCTACTACAACCAATCCCCACCATTCTCCCACAGTCCCTCTCTCCAGCATCACCCTACCTACTATCACCAGGTGCAGCACCATCGTTACCACCACCACATCAATATTTTCCACCAACCCCAACTCCACCATCACCATCATTCCTCATCACCGCTATTACAACTAAGCCTTACCATTTTCCACATTCCTTCTCTCCAGCATCACCATCAAGCTTGACTACCCACATCACCACCAATCTTCACCAACACAACAGTATCTATCACTTTCCATCATCTGTCTCTCTCTCCAACAACTAATAATTCGTCATTTTTCCAGCGCCAGTACAGTTAAAACGCCTACGTCCTTCACCACCACCAGCACTACCTCGAGCATCATCATTTCTCAACCTCACCACCAACACCACCACGCCACTACCACCATCATTTCTCAACCACCCCCTCTCCCACGCACCCACCCACTACCCCACCGCACACTCCTCTCCCACACATACCCACACCTACCCACCCACCTCTCCACATAACTACCCCCCTCACCCACCCATGCACCCTACAACACTCTCCCCTCCCCAGAACAATCACCCACATACTCACCACCCCCCTCCTGAAGCCCCACATACCCCTCTCACACCCCTTACACACCCAGCCTCCACCGTCAAGGAACAGAAAAGCAAGCTATTTGTTGGCGTTTTTATTAGGAGCAGGCTGGGTGAAGGTTGCATGACTGATGACTATTATTACAACGCGGCTCAGAGGGGCTCTCAATCCCCCCCTTCCCTCCCTCCCTCCTCTCTCTCTCTCAGCCTCCTTTTTGTTACCCCAGGAGGCGAGAGAATGCGAGAGAAAGAGGAGGAGGAAAGGCAGCATTGTTCTCCTTCTTTTAATCAAAATGTTGGTGTCACTGATCCCGCTCCTGTGTATTTTATTGCTGGTTTATGATGATGGGAACAGATGAAGGGTCGCATCTGAATTTTTCCGTATTGTAGTCTAGTTGTCTAGGTCAGGTTAGGATGTCATGGGTTAGGTTACTGTAGAACTGGAATGGATAGGATACAAAAGGATAGGATGAATGAGCTTGGGCTGTTAAGTTGGATTGTTAGACTTTGTTATATTAAGTTAGGATATATTAGAGTAGGTTATTTTAGGTCCCCAGGTTTAGATGAGGTCCGACTAAACTAGGATAGGTTAGGTATGGATAGGTTAGGTTAGCTAATAGGTTAGGTTTGGTCAGTTAAGTCGTCATGTCAGTTCAGGCCATGTCAGGTGAGATGAGGACAGGTTAGGTTAGGTTAGGTGAGGTTAGGTTAAATGTCTATTTCATTGCTTACTGATGATGGTAATTGTGGAAAGGGGGTTGCTTTGGCAGAGGAGATCTTGTAGGATCTTTTCCATTACCATTAAAAAAGTATATTACACTTTAACAACAATAACAACACAGCCGATGACCAGTATCTTAGTTTTTCGTTGCAATCTCCAGATATTCAACACATGACTGAAAAGGTAATACATAACTTTGTTTAACCCGTAAATTACTCGAGTGCTCTCCTCAGATAAATTAATATCGTCTAGTTAAAAGCAAGAATAAATTAGAAACGTCGTTACCAGCCTACAAGTGAAGTGATATTAATTACGGTTCACGGTTAACGAACTACTTTTTACCTGCCACAACCAACGTGATAACAGGCCACTAAATCACTGGCTACGAGTCTACACAAATACTGAGGCCGCTTTGATAACATTTCTCGCATTTTTAATTCAGCACTCAAAGCTGCAACTTAATTAGCCAGAATTTTTGATCACACACAAGTAACATTAATGCCAACAACGCCCAGCTCTGAGCCCTACTGCGGAAGACTGATGACAATGTTAGAGAACTGAGGTACAGTTGTCGACAAACACCATCATATCTTACACTAAGCATGTCATAAAACACACACACACACACACACACACACACACACACACACACACACACACACACACACACACACACAAAGTAAAAATATAAAACAAGAAAAGAATGTGAAGACACACAAAGACTATGCTATATACAATACGAAAACTACCCAAAGGTAATGGAAAGCAAATACAAGTTAAAAATATATGGGCAAAAACAATGTCTGAACTAAAGGTCTTCCACCGTTAGCATTAGTAACGAGAGTAGCAACGGCAATGAAATATAAGACAAGGAATAGGGGAAAAGAAAGTAAATGGGGAGGGGGGAAATAAAAGAAGCAATGACACGGAGGAGAAGTTCAGATATGACTTAAAGGAACTGAGCCAGCATGAGAGTGAGGTGGTTTAGAGAAGGGGAAGACCGAGAACGAGGTGGAGATAAGGTGCAATAGCATCTCAGAGAGGGTGGTGTGTTGTAGGAAGATGAGTCGTTGCTGAGTAGGGACAAAAAACGTCTGTAGGTTATTTGAAGCTATTCCTCACAAGATGAGGCGTTAGAGAATAGACTGACATATATTGAAAGACACAGACATTTCAACTGGTTAGAAAAAAAAAAGTTGAGGGAGGAATGGTAAACGAAAGTAAGAGAAACGGTCAAATACGAATCGAATGAATTAAGCGAGCAAGACTGAAAGTTAAGGGAAGCTATGTCCACCTTCAAAAGCATAACACGAGTCCCTAGTAATTGATGGGAAACAGGGTGGTGGTGATGATCATGGTGGTGGCAATCAACTAAAGCGGGCTTAGTGCTACATATTTTGTTGATGATGACGTTGATAAACTAAAGGGGACATGGTGCTACAAACATTAACATCAACACTGCAATGTCGTTCAAGGAGGACTTATTACCAACAATATCAAGGGCATCGAGACAGCAACTTCAGGTCTCAAGAACCCCATCTTAGGAGGAGACAGCACTACAGACATCATTAACTTCACGGGGATATTTGTGAGGGAGATAAAGTTACCTGCATCATCCAAAGCACCAGTTTCAACATCACGACTTAATCATCAACGAAGGAATGCAGTACTATTCCTAAGGAGACAGCGCCACTAAAGTCAACATCGGAGGGTCAGTTATGAAGGAAACAATACTACTAACTTCATCAACGGAATTAATCCCAACAACTAAATCCCAGCATCAGCCAAAGAGTGCAACATCCAACAAACCCATCCCTCAAAGCCTAGCCATTACTGCAACATCAAGTGAAGAGTCCCTTTACGATTATATTACCGATTAAACGAATGCCAATAACGAATCACCGCCATGCCCTTCACCGGCTTATCATAAAATCGCCAAAGTGTAACACCATTATTAACAACTTCGCAACATCAGCAGGAAATAAAATCAAGAACTTTGTGACGAAATCAGCAACATCTGCACAAAAGAATCAATAAGACCAATCGAAGTACAACCATCATAAACCTCAAATCAACTTCATCATTGCTGAAGAATTGCAAACATTTCGGAATTCATCGCCAACATCATTGCTGCATCACCCCTACATACCGCATTATGACGAAGAGAACGCCAGTCCCCACACTAAGTCAAAATCCAACACCACTACTGCAGCAGAAGCACCGGGATCTCGACACACCTTCACCAGTGACACAGTTCAGCCACGTGCATAACAAAAGGCACTCTCATCACCAGAAACTGCATCACTAACGAATGGAACGCTACTAACAAACATTACAACGAGATCCTACAACAAGATTTTCGCAGCAGACTCACCAACACCTCGAATCTTCATCATCAGCACTACAGCTTTGTCATTACTACTGTGAAAAGGCCCAATCACCAGCACCGCCAACAGCATCATTAACGAGGGGAGAGTCACCACTAACGAAGGGGCGAGGTGGTGGCCGGAATAAAGAGAGGGGAGCGGCGCCCCCTCCTGCCCTGAGTGAGAGGGCGGGGGGCGGTAGGGATCACCTCGCCCTAATTAACGTCAGGAGGCCCAGGCAAAGGTGGGTGATGATTTTTTTCTTTTTTTTTTTTGAGGGGGGGGTTATATATGCGTGTCTATGCGTGCGTGTGTAGGGGAGGGGGTTGGGTGGGAGGGTTGTGGAATTAGGGGAGGGGTGAAGGAGGAAGGTGGGAGGGGCAGAAGGAATGCTAATGTGTGTAAAGGTATGAGGGAATGACAGGAGAGGGGCAAAGAAACAAAGAGGCAAATATACTTGTGTGTGTGTGTGTGTGTGTGTGTGTGTGTGTGTGTGTGTGTGTGTGTGTGTGTGTGTGTGTGTGTGTGTGTGTGTGTGTGTGTGTGTGTGTGTGTGTGTGTGAGAGAGAGAGAGAGAGAGAGAGAGATGAAAGGAAAGGATAGGACTGTTCCCTGAAGAGAGGGGAGGAGGGAATGTGAGGAGAGATGGAAGAAGAAATATATATCAGTGGAGAGAGAAAGAGAGAGAGAGAGAGAGAGGAGAATGAAAATGTTGGAGAAAAGACGGAGAGATAGATGAGAAGGAAAGAGGGGAGTGTGACAAGTGGAGAAATCGGTGAGGGAGAAAAGGGGAGTGAAAATGTCTGGGAGGGAGGGAGGGAGGGAGGGAGGGAGGGAGGGAGGGAGGGAGGGAGAGAGAGAGAGAGAGAGAGAGAGAGAGAGAGAGAGAGAGAGAGGGAGAGAGAGAGAGAAATATGTGAGGGGGAAGGGAGCGAGTGTTGGGGAAGAAAGTGTGTGTGTGTGTGTGTGTGTGTGTGCTGAGATATGTATTACACTACGAAGGACTTAAAGGTAAGATTAGGGGGACTACTGCTATTTTTGGTCGAACACAACAGAGACGTGGAGAGCAGAACGCCATAACAAAACAGGAGGGGAAAAAAAAAAAAAGGGAGGGGAGGGTACCGTGTGTTTAGAGAGTATATTAGGTGACAAGAGACTTAGTTGCATCGTTTCCATGGTGATTTATATAGCCTAATGCATGTTACTATTCTCTTGTATGCTACTCAAATCATTATAATATCGACACTTTTGGCCTCAGTAACATGTAAGAAGACAGCAATGTATAATGTGCAGAAGAAATCGCTCAAGCTGGGGTGTTACGATATCTCCACAGCAACTCGGAATGCGACCCCTGAGACAGTGCCGTGCATTTCTCTGATTAAAGAAATACTGTTATTCGTTTCTCTCTTAACTGTATATTTATCTTCTGCCCAACTACTATTCCTGGAAACTGGAGAATCAGTTCCACCTATTGTAATTATGCTTACTGTCGACATACAAGTTTCGACCTGACTTGGACCTTCTTTAGGGCTAGAGTCCTTGAAGAAGACTCGAGTTGGGCCGAAACTCCTACCTGTATATTTTCGCCGTAAGCACAATTTCCATATGTGAGTATTCATTCTTCCTTTTAACAAATGATAGGAGTTGAGAGGGACAGGCAGACTTAATTAAGCAGAAGGGAAAAATTACAGATACCGTATGAAGTCTGTAACCTTGTCACAGCGATATTTATCTTCTAGTCTTAGTCCAGCCACTACAAGATGATTCTATTTCTATTCATTATAGTTAATGAAGCCCACCAGATTGAAGAAGTCTCTTAACCTCATCTGACAGTAGCCAAAAACTAAATACAAAAGATGCTGTCGTAGTGAAGTTGAAAGGATAAGGGAATATATATATATATATATATATATATATATATATATATATATATATATATATATATATACTGCATAAAAGAAACGACAATGTGCTGGAACGGAGATTATTTTTGTATATAAGAAACGACATTGTGCTGGAACGGAGATTATTTTTGTATATAAGAAACGACATTGTGCTGGAACGGGGGTTATTTCTAGAAAGCTCAGCAGCAAGAAAACTATAACAGGTAACAAGACGAGAAAATTATATATATATTCTTAGTCAAGTATAAACAGCGAATCAGATGCAAGATTACTTGAGGGAGGGAGATTACGAGGACCAGAAAAAATGAAAACAAAATCGCCTGAGAGAGAGAGAGAGAGAGAGAGAGAGAGAGAGAGAGAGAGAGAGAGAGAGAGAGAGAGAGAGAGAGAGAGAGAGAGAGAGAGAGAGAGACCACCACTGAAACAAAACTAGATAGACGGAAAAAGTTATACACATCAGAGACCCAAGTACAGTTATCCCGTCAGGAACAAGAGGAGTTGAAGAGGAAGATTACGAGCAAGATAAGCCTGCGGAGGAGTGTCTTTGATGTTGGTAGGGGAGGTAAGAGGATTGGGAATGATTGAGAGGGATTGTAAGGGTCGTAAGAACGGGATGGCAATGGTAAAAGTATCATATAGAGGGGGCTGGATGATAAGGAGTAATGCTTTTATGTTTATTTTTTGATGGGAGGAAAAAAAAATGACGTGGTGATGAGACAGACTAGTGCAAAATAGGATGCAAGAGAGGTTATTTGTGGAGGATTGTATTTAAGCTTGAGAGAGAGAGAGAGAGAGAGAGAGAGAGAGAGAGAAGAGAGAGAGAGAACCACTACACTAGGCTAAAGAGAACAAAGAGCATACGTGATGTCAAGGCAAAGAGGGCAAGTTCAGCAAGACAGAGCCTAAGCCGTATTTGTAAAGCTAAACATACACAAGCTTCATTATAGACAACACAAACACACGAGGCTATGGGCAACACAAACACACGAAACTATAGGCAACACAAATACACGAGACTATAGGCAACACA
This sequence comes from Coenobita brevimanus, assembly GCF_032717465.1. Classification (NCBI taxonomy): domain Eukaryota; kingdom Metazoa; phylum Arthropoda; class Malacostraca; order Decapoda; family Coenobitidae; genus Coenobita; species Coenobita brevimanus. Next base: position 14,910,206 of record NC_137019.1, read on the forward strand.
AACACACGAGGCTATAGGCAGCACAAACACATCAGACCCTGGGCAACACAAACACACGAAACTATAGGCAACACAAACACACGAAACTACAGGCAGCAAAAACACACCAGACTCTAGGCAACACAAACACACCTGCCTATAGAGCAACAAACACCGTGAAAAGTAATAAATTTTTCTACTATTTTTTTTTTCAACTTCTTTAGTAGTACGATATCGTTGTTCATCATTTCTATTATTATTATTATTATTATTACTGTTATTATTATTGTAAATGTAGTAGCAGTAGTAGGCAGTAGTAGCAGTAGTAGTAACAGTTGCAGCTGTAGTAATATGATGATAATTATATTTTGGCGACAACAGGGGAAGGAGTAGATCAGGCGAGTGGAGATGACAGAGGAAGTGGACGTGGCAGTAGAAAATAGCTGTGACAATAACAATAGTATTGAGAATGTGGGATTGTAAGTGTTGGTCTGGAACTGAGTTGACTGGGAGAGTTGAGGGTGGGACAAGGTGTGTGTTGTGAATGTGAGAGTTGTCTTGAGAATGAGAACATGTTTACAGGGTAGCAGTGAGGGCGGAGGAGTTGCAGAATGTGGGATGTAGGAAACAGGGAATAAGAGGGAAAGAAAAAGAGAAAGAGAGAGGGAGCGGGACAGTGCACGCGGAAATGGGGTAGTGAAAGAGGGGAAAGAGAGTGGGCGAAGGGAGACAGTGCACCCCTCCCCTGAAGCCTCTCAACGTATGCCTTACCACACACATACAAGAAAACACACACACACACACACACACACACACACACACACACACACACACACACACACACACACACACACACACACACATCCACATACAAGCACTCTCTCTCTCTCTCTCTCTCTCTCTCTCTCTCTCTCTCTCTCTCTCTCTCTCTCTCCATCAACTCAAACTTACCCTAATCTAATACAGATCAATTACGGCTGGAGTGAGAGTTTGGAGATAAAAATATCGTAAAACGGCCTACTAACACATGTTTAAGAGTGACATGATACCACACAACTGCATAATAACCATCTGTGACCACCTGCCACTTATTTTACTAGATTTAGAAGGCTACTTAGCACCTCTTCCTTACCAGTTAATTTACACTTAAGGTATTTCACTCATTTCCTGTATTTCATTTAAGTAACCTAATTAGATCATTAAAACACATGCCTATTCAACAAGACCAAAATAAACTTACTGGGAAGAGGTACCTAGCAGGATTTAACCACAATAAAGTCCCTAGTAACCCTTCTTGAATTATGTTTGGTAACTTATTTGTCTATTTTGTTTTAGGTATTTCCACTTTATTCCATCAAGCTTGGAAAAAAGCCACAGTACTGAAGGGGTTAATGAAGGCTGCATTTAACTCCCCATTTCGAAATGTCTCAAAGCTCAATAAATCAAGCTGGACATAGAAAGATTCAAATATAGTTGCATCAGTGCATAACTAACAGACTAAATTTGTTGCACGTAAGATTTTGAGGGACGCAGTAGTGATGGTGATGATGATGATGATGATGATGATGATGATGATGATGATGATGATAATGGCTGTGGTGGTGGTGGATATGGTGGTGGATATATTGTTGTTTTAGACGGTAATGATAAAGGTGGTACATATAATGGCGAGGACGATGATGACGACGATTACAATGACGATGATGACAACAAAAGACTCGATACAGGTGCTCGATTGCGCGATAATTAAACCAGTTCGTTATGTATTCCGGTCAGTGTCACGACAGGCTGAAACAGATGCTCCCCCCCCCCCCTCTCTCTCTCTCTCTCCTACACCCACAGTGTTTACGTATATATATTTACTAAATGAAATAAGCATTGCGTCATCATCACAAACATGTTCATTATCAACTCCAACATCATCATCATCATCATCATCACGCCTTTCTCCCCAGTCATGTGTTTACCATCTCAGTTTCCTACTAAGGTTACCATTTCACGTTCCTGCCGCTTTTAATGGTCTTTTCCAACACGGTGAATGCTTGGGTCGTATTCTTTCTCTTTTATCCGAATCTTTTCACATTCCGCTGGTTATTAAGGAATATGTACACCGGTATTCTCAGTCTTTTACGTACACAACTGGGCACCTTTGGAGTAATATTTCTCAGTCTGCTTTTCTTATTACCTATAATCTACCCTCCTTTAAACGTAGTGTGTCAAGCCTTCTCGAAGTGATGGATTGTGATGTGGCTTTCATTTGATCCATATTGTCTGGAAGTATGAGGTTTGAAGGAAGCCAGACTTTGCTTCCTTCTCTATGAATAAAAAAAAGGGAGGGGGGCTTTTTTTTTTTTTTTTTTTTAAGAAACAAACCTACCCACTATTTAAAAACAATATCTAGAAAGCTATTGTGAGTTAAACTCTGCTGTAGCTGAGACATCGCAGGATAAGGCCAGACGATCGAAGGATAACCAAAGCCCCACATCACAGCCCGCCAAACCTTACGCCACCCTCCGATACACCCAAGCAAAAACAAGCTGTAAAAGCTATTCGGAGCCATTTACCTAGAAAATTGTAATGAGAATAACTTTGGTGTAACGGCGTGCGGGGGTAAAGGAGTGCGCCATTAGGACCATTATAACTTTCACTATTGTACAGGGCCAAGGCTTCTGGCGTTCTGAGAGGCGTGTCGGGGGGCCACTGGATGCGGTTGTTTATAAAGGGAGGAGCCGTGCCCGTCTTGTTTACACCGGGGGGGAGGACATAATGTAAAGGGATGGAGTTACATGGGAGACTTCTGAAAACGTCTGAATTTTCTGTAGCCTATTTTTGGTGAAGTGTTATTATCGTTATTTGGCTTGTATGTAATTTGAGCTTCTTTTATTCAGCGGATTACAATAAAGTAAAGATTATTACCAACACAAACATAACTATCAGTTCAAGATCTGAATGCAATAATATATGAGCTTTTGGCATTCTGAGAGGCGTGTTGGGGGGGCCAGTGGACGGGTTAGTTTATACTGGGAGGAGCCGTGCCCGTCCTGTTTACAGCGAGGGAAGGGCATAATGTAAATGGATTGAGTTACACGGGGTGGAGCATTGAAAAGGATGACTCTTATATTCTTAACTAGGTTTATTTTTCGGTTAAACAGCATAATTAAAACTAACGATTATTACGACACCAACATATCTATCAAGCGAATAATCAGAATGAATTTAAGAGGGCCACGGCTTCTGGCGTTCTGATTGGCGTGCTGGACTTACTGGATGGCGCTGTTTTTAAAGGGAAGAGCCGGGGACATAATATTGAGGGATGAGGTTACGGCAGGTCCTACGGGAAGCAGGAAGAACATTTCATTTTGTGAGGTACCCATGTATTATCATTATATCTTATGAAATATTACAGTTTCACATTTTAACAGGTTGGGCAAAAGAAAAATTTGGAGCTCATTTGATAAATCAATGCATAATACACTACGCCTGTCCGGGTGTGCGCTTGGTACAGACGTCCTCATTTTAATATGCAACGAAATGGAATTATTTGGCTGTGATGGGATACAACTTATTTATGGCAAAGGAAAATGTAAACTTATATCTTGGAGGTGATTCTCTAGTGAATATCAGCTTCCTACTGACACACACACACACACACACACACACACACACACACACACACACACACAGAGATAAAGAATACACCATCACACAGCAAACTGCCATACTTCACGCACTCTTTACACACCACACCACACTTTACATGCCGCACACCACACCACACTTTACATCCTGGACCACACTTTAACACACCTCACATTGCCGCACCTGACACTGACACACCTCACACTGCCACTTCCCCAAACAAACATACACCACACACTGTCATATTTTACACTTCCACACAACATATAAACACAATCTACACTTCCACATCTCACACTGCCACACCTCACACACAGCTTACTGCCCTCCCTCCTCCCGCCTCCATTTCCTACAGTATACTGTAGAGCCTTTCCTAACTCCCTGACGCTTTGGTGACTTTTGTCATGAGACTTAAGAGAGATTACGCGATCAGAATTCTTCTAATATATCTCGACAAAATATTCAGCACTTATCCAGAAAAAAAGGTTAATGAAAAAGGTTGAACATGAGGGAATTACCATGCTATTAGTATATACATTCTTTATAATAAACTTTACTAAATAGTCTCTCACTAATTTATTTTGTCACATACACAATTACTTGACGCAAAATGCTTACGTATAAGTCTTATTTATGCACGGTCAAACTATTATTCTTGCTATGAAACACATGGTCCCAACACACAACAAGAAAATTAATGAAGGCGAAAGTTGCAACGAGCCTGAGAGGCACATAAACCAGACAACATAAGAACCCAGAGAAACATCTTCTCAGAGCTAATTAGATAAAGAAAATAACAGAAGAAGAGTTAGTCCCAAGCTAATGCAATAATACAGTACAACTCCTCAGAATAAGCACATCCCAGCCATTCCTCCCATGAAACGCTCTGTTGTTAAGAAAACTAGACAGCGGAAAGTTGCTATTAATCTCTCCAAAATGATGAATTTTATTATAATGTGAGCTTACTTAGCCCCCGATAAACGTCTTGCAGTGAAATGGTTAGAAACGCACTCTACTATGCAAATAAGAAAGGTCTCACCAACGCTATTTAAAATCAACTCGACCCTTAACTCTGACCTAAGCGTTGGGGTGAAGTAGGACCCTGAAGCAAAGCAAGAGAAAGCCCATATGAAGAACTACCAAACAGCACTTCCAGTGAAATAAGCCCCGCAAACCATTCACACATCAATGAGGCTTTGCTCCACACATCCAATAATATCCAAAAATAGCCCAAAATATTTTACATGAAAACTTATCCAGTGAAATATGCCGAAAAATAAACAAATAAATCACACATTCACCCCCTCAAAACACTGGCTCAGAAAAAAGAAAGTGAACTGGGATGGACGCCCCTCAGGCTTATGGGTCACCTCGAAGTGTGAATCTGAAATTAAGATCTCGAACGGGGAAAAAAAAAAAAAAAAAAAAAACTATTTATTTAGTGTAAAGAGGAGTGTGTGAGGGGTCGGTGTGGCGGAAATGGGACCAATTCCTTCCTTTAGCCTCGATGTCTCACTCCTGCTGCGAGGATGTGAGGAGGAATGTAAGTAATTCTGAAGGGAAGTGAGGGACGGGGAATGAGGAGACGAATGAAGGAGAGGGAAAAGTGAGGAGAGGAATGAGGGAGAAAAGAGACGAGAGGGACAGAAGGATGTGGAGAGAAATGATAGAGCAAAGGGGTGAACAGAGGAATGAGAGAGAGGGGAGAAAGAAAGAAGCAAGAGGGAGTGGAGAGAAAAGTTAGAGGATGTGTGAGTGGCAGGAGGAGGAGCAGGAGAGGAAGGAGGGATAGAGGTAGCGAAATGAAGTAGAGAGGAAAAAGAGGTACAGGGAGTGAAAAGTGGGCAAGTAATTCTGGGGGACAGTGAAGATGAAGGAGTATGGGAAGTGGAGAGAAGAGAGAGAGAGATGAAGAGAAGAATGACAGAATGAGGAAGGGCAAAAACAGAGCGACAGCCAAGAATAAGAGATGAAAGGGAGAAAGGTGTGAGACTGGAGGGAGAGAAAGGAGTTATGAAAGAAGAGGCGGGAAGCAGAAATAGCAAGAAAAAAAAAAAAAAGCAAAAAGACGTGGTAAGAAAGAGGAAGGGAGAAGAAGAAGGAGTTAAAAGAAAAGGAAGAGAAACGGAAAAAGACAGCTAGAAGAAAAAGAGACAGGAAAACAGAAAACGTGGGAAAGACCTGGAAGGAGAGAGAAACGGACAGAAAAGACAAGACGAGCAAGATGGTGCTGACTCAGAGGCTGAAACATTTCCAAGGGAGTTATTGAGGACGCAAGTGAGCTAAAACAGCCTCCTAGCACTTCACTGGCAAACATTTACCAGAGGAACACGTACACCTGGCCAACACGCTCTTCTAAAACAGTAATGGAGCATTTCAACAAGCGAGACAGAAAACTCGGACCAAATATTTCAAAGGAGTGGTGGTCTAGTGGGAAAGTGGTGGGCTGCTGAATGAAAATACATGAAATCTATCTTGGCATGGGGTGGAGACCAATTCAAGGGTCTAATTTTCGATTAATCATTCTTAATTGTTGTTAAGATCCACTAGAAATAAAATATCATTAACACTGTCACATCTGTCCTGGATTTAACATCCCTATTATGTAGTCATTACGGACGGTGGGTCTTTGCTTCGAAGTGGTGATATATAAAGAGCTGCGATAATACCAGAGAGAGAGAGAGAGAGAGAGAGAGAGAGAGAAATTCCCACATCTCACACAAAGCCAGTCACCAAGAGAATCAAGATGCAATTTTGAGAGCAGTAATTTCATCTAGGGAGGCTCAATAAACCAGTAAATAAAGTATCGGAAGGGAATAATTACAGGCACTGGTCCAAGATCCACCAAAGCCATCAGAGCAGTGTATGGGGTGTACTCTCTCTCTCTCTCTCAGCTGAATAAAATCGTCTGGCATTAGCTGGAACTGAATGCCAGCGTTGTCTCGACCGTAAACGAGTTAAGAGGAACCATTTAAACAACTACGAAGAAATCTTGTCATCATCTTCGACTTTTAGGAGTCAGATAATTATAGCTTTTAGACTTTCGTAGCTTTTAGACTTTTCAGACCTACAAGGTTAGAAACAATATTCATCAGTCTATATAAGGGTCTCTCCTAAGCTGAATAAAATTGTCTAGTAATGGTAAAAATAAAAATCTGAAAGACGTTCTCGGAGTGAAGGAGCGGAAGGAGAGGGATGGTCACAATGGAAAGCTAAGTTATTGTCAAACGGAAGATGAACTAGGAGTGCGGAGGAAGATAGATTGAGAGAGAGAGAGAGAGAGAGAGAGAGAGAGAGAGAGAGAGAGAGAGAGAGAGAGAGAGAGAGAGAGAGGAGAGAGGGAAAAGAGAAGAGATGGTAAAAGGAAGAGGAAGAGAAGGAATAGGAGAGCGAAAGAGGAAAGCGGAGCATCAGACAAGGAAAGGGTGAGTGAGACATGGAAACAGAGAGAAGGAGAGGAAACAGAGAGATGGAGAGAAGGACAGGAAACAGAGAGATGGAGAGAACGAAATGGAAAGATGGAGAGCAAAGGTGAGTGAGAGAAGGATATATGGAGACAAACAAGGTAAGGGGAGAGAGAGAGAGAGAGAGAGAGAGAGAGAGAGAGAGAGAGAGAGAGAGAGAGAGAGAGAGAGAGAGAGAGAGAGAGAGAGAATCTTCTAAACAATCAGTAGGGCGTCGGAGGCCGGGGTGGGGTAGGGGAGGAAAGACAATAGAGGACAAAGTTATTAATCACAGGGAATAGGAACTGAGAGAGAGAGAGAGAGAGAGAGAGAGAGAGAGAGAGAGAGAGAGAGAGAGAGAGAGAGAGAGAGGTGTGTGTGTGTGTGTGTGTGTGTGTGTGTGTGTGTGTGTGTGTGTGTTTCGCCTCAGTGCTTTGTTTACACGGGCCTACAAGGTTGTGTATTTTTCCCGTAGGACAAAGTGTGTGTGTGTGTGTGTGTGTGTGTGTGTGTGTGTGTGTGTGTGTGTGTGTGTGTGTAAACTTATGAGTATGTAAGCCTATGTTTGTGTACCAATATGTGTGTGTAATTTATTCCCATGTTACATCCTCACCCTCCAGAATTTGACTTGAATGATAAATGTATGGATGTGGGGCCCATTTTTCACCACGTAGGCTAGCTATACTGGTAATATTTCTCCTACAGTGTTTCATTTTCTTTTTCCCTTTCTCTCTTTCTGGTTTCTACTCATTTGTTTTACCGGGGAAATGACTGTTGATGATTGATAAGGATTCTCGTACTGTGTGTGTGTGTGTGTGTGTGTGTGTGTGTGTGTGTGTGTGTGTGTGTGTGTGTGTGTGTGTGTTTTAATTCTTCATCCAAGAAAGGCATGAATCATAACTAACAGCTATTTAATTCCACGTTTGCAGTAGATACAAATGGTGAAATAGAAAGCAGGAGTGAATACAGTATATGTGATCTACACTTGGCCTGAAATTGTCAACTCTCCATCTTGAATACTGAGCAAGAATAAGATATTATCACTATTACATGGCACTACTCAAGAAAGTGTTATGTAAATGTTGTAGGGTCACAGTAAGGTGCCACTGAGCTAAGGGAAATAAGCTGCAAAATAACGAGATCTTCAAGTTAAAGTAGGAGAGATATAGAAACGTCCACAGACCATGATGTCACGCTGCTACCTTAAAAAATGGTAATAGGTTGAAAAAGTAATTTCCCTGAGGTACAAGACATCTACATCACGTTGTATAATAGCGTGAATAGGACTGTGATTATGACTGATTATGCTTTGTTTCTTGTATCTCCCGTTTCTTGTACCCACGTTAATCATAATTGCAGAAAGTTAGCTTGATGATGATGATGATGATGATGATGACAATGATGATGAAAACCAGTTCATTTTATGGTCCTTTTTTTAACTCCTGTTGACACCTCATTTTACATGATGATGACGATGATGATGACAATGACGATGACGATGATGACAGTGACGATGACGATGAATGAAGGAATGAATGAATGGAAGAGCGACCTTCTTCACTGGGTAGCCTGCTCAGATGACACTTCTCAAGAATTTTTCTTTCTCCTCGTTTCTGGATTCAACTCTCACCATTTATAAAAGTGGCATTAGAGTTACGATGATGAAGATGAATGATGATGGAGTGGAGCTGGGTCTGTTTTTGCTCTGGGCTCTTGATAGGAAACACAGTTTACGATACAGTATTTCCTTCTCGATCCTACCTACTTCGGGAGAAAGGGTGATGATGATGATGATGATGATGATGATGATGATAATGATAATGATAGTGATGATGAGTGGAAGGAGGTTTATTTTTCTCGTACGGTTTAACACTGCAGTACAATTCTGTCTTATTCCTTTTTTGGACCCAACCCAACTCAAAAGAAATGGGGATGATGATGATGATGATGATGATGATGATGATGATGATGATGATGGCGACGAATATGACGGAAGAAAGGTAGATCAGGTGGAAAATTATAATAATGTCGACGACGACGATGATGACGATGATGATGGACACATTTGTTGCCATTTTGATTATGATGATCGATATGATGATGCTGACAATGAGGATATAAAAAACATAAAGGTGAAAACGATGTCACTGAAAGTGTGTGTGTGTGTGTGTGTGTGTGTGTGTGTGTGTGTGTGTGTGTGTGTGTGTGTGTGTGTGTGTGTGTGTGTGTATCAGCATATGAGCCTTCTTGGAGAGAGATTAAGGTGAATATAATGCTCTGGGAAATTTAATCCCTCTTCCGGTCTCATGCATCTTGAAAATAGAGTTCTCGTTGCAAAAGCAGATATCCTAACATCTTTTCTTCCGCGATTTAATGTGCTAATTTTACCTTAACAACCTACTGCATGCGATTGATATTTTCACCTCTTCACTACAATGACCTTTTCCATTTAGCTGTGACCGACACGACTTCAGGTAACTCTAGTAATTAAGAGATGAATTTAAGGTACATAAAACCCTACACATAAAGAAAATCCCTTAACTTGAATGAAACTGGTGGAAAAGAAATACAAATACCTCATCACTGTGAAGGGTTTTGAAGGATATGAGTAGACTGTAGCACCAGTCGGGCAGGGCAGTACTCCCGAGGTGGATGGAAAGCTGATGACAGGGAGTGCTGGAGCTCCCGTTTCATCAGCCCTCAGGACTAGTTCCTGACCATCCCCCTTTGCTGAACTTTTTCAGTGTCTCAGTTACACAGAGAGTAGGCCAGCATGCTCTCCAGTACAAATTTCTCTAACTATCTACACCAAACTACATGCACAGTACACACTACACTTCCTATTCAAAATTTACCAAAATGGCGTCGTCTTATCAAGCCTCGGAGTTCCCAGGGGGGGGGGACCATAAATGCCCCCACCATCTGCCCGTCTCCCGGTGACGACTCAAGGTGCCTGGAACCACGGTCTGACTCTCTTCTTCTTCATTTCTGCAACATTCGTGGCCTTTCCTCTAACTTTCGCTCTGTTGAGCACCACCTCTCCTCCTCTAAACCTCACCTTCTTTTTCTAACGGAGACTCAGCTGTCTGAGGCAACTGACAGCAAACCCTTTTCTGTATCCTCCTACTTTCTCTATACTCATTTCAAAGCCAAAGGTGGCTGTTGTGTATGTATACGCAACGACTTATCTTGCTCTCGTGTTCCTGAACTTGATTCTTCTGAATTCTCCACACTCTGGCTTCGGCTTTCCTGTCATTCTCTGACTAAATATATCTGTGCTGTTTACTTATCCCCTAATTCTACTGACTATCAAAAATTCTTCAACTATCTTACTTCTACGATGGAACACATTCTATCCATTTCTCCTTTCTCTGAAATCTCCATTCTTGGAGATTTCAATGTTCACCACCACCTTTGGCTCTCCTCTCCTTTCACGGATCCACCTGGTGAACAAGCCTACATCTTTTCTATCCTTAATGACCTAGAGCAGCTTGTACAGCACCCTACCCATATCCCTGACCGCCTTGGAGAGAGCTCCAACATACTTGACCTCTTCCTCACAACTAATCCTTCTGCTTACTCTGTTAATCTTTTCTCTCCGTTGGGCTCCTCCGATCACAACCTTATTACCTTAACCTGTCCTATCACTCCGGTACGGCCTGTGGACCCTCCAGTGAAACGTCGTCTGTGGCATTTTGGAGCCGCGGACTGGGAGGCCCTCAGGCAGTACTTCTTTGATTTTCCCTGGAATGATTATTGCTTCCATGGCCGTGAGCCATCTGAGTGTGCCTTGCGCATTACGGAGGTTATTCTCTCGGGCATGGAAGCATACATTCCTTTCTCATATCCTTTGACTAATGCAAGAAAGCCTTGGTTTAATCACGCTTGTTCTAATGCTGTCCGCAACAAGGAGAGGGCCTACAAAAGGTACCGGAGCCAACCCACCCCTGAATCACATAATCTTTACGTTTCTGCCCGGAATCGTGCTAAGTCTGTTCTTCGCTCTACTAAAAATAATTTCATCCATACTAAATGCTCTCAACTCTCCGACTCGAATTCTTCCCGCTCCTTCTGGCATCTTGCCAAAAATCTTTCTAACAACTTTACCTCATCATCCTTCCCTCCTCTTTTCTACTCTGATGGTTCTGTAGCTATTTCTTCTACTGATAAAGCAGATCTCTTCGCACAGACTTTCTCCTCCAATTCTACCTTAGACGATTCCGGTGCTGTTCCTCCATCACTTACCACCTCTGACTTCCTCATGGCTGACATTAAAATTTCTTCAGTTGATGTATTTTCTGCCATCACTGGCCTCAGTACTAACAAGGCATATGGGCCTGATGGGGTCCCTCCTGTTGTTCTCAAGAACTGTGCTTCTGTGCTTACACCCTGCCTAGGCAAACTCTTTCGCCTTTGTCTGTCAACTTGTACCTTTCCTTCTTGCTGGAAGTTTGCTCTCATTCAGCCAGTCCCAAAGAAGGGTGACCACTCCCAACCCTCCAACTATCGTCCAATTGCTTTAACGTCCTGTATTTCAAAAGTTTTCGAGTCAATTCTTAATAGAAAAATTTTAAGGCATCTTTCCTATCACAACCTTCTTTCCGATCGTCAGTATGGGTTCCGTCAGGGACGCTCCACTGGCGATCTTCTCACCTACCTTTCAGACTCCTGGTCATTCTCCTTTCGGGACTTTGGCGAAAGCTTTGCCATTGCACTTGACATCTCAAAGGCTTTCGATCGAGTCTGGCATAAATCTTTAATTTCCAAACTGCCCTCCTACGGTTTCTATCCTTCTATCTGTGCCTTCATCGCTAGCTTCCTTTCTGGTCGTTCTATAGCCGCTGTTGTAGACGGCCATCGTTCTTCTCCTAGATCTATCAACAGTGGTGTTCCTCAGGGCTCTGTCCTATCACCAACTCTCTTCCTTTTATTCATCAATGATCTTCTAAGCTGTACATCTAACCCTATCCACTCATACGCTGATGACTCCACCCTTCACCTTTCCATTCGGTTCCCGCAACGCCCATCTCAACAGTTACTTCAACAAGCAAGGGATGAGGCTGTGGCACACCTAATGTCTGATTTGGCTCGTATCTCTGACTGGGGTAAAAATAATATGGTTGTCTTTAATGCATCTAAGACTCAGTTCTTACACCTATCAACCCGACAAAATCTTCCACAGGTATACCCACTAATGTTTAATAATATTCAGCTTAATCCTGCATCATCCTTGAACATGCTTGGGGTTTCATTTACTCGGGACTTATCTTGGAAATATCATATTACATCTCTTGTAAAATCTGCTTCCAAGAGATTGGGTGTGCTAAGCCGACTCCGCACTTTCTTCACCCCTGCACAATTGTTGACTCTATACAGGGGTTTTATCCGCCCCTGTGTGGAGTACAACTCTCATGTGTGGGGAGGCTCCCCACATACAGCTCTTCTCAATAGGGTGGAGGCAAAGGCTTTTCGTCTCATTAACTCTCCTCCTCTTACTGACTCTCTTCAACCTCTGTCTCTTCGCCGCACTGTTGCATCTTTATCTCTTTTCTATCGCTACTTTAATGGTCACTGCTCCTCTGAACTCTCTGCTTGCATTCCTCCACCTCTACGACGGGCGCGTAGCACCCGTCTGGCAGCAAACTCTCATCCTTTTTCTGTCCAACTCTCTAATGCAAGAGTTAACCGTTACTCCCAGTCTTTCATTTATGCAACAGGTCAGCTCTGGAACTGTCTCCCTCTGTCTGTATTTCCTGCTGCCTATGATCTCCAGTCTTTCAAACGCAGTGTGTCCAGGCATCTCAAAATGATCGGATCTTGAATTTGGCTCTATATTGTATTTTGTTTTTCTCTTGGAGGGAACTGTTACTGCGGGCTCATGGCCTTTGGTTCCTTCTTCCTCGCATAAAAAAAAAAAAAAAATGCAACATACGGTGCAATATGGAAAAAATAAATTACAGAAGAGAGCTGTTACAGTTTCTTATGCCAACGACAAGACGGTACACTGTTGACGGGAGGAACAGTGGTGGTGGTGGTGGTGGTGGTGGTAGTGGTGGTGGTGGGAAGACTTAGCAGTGTGTGGGGGAGGGGGGTATTAGAGGGCGGGAGGAGAGGGGAAGAAGAGCACAGGGGTCGGGAGATGGCAAAAGGTGAAGCGTGTATGAGAGAGGGAAGGAGGTGAAATGCGATAAAGCGGGATAAAGAGGAGGAGAGAAATGGGAAAGGAGACAGGGTAGGTGAGGAAACAGAGGAAGGGTAAGGAGTGATGGAAAACTGATGGAGTGGAAAGAGAGAGAGAGAGAGAGAGAGAGAGAGAGAGAGAGAGAGAGAGAGAGAGAGAGATGATATGGCGGGGGAGGAGGAGGGAGGAGGTGGAAAGGAAAAAGGAAAGAGGAGGTAGAGACCTATTAATTAAAGACAGGATGATGATAATGATGAACCGAAGCAATATGGACATACGAGGTAGAGAGAAAAAAAAACAGGGATAGAAACAGAGATGACACGGAAGAGAGAAAAATATGGACGAGAGAGAGTCAGAAAAAAAAGGGAAAGAAAAGGTAAAAAAAAATGATCAGGTGAAAGGAAACGAAAGAAAATATAATGTAAAAGATAGAACAGAGGATAGAAACAGGTAAAGAGGAAAGAAAGACTGGATGAAAGGAAACAAGTAGGAGTGGAAAGGAAAGAAATGGAAAGAAAGGAAGGGAATTAAAAGTATAGAAGGAGAAGGAAAAGTGGAAAGAAGAGAAATTTTAAAAATGGGGTGAGCAAACGAAAAAGAAGCAAGGGAGAGCGGATAAAAGAAAGTGAAATGGTGAGCAAACGAAAAGAAGGGTAGGAAGGACCATGGGGAAGGAGACAAACAGAAAGAAAGAGATGGATTTATGAGGGAAGGAGAGATGGGGGTAAAGGAAGGGGACCGGAGGGTAGAAGGGGGAAGGAGAGGATGACGATGACGAGGAAGTGGTTGGGATAATAAAGAGAGAGAGAGAGAGAGAGAGAGAGAGAGAGAGAGAGACAGAGAGAGAGAGAGACAGAGAGAGAGAGAGAGAGCAGAAAAGGGGGAAATACAGAAACTGAAGGTGAGGACGGTAGAGAGAGCATGAAAGGAAAAGAATAGCGGAGAGAGAGAGAGAGAGAGAGAGAGAGAGAGAGAGAGAGAGAGAGAGACAAGTCGGTGAGCGAAGGGAAGATGAAAGGGAAATTGGAGGGGAAACGGCGGGTGGAAAAAGAAAATAAAAGTGAGAGAGAGAGAGAGAGAGAGAGAGAGAGAGAGAGAGAGAGAGAGAGAGAGACTGGAATGGGAACGAAGGGTGTGAAAAAGTTGCCGCCATTCTTGAATAAAACAACAGCATCATTTGGAGTGCATAGATTTTAGCCTCTGTCTGTCTGTCTGTCTGCTGGGAGGACGGAGGTTGGTTCGAACTAAAAATAGCCACCCAAATGTACTGCATATAATGTTGGCACCAAATATCAACTCCCATCCCTTGTCAGCCACGAACTGGTTTATGGAAAGTGGGTCAGAATGAAAAATAAATGGACGTGCGTTTTTGCATGATATTTGTTCGGGTATTCAAGCTATCAAATGTGTATTAATTCGTGTGTAAAATAAATAATCTTTTCTCGAATTTATTTTTTACAGTATCACCGTTATTGTGTTGTTGTTGCTGTTCTTTTTATTATCCTTCATTTACCTCATCTTTATTATTATTATCGTCTTCCCAGTTAATACTAATATATTCCATAAGTTTTAATAGTCTCTTTGAAACTGAGAACTATAGCGAAAACAAATGGGCAACTTCAGCTACTGTAGTGCCTTTATCATTCTTCGAGCTCTTGTAATGATGAATTATGTATGAAGGAGCATAATATGACAAGGATATGACACCTTCTCTTTTCCTGTCTGATAATATACGGACTGACTCTCTGATAATCGTATATGATGCACATCTATACAGAATAATAAAAAATGTACGTGAAGATGATTAGGTTTGTGGGGTGAAGCCTGATGTGACGCCATGATTGAATAATGTTGAATGACTGTGTGACCTATTCAATTTGGGCGCTATTCAAAGTCCTTCCTCTTTTGTATTTTCCCTGTATACTCGTACAGATCCTACATCATCCCATCTCTAAGGGGGGGGGGAGGGAATGCAAGGATGATGAGCTTGGAATCAAAGTTATATGTGCATCTTTTTATCTGATGAAAGTTTGTCCATTTATACACGAAAAAGGTGGTTCAGATAATGATGATGATCTAAAATGACCCAAAATCCCAAGCACATCTAAAGGGAACTACCTAAATCTAAGTGTTTTCGAAAGGCAGCCCAAATTCTGCCAAGCCTATCTCGTCCCCAAACCGTCCATCCCTCACACCCTCACCGCGACACCTCCCTCAAATCCCTCGCTTTCATACTTTCCACACACCCTCAGATCCCCTCAAATACCGTGGCTCTCCCTTTCCACTTCCCTTTCTCTCTCTCTCTCTCTCTCTCTCTCTCTCTCTCTCTCTCTCTTCTCTCCACGCCCTCTCACCTCTCTCCCTTTTTCCCTCCACACACTCTCCCTTTATACTCGTATCTCTCTCTTCTCTCCACACACACTCAACTTTCAATCCTTTCTTCCCTCTACCTATACCTTATCTCCTTCCCTTCTTCACTCTCTCCACACCTCGTCTCTTATCCTTCCATAGCCTCTCC
This sequence comes from Coenobita brevimanus, assembly GCF_032717465.1. Classification (NCBI taxonomy): domain Eukaryota; kingdom Metazoa; phylum Arthropoda; class Malacostraca; order Decapoda; family Coenobitidae; genus Coenobita; species Coenobita brevimanus. Next base: position 14,925,966 of record NC_137019.1, read on the forward strand.
CTTTTCCTTTTCCTCCACATTCACCTCCCCTTGCTTTGCTATCCTTATCTTCATCTCATAAAATATCACAGTCATAGTCTTCCCCGTAACAAACAGTCCCGAAGGAACCATTAACTCTGTTGCTGTTTGCTATCCTTTGTACTCTTTTGTACTACCCACACCCACTCCTCTCCTATCTCTCTCTCTCTCTCTCTCTCTCTCCTTCCCTTCCTCCACACTCAATTCCCACTCATCTCTCTTCTCTCACCTCCATTTTCCCTCTTAATCCTCTCCATGTGCCTTTTGCCATTTTTAAATCGCGTTCTGGTTGGTTCTATGATTGCTGCTTTTACAATTCATCTCTGTTTACACTCCTGCCATTCCTTCATCTACCTCTCCCCTCTCATCTCTCTCTCTCTCTCTCCCCTCACCTCCACATCCCTCTTATCCCTTTCAATGTCCCTCCGCTATTTTTTTTAATACCTGTTCCCCTTCCGGCTATTTGTGTCTAATTTTGGTCATGTCTACTTTTATTCATAGTATTATTTCATTTCTCATTTCCAACAGATTCATGTCCCCTTACGTACATTCCCCATCCATACACCATCGCAATCATGTCCTCATCCATCTCACTTTATATCTGTGTCATGAGAGTTTCTTGTTTTCTATTCCAACATATTTCATTTCGTTGTCACAGACTCTCACCAATTTAAAAAATACTACTTTAGATCTTCTTTTTATTCAATCCCCTCCGTAAAAATCACTTTATTCTCGTTAGCCCCACACGAATTTAATCAGCAATGAAGAGACCCCTTGGGATAAAAAAAAAAAAAAATCCTCAGTGGTTCCTTCATTATCAAGACGCATTCAACATTATATTTCCGAAACGCAAGACGCTTTTATTCAGCTTTAGAAATATCCCTCAAGGCCAAGGGGTAACTGGAGGCTGCTTCTCTTCTCTTGCACTTGCAGTATGAGAAGCCCTCCTAAGATGACTAACACCCGCTGCAGGCAACAAGAAAAACTGCAAAGGCACAGTACTAAAAGGATGTATTTTCAGTTTCTTGGAAGAGCCCCGTCTTCGTGTGCTATTTATATGTGAATTTTTATTTATCCAGGTACTCAGTGCATTACTCTCCCTTTCTCCCTATTGTCTACTAACACTCCCCCCCCCCTCCCTCCCAAGCGAAGTATGCTGAGGGTACCAACACACGCCATTATCTCTTCATTCAGCCTCACCATTAACCTCCCTTTGTTCCCTTTCTTTCCGCACTGAATCACTTAGCTTCTTATTCAGATTTCAACTAATTTTCCTCCCAACTCTCTTTGCTCTTAAAATTAGTTTCTTTTGCAGTTTTTTAATCTATTTTTTGCAGAGAGAGAGAGAGAGAAAGAGCGGAGGGGGTGGGGGGAACTTGTACGATAGGGCCCAGTGGATTTCAGCTGATTTTGCCAAAGATTCTGTTGCTTGATCTGCTACACCCTGGCAAACGAATTTCCTCTAGAGTACGAACACGCCTGGAATAACTTTAGATCTGAATACGCCGTCATCAAGTTTTGCACTGTGGTTATTCATGCAAGGAGGGCACGGCTAGGATGGTGAAGGGGGCGGGGACGAATCATTCAAGACTACGAAATCAGGAGTCCTAGTCAATTTACAGTATTATCTTGTCTCCATCTTACCATTAATTGTTCTGATTTTCATTTATAGTCTCCAATTTAGTTGTGAAATGTAAGGTTGCTGTATGAGTGAAGACCAACAATTACACAAACAACTATATACAAAATTTAAGCTTAGATAAGTATGAAAATACCGTCCAAGGCCTGTGTTCTCATGATCAGTGCTTTATTCATCTTAGGGACATGCAGGATTTCACCACTGACTATTTCGTTCCCTGTTACGCCTCCGAGACAGACCAGGGCTCTTCCTCTTCACCACACTATGGCCTCGTCTCGCCACTTGATTGCCTCGGTTCAGTACTAGAAGATATATATGAGACTATGAACGCACCGTACTGTGTTCTATTTGAACTCACGAACATTATTTGCAGTATTTGCTTCTGCTTCCCATGAAGTGTTAGTTGTACGGACTATGGTTCAACATATGACGGAACTGGGCCACTCCTACAACTAAACTGAGGTTGCATGACATTCGATGAGCCTTAGTTATGATACAGGAATAACTCCCCTCCGTTACCAGTCAAATCGACCCTCCAATCTGACTACTCTTGGCCACCAACTGAGGTGAAAGGCGTTAGGAATCTTTCGTCAGGTTAGAAAAAAACGCCCAACAGACGCTGTTAGCTAACGTGCCAGTTTACAAACGTATTCAGTATGGAAACAGAAAAGTCAGCTAACTTTTATTCTGGGTCTTTGAAGTGAATGTCACAAACTAGGGCTACCTACACTCCAGTGATCACTGCTTTTAAAGTATGGCCTGTCGTCACTATATCCCTATTTCTTGCTGATTCAAGGTGAGACGGATTTAGAAATGGGAACAGTAAGGCAAAAAAGTGCGATCAGCCGAGCGCCAATGATATGGAGAGGGACGATATTTTCCGCGAATCTCAGAGCCCGCTCCCCCCAAAAAAAGAGAAAAGCATATTACTTATACAAAAGGTTACCGATGCTAAAGCACCCAATGCTTTGCAGATTAAAAGTGTAAAGATGCAGGCAAGATCCGCCTCTAACTTCCCTAGGATTCTTCTATGGCGCAGCTTAGCACAAAGAGGAAGCAGCCAGGCACCCTCTCCTGTTGAGCCCCGGGGAAGGTGCTCATGAATATCCCGCTGCTGTCATGCCAAGTTAAGGGGGCGGCAACTCGGCACATTCAACAGGCTGTTCCAGGCGCCGCACTCTTCCTCTCCTGGGCTACCTTGCCAAAACCGTTCTCCCCCTTCCCCCTTATCCAGCTGAGATTGATTCCCTTGCTCCCTCGTGACACTCTCCTCCTCATCGGTTTCCCTGCCAAAACTGACTCTGTATGTCCCTTCCCCTGCCCAAACCAACCCCCCTGCCTCCCTGTCCCTTGTTAAAATCAACTCCCTGCCCATCACTGTGCCAAAACTGACCCCTCCACTCGCACCACAATTTCTCTCCTCTGTTACCGTGCTAAAACTACCCCCTCCTCCCTACCCCAACCCCCCACCAAGACGCACTCTTCCCCTCCTCAGCTGCCCTGCCAAAACCGACCTCCCCCCTCCCCTGCCTTCCCCCAACTCCTCGTGGTCGGCTCATTACTTTTACGGTCATTTTCCCCTCTTATGGCCTTTTTTCTCTGTCGGGACTATGGCCGTGGGGGCTCTGTGGCTGGGCGATGGTTTATGGCATGAATATGTAAGTTTCGTGTTGTCCTTCGAACTGATTTGGGATTTTTGTGATACAGTTATCGTCTACGAATATCCCTCACTTATACTTTAACTGGCAAAGAAGAAAGATGGACCCAAATTTTGACAGCTTGTTATTATCAGATTTTGCTAGCCTGTATCCCATAGCACCAAGATCAATTAGTTACAGACAAACCATGAATATTCCATCATCGTCAGGTGTTTCAAAAATTGTCACTAAAAATTGGGTTTCTTTACAACGACGCTGTTTGTATTTAATTCGTACTATCGACGAATAGTTTTACTCAGCTCTGGGAAGGCCTCTCGTAGTGAAAGGATTATTAATTACCTCCATATACTCGTACTCCTACAGAACGAGACGCCTACGTAATCATATATAAAACCGTTTGGTAGTAGCCAGAATATATTTTATAAAAAGTTATTGTAAAGGTTAAAAAGTGAAAACCTTGAGGCAGTATACATGAATCAGTAGTATATATCTTGCTGTTTTTCTATTCATTTTCATACAGTCAATTTTGCACCTCGCGATCAGACAGGCGAGAAATATGCCAATCCTATCGACAATAACAGATCGACGGCAGAGTTGGAGGAGTTCCTTGCATTTTATTATTTCCTCGCGCATCACCAGAGGAAGGGAGGAAGCAAGGAAGAATGCGGAGATGGATGGATGGATGGATGGAAGGAAGGAGGGAAGGAAGGTAGAAAAGAAGTATGGAAGAAAAGGAAGTAAACATACAAGGAAGGAAGGAAGGAAGGAAGGAAGGAATGGAGGGAGGAAGGAAGGAAGCAAGGAAGCAAGCAACCAACCAACCAACAACCAAGAAAGGGAAATATGGACACCTCGAAAAATAAAGCGCCAACATGACACCCAAATCGAGTTGTGAGACGCTGAAATGAAATGCGTTTACTGTCAGGCCCCGGGTCGGAAGAGATTGACACACCCGGGAGCAGCATGCCAGTCATCGTTTGTCGCCACCCCCCTCTCCTCACCCTATTAGTTGATTACTCCCCCGTCCTTTTCCTACGCTTCCTTTTTCACCGCCCCACCCATGCCCTACCCTTACTTTGCCTTTCTCTTCTACCCTACCCACACTGCTCCCTCCCCTATTCTGTGCCTTGTCCTTCCTCGTTTCCTAAATCCACTACCACCCTTACTAGTCCCCCTGATACCCTGGTCTGACTCTTCAGCTCTTGTCCCTCTCCACACCACCCCCTACTCTGATCTACACCCTACCTTGTCTGCTCCCCTACTTCCCCTATCCTATTCCACCACCTTACGCCTCACTCCCATCTCGACCCCCCCACTCCTCTTCCCCCTCTTGCTTACCGTTTCAGCCTTCTTACTCCTCCACTCTTGTCCCTTTCCCCTATTCCCCAGCCTTCTGCGCCCCCTACCCTCCCTTGCTTCCACTCTTGCCCTACCCTAGCCTCCCCCTCTTGTCCTCCATCACCCCTGCGCTCTTTTTCTCCCTTTTTTTGAGCCTCCGATGCGTCGCTGTTCCTGCTGTCATCGCTTGTCTGTTAGGAGCGAGGCTGTTGAGGGGTGTTGTTGACAGGCGATGTTGGGAGGGGTGTTGTGATGTGTTTTTGAAAGTGATGTTATGTTGTGTAATTTCTGTGATGTGCTGTGAGTTGCGTTTGCAGGTACCGTGTTGTTATGAGCTGCTGTTTGAGGGGCTGTTGAGAAATGTGTTAGTAAGGTGTGCTATGGAGTTGCTGTCGTATGACTGCTAGCTTCCCCCTTCCCCCTCCCCCTTTTTTTTTAGTCTCTAGTGCATCGCTGTTGCTGTTGTCATTGCCTGTCTGTGGTTAAGTTGATGCTGAGCGTGTGCTGCGTGGTGCTGTCATGATGGAGCGCTTATGATGAGGTAAGCTATCGTAAAAAGTGCTGTCATGAGGTAATACTGTGGGGTGTGCTATTTTGAGATGTGCTATGACGTAGTACTACTGTTAGATGTGCTGTCTTCGTATTTGCTAATACAGAGATGCTGTTATGTAGTTCTGCTGCGAGAGGCTTTGGTGTAATTACTACTGAAAATTGTACTATACTAAGGCGAGATGTAGTATGGTGTGTCGGTGAGACGTGTGTTATCGTGCTATGTCGCTCTGCGGCTATCATCGTGAGGTGTTGTATCCTGTGTTGTAAGGTTATCATCGTGTGATATGGTTACCATTAGGTGTGTGTCATGACGTGTACCGTTCTAATGATTTGTTGTGGCGCACAGTTGTGAATGTACAGCTGTGAGGAATCCTACGATGAGTTACTGTCCCAAGATATGAATCATACGGTTTTTCGTGACGTGTGCATTCTGGTAAGGTGTAAGGAGCTCAGTATGTGTATCTTGGGAAGGATAATCATCTTAAAACCAGTGGCATAATTAGTCCTGATGTCGTATATAAGAGGATATCCAAGATTCATGTTTTTACCAACTGCTAAGCGACGGGGACATCAACTCTTCTCTGTGTCGGACGAATATAAGTATTTGATTCTGCTTAAAAGGATGCGACAGACTTGAACTGTGAGATAACAGGCAACATCGAGACACAAGAAAAAAAAAATCGTAAAGAAAACAGGTAGATCTATCATTAAAATTCCCCACCTGAATGGTCTACATCGAGTCAGTCATTATTCAGCTCCGAGTCAAGAACCACAAATACCGTATGTTTTTTGTGGAAACTGGATCTAACCTTTACTCTGGACGAAGCCTCCCATAAACTTAATAAACTGGCTTCGTAGCACACATAATATTAAGGGGATTAACACTATACCATCCACAAGTAACTCAAAAATTCCCCTCCCTCCTCACCCCCACCTAGCCACAGATCCCCTAAGCCAAATATAACAGCTCGGTGGTAAAAAATAATACTGAAATAAATAAACAGATTATCCCCGTGACTCTCCACCTCTTCCACTGATCCCCTAAGATGAATAAAATTAGTTCGCAGTACAATGAATAAACCTGGGACTCACAAACACATCATCTTGTAGGTAGGATCATAAACTCTCTCATACCCCATCCTCGCATCTCAACCACCTTCACCTCCTTCATCAATCCCTTAAGCTACATCTTAAATCGCCTGGAGTTACAAAGAATAAAATGGGATACAGAAACATACCATCCCTAGCTCACAAACACTCTCCCTCTTCCCTATCCTCCCTCACTCCCTCCCTCCCCTTTCCACTCCACCTCTCCAACCGTTTCCTCCACTCCCTCCCACCTCCACCACTGATTAACTCCACCCATACATCATCCTGGCTCCCTCTCCCCTCCACACTATCTCTTGCCTACACTTTTATTTATCATGAGTATTACTGGAAATGGCCTGCGATGTGGAAGCTGGGGGAGAGGGGAGAGATAGGGGAAATGAGGAAATAAAGGGGACAGGGGGAGGTGGGGAAGAGGGAGAAATATGGGAGGATGAGATAAGGGAAATGAGGAAATGAAGAAAGCTGGGAATTGAGAAGGAACTGGGGTATAGCTAGGAGAGAGAGAGAGAGAGAGAGAGAGAGAGAGAGAGAGAGAGAGAGAGAGAGAGAGAAAATAGTAAGATGATAACAAACAGGCATCTGGGGGAAGAAGGGCGGAAGAAAGAGGGAGGGTAGAGGGAGGCTGCCTGAATCAACACTGACTCAGCCACTGTCCTCTCCTCCATCTCCACCCTCCATTATCTAGGATCATTTATTACTTTCCATTTTTATCATTAACTTCCTCACCCGCAATTTATTATCATTCAGTTTTATAATTATTCACACTCGACTTCAAAAATCGATGCTTACACCTCAAGTACAGGGTGTCAGAGAGTTATTGTGTAGTCAAAAACCTTACCACACCTTGACAGCAACACACACACACACACACACACACACACACACACACACACACACACACACACACACACACACACACACACACACACACACACACACACACACACACACACAAAACCACCTCTCACAAACTACTACACCTCACAATACCCTATTTCTCCCCTCCTACTGAACAGATTTTCTACCATCCTGCAAATCTTCTACGGACCCCTTGCCTGCACATGCAACAGCTCTCACTCCACGTCTTCTTCCTTATCTTCCCCCTTCACACTCCTTGCACTTCTCCCCTCCAGTCTCTATCGCCAGCCTCCATGATGCCTTGTCTCCTCTCAAAATTTCTTATCTATCCCTCCACGACACCTTCCCCCCTCCATTTCCAGCCCCTTTTCTCCCTCTCTACGATCCATTTCTTCCCTTCATGACCCCCTGTGCCTCTTTCCACAACTTATACTCCTCTTTAGTGCCCCATATATTCCTCCTCCTGACCATATTTGACCCCCCTGCCTCTCCCGTTTTCGCTAGCCATCTTTCCTTCTCTAATGTGACCCCATTTTTTTTCACTATCAGCTATTCCTATTCCCATTACGACCTCCTGCCATCATCCACCATGATCACTGACCATCGACTTCCTCCACTACGACCCCTCCTCCCATCTGTTCGGAATCGCCCCATCCTTCCATCCTCGTCCCCTTCCCTTCATTCACGGATAACCTCGTCGTCTCACTTACCACGACCACGTCTTATCATCCACCATGTCATTAAATACGATCCCCTCCGTCCCCCTCCCTTCATCCAGTACAACACTTTTTCACATCCATCACGACCCTTCCCTTCACCCCAACGACCCCCTTCCAAAAAAATCTCTCCCTTTCTCCACCACGACTCCCTCTTTTCATCCGTTACAACGACCCCTTCATAAAAACTACTTTCATCCACCAGGACCCCCTCCCTTCACTCTCGATGACAACACCTTTTTACCTCCACCACGACCCCCTCTTTCACCCCAAAGACCCGGCCCCTACTCCCCACGACCCCCTCATTCCTGGTCCCCCTCTTCCACACCACGACCTCCTTATTTCTGGTCTCTCCCGGTGGTGTCGAGTTCCCGGTGACGTGGTGGAGTGCCCTCTGATGACACAGCTCCTGGATCTGTCTGTCTGTGCCATGACACACACACACACACACACACACACACACACACACACACACACACACACACATGGGCGACAAGGAAAATATACAATTAGAGGAGATGCAAATGAGACTTCTCGTTCGAGTTAGTGGCTCCCTAGTACCCTTTCCTCAACTTTAAATTTCTTTTGGCTGGTTAATATTCTCTCATATTTTTAGTAAATCACATTGCTATTACATCTACAATTAATACCATACCGATTCAAGAATAAACTAAAGTGTAACATGCAAACTAAATCGCTACCGAAAAGTGTTTAATGAGCCTCCTAGATCCACGACAACACGACCCTCTGTAATATCTTCCCTGCCAATTTATGTCTCCATTAGAAAGGTTACTATTCTCTTTCATGTTATCTACTTGAACTGTCTCAATTATAACGATGAAAAAATGATATAACTGGTACTGAAGGTGCAATACGTAAACCTTATAGCTATGAAAGAAGTGCGAGGGAAGACCATGAGAGTCCGGTGCCTTGAGAAAACACCCCTTGCTGTCGTCCCCTCCACATTCTCCTGATAATTCTTCCTATAATTGTTATCTCCCTCAAGGTGGCGCTGATAACAACCTGCCTTACCCATGTCCTATCTCCAAGGATCGTGATCTCGTCGGCTAAAAGGCTCCCGGTCATCTTTTAATTAATTAGTTTGCTTATTCATACGGTACTACTTTTCTCTTGTATATTATGAATGCAACTCTGAAATCGATGCAAGCCTCTACCAATTTTCCTGGCCTAAGTTCGATCCTGACTGACGGCGGACTTTTAAGAGGGTGCATTATACGTCTAAATGATCCAACCGAATAGGAGACCAGCACCAAACCGACCAATTTCAACCGACAGAATTAATTAACCCATATCAACCGACCGAACGTGAGACCAGTCTCATACCGACGAAATGCAACTCGACAAAATGCGAGGCCAGTACCAAACCGGCCAATTTCAACCCGACCGAACGTGAGGATAGTGCAAAACCGGCCGACCGAGACACCGAGAGACAGGAGGGTGTGGGGGAGAGGGTGTCCGTCTGGGGTCCCTCGATAATGTGGTGCTTATCGACACCTCTCAGTCCTCCCTCCCTCCTGCCATCATCACTAAATTTCTGGCGACTGTGACCCTTATGAGGCGTCTTCCCTTGGCTTAAGAAGACTCCTTGGCGATTTTTTGGGGGGAGGATTTTTCTTTAACATATTACAACATTAATTATTTATCAGATCCCAACAGTAGCTCTTCCTTCGCTTTCTATCTTGCATATTAAATCTCTCTATTCTCTTAAATATTATTTACAGTCTTTTCACCATTTTTTGCATTCAGTACAAAAGCCTCTCCCTCAGCTGATTAAAATGTTTTGTCTGGGGGATTTAGGGAGAGAAACCATCATCATACTCAAGGACTTAAGGGAGTCTTCTTGGCCCCTTAATAACGCGAGCTCCTTCTTAAGTTGGATAAAATCGTCTAGGAGTAGTTTGGTGGTAGCCTGGTGGTATAATATGAACTTAGTACAAAGAAAAATAACACAGCAACCTAATGTACGCAGAAATACGGTTAGTGGAGCAAAAGAATGGTGCTGTGGAGCCTCCTAAACCCACGAGCATACGGTCCTCTTTAGTTTGGTGACACCCGGCGCTCGCTCAGCAGGTCAACGCCCCCCTTCCCTCCTTCCAATCAAACCCCCTGTCCTCCTCTCCCTCCCCTCCCACCTCCCTCCCCCTTCCTACGTCCTCATCTCCTCTCATTTCCACCCCTTCCCCTCTTTCTAAAAGTTCTCATTCCAACTTTAAAACTCCGTCTCTTCACTTTCTTCAATTCTATGTCCTCCTCTCACCCTTACCCCCCTGTTTTCCAATCCCCTATCCTTCTCCTCTCCCCACTATTCCCCTATCCTCTATCACTGTAAAACTCTACAAACCCCATCATCCCTTTCCCCACCTCCTTATCCCCTTCTCCCTCCCCCCTATTCCCTTAAGCCCCCCTCATTCTCAACTCCTATCCCCCTTTTCTCCCCTAGACTCCTCTTATTTCCAAGGGGAGTCGGGGGTGAATGGGTTAGCAAGTCCAGCTGGCAAACGCAAGAATTCGAGTTTGATTTTCGGACCGGTTGGACTCTTATATGAACTTTCACAATTGTAACACTCCAACTTCATGTCCTTCATTCCTTTCAACCTTTTATTCTTTTTTACCCCCTTACCAACCTAGTCCATACTCATTCACACGCCTCTTTCCCACCGACCTCAACTCACCATCACACACACACACACACACACACACACACACACACACACACACACACACACACACACACACACACACACACACACACACACACACATACACACTACACATACGCACTTTATACTTCCCGAATCCGCCCTCCTCCCCACCCTCCTCGACTCCCCGTGCTGCTGATAGCGTGGTGAAGTATACGATTATTGTCAGCAGCCAGATCAGCACCGTTACCTGCCCGCCTGACCCTAGGGAACAAGTAGCATGATACCAAACGCTTTAACCACGAAGGCTCTATATTGGGCTGAAATAAATCGTCTGTAGGCAGCATGAGTAAAGCCATCTGGAGGTAATGAGAGTAAGCTCCCTGATCCCTTGAATGAAATCGTCTGGTGAAAGAAAATAGATGACTAAAATTATATAACAAAAAAATAATTAAATAGAACGAGCATATCAAGACTTATTAAATATGACAAATACACAAAGACGTAGAGTTAGTAGGAGTTGTAGTCTCGTGGCCCAAGGAGGCTCCCAAGCACCTCCCGCTCTGGTAATGGATTTTACTTGTCTTATTTACGTATTTATATTTTTACTACTTTACTTATTTATTTACTTATTTTACTACGTGATTCTCCCCAAGGTGCATTTATTTACTGATTTATTAATTTATTTATGCTACTATGAGCTATCTCCTCAGTTGTCTCCTCCCTCCCCCCAAAAAAAAATCGTTAGACAGTAACAAAAATGATATATAAATGGCCTGAACAGTATGGCCATATAATATATATAAAACAGTAAATGGGAGAAGTAATTCAGAAAAGTATCCTATCCTTATCTATTACCTGACCAAGAATTAAGGAGATCTTAATAGAATGGAGTGTAGAATCCTCCATAAAGTCAAAGATAACCAGTCTCTCTCTCTCTCTCTCTCTCTCTCTCTCTCTCTTATTCTGGTAACACGAATAAAATCAATGGCACACATGTTAATGGAGAATACTTGTAATCTCACCTACAAAACTGTTGTCTCGCTAAGGCAGGCTGGAAAAATACTGAATCTGCACAATTAGGAATCGTGAAAAAGGTTGTATGTCTTCATTGTGTGTGTGTGTGTGTGTGTGTGTGTGAGAGAGAGAGAGAGAGAAATACGCAGTTACTCATGTTTTGCTACGCATTACGTAAATAAAATACTCCTGGCGACATGATGGTGACCACTTATATTTGCCATCTTACCCTGCCACTTTCCCCCTTCTTCCTTTTCCTCCTCTACCTTCCTATCCCTCTTTCTCCCTTTCATTTTTCTCCATCTTCATCTTTTTGCTCTCCATATATTTCCTTCCTACCCTTGCCTCTCTCCCCTTCTGCTTCTCCTTCCTTTCCCTCAGTCTTTTCTTCCTCCGCCTTCTCCCTTCTGTTTTCTTCTCCTAGTCTTCCCCTTCCTTTTCCTCCTTCCTAATTCTCTTCTCCATCTTTTTCATTTTATATAATTCATTTTTTTTTCCTTCTCGTCCTCCACCTCCACCACACCTTTCCTCGTACTTTCTTGCTTTCCTTCCCTGTCCTCCTTTTCATCCTCTCTCCTCCTCCTCCTCCCCCTCTTCCTCCTTCGTTGCTGCAGGGCTTCCTCCATTTTTCACTGAGGGGGACGGGGGCAACGAAGGGATTTTGAGTAAGCTGACCCGATCAAGTGGGGGTTATGACGAATACCGCCTTAGGCAACTTCTGCTAGAGGTACGGAAGTGGAGAGAGAGAGAGAGAGAGAGAGAGAGAGAGAATATCAGAAACAGCAGCAGCAGAGGAGGCGAATGAAAAAAAAAAAAGGGGGGGGGGGAGTTGTTGGGAAGCACAGAAGTGAGACGAGGAGAAAGGAGCAGCGGAAGAGAGGATGAGAAGAGAACAGAGAAGGAGAGAAGGGAGAGATATGAAAAGGGGAGTAAAGAGATGGTTACAAGGATCAAGTGGCTTATAACGAATATCTCCTTAGATAACTTTTGGTTGGTGTAGATGCTGGAGAAGGATAATTGACGAGAAGGGAAAGACATGAAGGAAGGAGGGAAGAACAAAGAAACAGAGGAGGAAAGGAAGAAACAGAGGAGGAAAGGAAGAAACAGAGGAGGAAAGGAAGAAACAGAGGAGGAAAGGAAGAAACAGAGGAGGAAAGGAAGAAACAGAGGAGGAAAGGAAGAAACGAAGTACAGGAAGTGGGAAAAAAGGGGGAAAGGGGAAGGGAGGAAAGGAGAGAATACGTAGCGGAGAATATAAATAGAGAAAAGAGAAAAAGAGAACAGAAGAAGAGAGAAAGGAAGAAGAGGAGAGATGAAAAAGAGGAAGGAGAGAGAGACAGAGGAGAGGTTTAAGACAATCAAGTGGGGTTTATGACAAAAGCCTCTTTTGGTTGGGGTAGGAACGTAGTGAAAGAGGAAACGAACAGGAGGGAAGAAAAGAAAGGAAGGAAGGGAGGAAGACCAGGAGACGAAGGAAGAGAGGAAGGTATGCAGATGGTACGAGTAAAGGGAAAAGAAAGGAAGGCAAACAGCAACAGACAGGGTGGTCCATACGAAGGAAGAGAGGAAGGTATGCAGATGGTACGAGTAAAGGGAAAAGAAAGGAAGGCAAACAGCAACAGACAGGGTGGTCCATTCGAGACTGTTTGTTAGAGAAAATACTATGACTATTTCTAAGTCTATGAGTAGTAGGAGTTAAGGATAGGAAAGCAAGATGGCAAGGGGATAAGAGCCGACGTGATGCGAACTAAGATGAAAGGAATGAAGAACAGGGGAAGGGAAGAAGATGTACTGGAGGAAGGGGAGGGAACAAAGGGTGAGAATGGAAGTGATGGAAGAAAAGAGGAGACAAATAAGGGAGAAAGAGGAGATGCTATGGAGAGGAAGAATAGGAGAAGGGAAGGTGTACAGGAAAATATAAAGGGGGATGAGGGAACAGAGGAAGGGAGAGGAAGAAAAGCGGTGCTGAAGAAGGAGGAGGAGAAAGAGGATAGGTTTATGTGATCAAGTGAGGTTTATGAGGAATACCGCCTTAGGCAACTTCGGTAGTGGGACGGGCGGTAGGGATGGAGGGGAGAGAGAGAGAGAAGAGGGAGGAAGAGAGGAGATGAGGGAAAGACAGAGAGGAGATGAGGGAAAGACAGAGAGGCGAGAAGATGGAAAATCGAGAGGAAGGAGAAGAGAAGTGGAAGGGTGAGATGAAAGAGGACAACGAGAAGCGGCTGAGGAAGAAAGATTGGAGAAGAAATTTAGGAAGAGAGGGACGAGAAGAGGGAAAGGAGGGGAATGAGAAGAAAAAAAAACGGAGAAAGGAAAGAGGAGAGATAGAGGGAGAAAGGAGAGAGAGGAAAGAGAAAATAAACAGGAAGACGAGACAGAGGAAAGAAAAAAGACTGGGAGAGCGAAAACTGTGGAAGGAGAAGAGGAAGCAAGAGAGGACAGATACAAGAACTAGGGGGAGAGAAACAAGGGGAAGAAGGAGAGGAGAAAGACGAAGGATGAGAGGAGAGAGGTGAGGGAAGAAAAAAGGGAAAAAAAAGAATGGACATGAAAGGAAGAGGAGAAAGTGAAGACAAAAAGATAAGACTGACAGAAAATGAAGATAAAGAAAATAAAAGTTAGTGAGGGAGAATGGAGGACAGGGAAACTGAGGAGAACTGGGGCAGAAAAGAAAAAGAGAAAATAGAAATGAGAAGCGGATAGGTAGAGAGAGAAACAGGAAGAGAGGTAAAGTTATACGAGGAGGGGAGGAAAGGAAGAGAAGGGAAACAGACTGGGAGAGAGAGAGAAACAGAATGGAAGACAAAAGGAAAGAAACATGGACTCAGAAGCAGAAAGGGTAATAGAACGGAAGGAAGTTTGAGTGGAAAGAAATGGAGGATTGAAAACAAAAAGCACACGAGAGAGAGAGAGAGAGAGAGAGAGAGAGAGAGAGAGAGAGAGAGAGAGAGATACAAGACTGATAGAAAAAAAAAAAAAAAGGTTCAAAAATATGCTGACACAAGAAAAATATGCTGACAGAAGGAAGACACTGAAAAAAAAAAAGACGAAATTTTAACACAAAATAAGATTAAACATAAGCAGAAGTAAATGACTGACGTGTGTGTACTGGGAGTGATGATGGCCAGGAAATGTAGGACAACAAGACATGAAGAAAAATTAGATAAAAGAATAAAAATGAGGAAAGGAAAACTGGGAAGCGACAAAAAAGCCGAAAAAAACTATATATAACAGACAGGAAAAAAAAAAAAAAATGAACTGGGGGTAAGAGAGGAAAGGGTAGAATGAAGATGCAGGGTGGGGAAAAAGTGAAAAAATAATGAATGGAAGGTGGAGACATGAAAAAGCAGACACGGAAAAGTGAAATATATATATATATATATATATATATATATATATATATATATATATATATATATATATATATATATATATATAAGATAAATGAGCGGCAGCAAACTGAAAGAATGTGTTAAGGTGAGGAGTGGGGAGGTCGGGAAGAGAGGACAGGGAAAGACGAGATGTAAAAATTAAAAACGTGAAAAAATGTTGGGTAAAAGATCGCCGGTGAAAATAAGACAAATGAGAGGCAGTATAAGTAAAGAGTGCTTGGGACAAGCGATAAGGAGGCTGGAAAGTTGGAGAGAGAAATGACGAGATGAAAAGCCTGCAGAATGTGGAAAAATGAAGTGGGTAAGACGAAAATTAGTGAAAAGATGCACGAGAGGCAGTAAGAGTAAAGACTGCTGGGGACAAGGTATAACGACGGTGGTAAGTTGCAGAGAAAGGAAAGATGGGGTAAGTGAACGTAAATGTGAAAAGAATTTGGAAAGAGAAAAATATGACGCTAATATAAAAGGATAATAAATGAGTGTAAGTGGGAAGAAAAATAAAAGTGTCTGACTGGTGCCAAGAGGGAATTTGGCACTACGAATGTGGAAGAAAAATGTAAAAAAAAAAAACGCAAGCTAAAGAGTGGATATGAGAAAAGAGGGAAGAATTGGGCAGGAGAAAACCTGAGGAAATACAAGGAAAAACAGAGTCAGCAACAGAGAAGTGTGTGGGTGTATGTGTCGGGAGAGAGATGGGTTGAGTTTCGGAAGAATGGAGAGAAAAGAAAAAAAAATAGACAAATTGAGATAAAATGAAAAGAGACAGAATGGAAGAAAGAGAAAGTTGCTGAGAACAGAATGAAGGGGTGTAAAAAAAAAAAAGCAGACATCATGACAAGACGAGGAGACGATTGGAAATGAAAGTTCGACAATATTTGAAAAGAAAATTAGAGAGAAGTTTGAAATAATTTACAGTGGAGAGAAAATGGTGTAGAGAACAGAGGCGAGTTGATGCTACATAAGGAGAGAAGAATCGGGGAAATGAGATAGGGTGTGAAAACAAAGCGAGAACAGGGTGTTAAAGATACCAAGACGGGAAGTGGAAATAGTAGGGTGAGAGGAAATGGAGCAGAAGGTTGATGGAAAGAACGGGAGAATTGTTGGATCTGTGGGGTGAAGGGTGGGGAAAGAGAAAAAACGGAATGAGGAACTATGAAAAGAGTGTGTGTGTGTGTGTGTGTGTGTGTGTGTGTGTGTGTGTGTGTGTGTGTGTGTGTGTGTGTGTGTGTGTGTGTGTGTGTGTGTGTGTGTGTGTGTGTGTGTGTGTGTGTGTGTGTGTGTGTGTGTGTGACTTCCAATATAAGGGGCAATGGATGTGTGCGTGCGTGTGTGTGTTTGCGGCCCCTGGTGTGAGACCCGCAATATGAAGTCCAGTGGATGTTTGCGTGCGGTAGGAATGTAAGCATCGAGTGTAGTGGTGTGGATATAAATAGAGAGAGGGGTCAGGATGGGCTGTGATGGGGAATTGGGAAACCGCTGATGATGATGATGATGATAAGGGAGGGAGTAAGGGCTTGAGAACACTTGAAAGGAAAAAAAAAAGGGGAGTAAGGAGGGGAAAGGGGAGGGAACCAAATTTGGGGAAAAAGGGAGGGAGGAAAAAAGGAAGATGAGGAGGAAAGAGAAAGCAGGAAACTCAAGGATAAAAGTGATTGAGTAAATTGTAAGGAAAATATATATAACAAGAGGACGAGTGGATGGGAAGGACAGAAGGGAATAAAGAGGATAGAAGGGAAGTAATGGAAAATAAGACAATGAGAGGTGAAAGAAAGATGCACGATACTTTAAATGGAGGAAAAAAAAAAGAAATGGGTGGACAGAAGAACAAGGAAATATTTAATACAAGTTAGTGTAGTAAGAACAGACGGGGCAATGAAACTGGGAGCTGGGAGATATTGAATAAAGCACAAAATGAGAGAGAGAGACAGAGAGAGAGAGAGAGAGAGAGAGAGAGAGGAGAATGGGAAAATAAAAGGGCTACGAATGAATGAAGAGGAAGACAGAAAGTAATGTGAAAAAGGGGAGGAAGAGAGAATCCGAAATTGGGAGGCAAGTGAGGAGGGAGGCCAAAGGAGAACTAGAAAGGGGAAAGAAAGGGGAATGAAAGAAGAACGTGGGAAGGGAAAATATGAAACGTTAAGAAAATTGAGAAGGAAAAAAGGAAAGATTACAAAGACGGGAGGAAAGAAAGCAGAGGAGATGGGCAGCTGGAAGGAAGAGAGGGGGCAAGCACAACAAAATAGGGATTACAAAGAAGAGATGGAAAGATGACGAATAAGAAAAGCAAAAGAAAGTAGGGGATAGAATGGAATAATAGGAATGGGGGGTGAGATGGTGAAAGGCGTAAAAAGAATAATAGGCGGAGTAACTGCTGCACGAAAAAGAGAAGGAAATGGCGAGAGTGAAATAAGAAAAGTCATGAGAATTGTGAAAAGGGGAAAGAAAAGGAGAGGCGAGGGGACCGAGAAGATAAAATTATAGGACTGAAGTAGGGATAAAAGAAGACAGTATGAAAAATGAATTATTTAAGGAGAAAAGTAAGGTGGATGAGAAAGGGCTTGGCAAAACAACCGTGAGGAGAAAGTAGAGCGGGTAAATGGTAAATATTGAGGGTTGAGAGGGAATGATAAGACAATAATTATGGACCTGAGGCACAAAAAATATACAAATACATAAGTAAACAGGACTGTGAAAGGACGATCTTGAAATAGGGGAAAACAGACGACTAGAGAAATGGCAAAGACTGAGACGAGGAAA
Source organism: Coenobita brevimanus (assembly GCF_032717465.1). Lineage (NCBI taxonomy): Eukaryota > Metazoa > Arthropoda > Malacostraca > Decapoda > Coenobitidae > Coenobita > Coenobita brevimanus. The sequence continues at coordinate 14,943,681 of NC_137019.1, forward strand.
AAAAAAAAAGTGTCAGAAGAAAATATGACAGGAGAACGAATGGCAAGAAAAAAATTATCTACCAGAAGTAAGAGATAAATGACAGTAATGCGGTACGTATTATTATCAAGGAAGGAAAAAATAAAGGAATCTAGAGAGAGAAAATGAGGGATCAAGATGGGTGATAAAAAAAGAAGAGGAATAGTGGAAAGGCAAAATAATCGAACAAAAGTAGGAAAAAAGATAAAGATGTGAAATGTGGATGAAAAAAATCACATAAGGGGGAGAGATATGACTTAAAAAAAAAAAAAAAAGAAAACGGCATATGGGAGGGGGGAAACTGAATAGTGAACGCAGGGAATCCAGACACGAAAAAGAGGGGAGGAAATGGAGATTTTTTGTTTCCTTTTGTTTTGGCATACGAAAAGAAAAAGGTACAGAATTTTTTTTCCATCGCTTCCACGTGAACATGGAGGAAATATGGAAATTTACCACTTCAAAACGATGACGCTTTTTGCATTTTATTTTTGCGTTCACTAGGGGTTTATTCTCAAATTAGGCCGGACCTCTGTTAGTTACTTGGTTAATGAAAGCTATATATATATCTAAACTCTATGCCTCGAAAAATCTTAAGTTACCGTAATAGTTACCGAAAAAAAGGATTAATTTGACATGAAATTAACTTAAAAAATGACCATGTACTGTAGTTTGATTTCATCTGATGGAACCAGGTCACTTACAAAATAGGAATATTAAGTCGTGATTGCGTGAAATTTTATGTGCCTTGGTTATGAGGTAAGAATGAGTCTCATTTGCCAGTTCAATCACGACTCCAGTCTGATTACATCCTTCCATTAAATGAGCTGAAATGGGTAAGAGATCTTTGTCAGCTTTGAATAAACTGACTATAATAATAACAAAACAAGAGAGGCCAAGAAAACAGAATGTGACACTAACCCCTTCGCTACGAGATGTCCAACTTCATTCTTAAAGCTTCATCTCGATCATTCATAATCTCCCACGCACTGAATAACTGCACTGTCGCCCTTAATCATTTCTCTTAATTAATTCCTTAAATTCTGAGATCAGAAATACAGTCGGAGTATATCCAGTTTGACTATAAATGTGAATGAGGTAGATATTCATAGTCACAGCCGGTGCAGCAGCCAGTGGAAGCCGAGCCACGTGTGGGTGAGGCATAGTTCTGCAGGGGAAGCACACCTCGCTGCAGTTTTCCACGCCTTTTGCATTTTACATTCAACTTCATGGCGTGAACGGTGAGGGTGTTCAGAGCAATACTCCTTTTTGTAATTATTTCTCCATATCCGGTCAGTCGAATAAGGAAACAACCTAGACAATAACATACCGCCGTCACCTTTCCTATCCAACATGTGAATTCCACAGGGTCCTAAAATTCTGCGGCAAAATGACGTCTTTTTCCTATTTAAGTCTTGCTACCTGCAGACAAGTTTCAGTGCTAGAAGAAACCAGTCAACTTTGGGGATTAAATGAGAAGTTTTGACAAAAAATCTCCCCATCACGACCAGAGATATTCCTAAGCTAAATGAATTCGTCGGGTGACTGCAAGAACAAATGAAACCACGTCACCGAATCCTATCCTAAATAAAATTGTGATGGTAACACGAAAATAAAAACAAAGGACGTTATGATATTGAATGTGTTAAAAGGGTTTGTTACCGTCAGTGCTTCCACTCCACTGATTGTTTTTCGAATCAGGATCGAAGCGATGAACACATGTTTCTTGTCAGTGAAAATGCACTCCGAAAAGATATTTGAATCAACTTGGAATTTCTCTAAAAAAAGGCACAATATATCCGTACGTTCGTACACACACACACACACACACACACACACACACACACACAAAGCACTACAACTATAACATGCAAAGAGAGAGTCCAGCAGTCATTACTCAGTTATACAATCTCATGGCCACTAACACAAAAATGATCATTTAGTATTAAAGGATGAGGTAAGAATGACATGAACCTCACGACAATTACACCACCCTTAACACCACTACTCACCACCAGCATCAACAACATCCAAAACACCACAATACCCACATCAACACACACTTGATAATATTAATTTTCTCCCCCTAGCGGCAAATAATTAAGCCTCTACCACACCACCAGCACAGCATTACTACCAAACCATAATCACTTCACCACTGGCACACCACAGTCACACCACCTTCATCATCACTTCTCACCACCAGTATCAACAAACACCCAGCACCAAAACACCCCATCAACACATCACCACACTCTTTACCATAGCCACACAACCATCACCACTAAATCACCACCACCATTAGCACACCATCATTACACCGCCCTCATCACCACTACTCACCACCAGTATCAACAAACACCCAACACCACAACACCGCCATCAACACCGGCTCGGCCACATTTGTCCTGCAGTCCGTGAACGACCACACATTGAGGTAATTATAAACCCGACACAATTCATTAGCACCAGGGGAGGGGAACGAGCCAGGCTTTCATGGAATACTGGAATCTGGTCCTCTGGTAAACAACATAACCAAAAATGTGAGTGTGTGCGATCTCGGTAGGTAGGTAGGTAAGTGGGCAGGTAGGTTGGTAAGTAGACAGGTAGGTAAGTATGTAGGTAGGAGGGTTGGGAGAGTGTGGAAAAGAGGTAGTGGTATGTGAGGGTGGGGGAAATTGGTTTGGGGGATAAATTTGGTTCGGGGTGATAAATATGGTGGGGGCGGATATATCTCCTGTGCCAGGGGAAAAAACTGGCGAGGAGGGAAAATTTGGTGAGGGTGTTACGTTGTGTAGAAGGAAATTTTGTTCCGGGAGAATTAATCGGGTGTGATGGATGAATTTACTTTGGATGGATTAACTCTGTATGGCTGGATAAATCAGTGTGTAAGGATCAGGATGGCAGAATGGAATAATCTGACTGGATGGATTAACCTGGTATGGTTGTACGGATTAGCTTGGTGTCATTCATTAATTTGATATGGTGGGCTTAATTAGTGTGCGATGATTATGACACGTATGATGTGTGGAAAATTAAAGTAGTTTGGGGGTAAATTTAACAGGTGACATAATGCGATGTGGGGAAAATAATTTTGGTATGGGTATCTGTCTGATGTGATTGAGTAGAATTGGTTTAGGGGGATAAATCTGATGTGCCAGGGAATGTTTGATGGACATGTTGTAAATAGTTCCCACACTTTCATACCATCTCTTTCCTTGTTTCTGGACCTTACTTCACCCCATTTAAGAGCATTAGGATGATGATGATGATGTGAATATTTTTTTTTACGTAACAGGATATATTTGGTGTGGGGATAAAACTGGTGTGGAGGATACCGGTACAATTAAACTTAAAGGCTTACAATCGAATAACAAATGCAATATACGAGACGTGTTTCTATCTACTGTGTCTGTCCATCATCCGGTCCTTATGTTCCCCATCAGGAGTGTGGAAATCCAGGGCTAGGCTATTCAGTGTCAATTTTTACGGTGAGGGTAACCAGCCTCGCTCGCTCCTGAGTGGCACTGTTTGAGGAATGAATCAAAATCTTCGCTCAAACGTAAACCCTTACGGATTACATCTGGTTGGAGCGTCTTAACCCGGCAGACTACCAAGCGTCATTTTGTTATATGGCTATCCCCCGACGCAGTGCACGTTTTTCTAGGTTACAGGAAAACATTAGGCTTGTCACTCAGTGCAGAATTACTTGAAGGATGCATTAGGTAGCATTACATCGAGTGAGTAGATGGTGCCCCTCCCTTCCACCTTGGAACTCTAAGACGTGTACCTTAAACTGAAGAAAATCGTTGACAGTAGTAAAAATAAAATAGAGCCATTACAGTACGGAAGAGGTAATGGTAATTGATTCTATCCCCTTTACCATGAAAAGTCTACGCTCAATAAAATCGTCAGAGTGTCTCAACAACAAAGTTATAAAAACATCTGGTACTTCAGTGGTTAAACAGGAGATTGAGGCTCCGGCAAGCAAGAACCATAATGTGGAAGGGCATCCTATTTCTGGCGAGCAACAATGGTAGTGCTTGCGTGCAGAGAGGGAGCCGCTCATGCACACGCACACGCAAACAAGCATGCATACACACACACACACACACACACACACACACACACACACACACACACACACACACTCACACACAGCTGGTGTTTGTGTGACTTACGTGATAATCCTTTATCTGTTTATCTGGTCATGTCACTATGGAGAGGCAGTGCAGGTGCAAGGGAAAGGTAAGGGGAGATGAGAGAGAGAGAGAGAGAGAGAGAGAGAGAGAGAGAGAGAGAGAGAGAGAGAGAGAGAGAGAGAGAAAAGGAGTGTGCAGGGAGATAAGGGAACGGAGAGAAAAAATATGCAGATATTTACAGGAAATGAGGAATGGAGTAACTTTAACTGGATGAATATGGAAAGCCAAGAGATATAAGGAGGATAAGAAGAGGGGAGAACAATGCAGAAGTATACAAAAAGAAATGAGAAAAGATGTTACAATAATTTCTAAAAAAAAGGAGTGAGAGTAGAGAGGGAGAGGAGAGAACAAGTGGAGATATTCTGAAGTGTGTAGTGAGCGAGGAGGTGGAGGCATGAGTGGAGGTGTACTGGAAATCTGAGAGAAGAGGAGAGAAAATAACAATATGGATGGAGGAAAAAAAAGAGAGGAGAACACACAAATAGGAATAAAAATATGTATGTGTGTGATGAGGCAAGATGTACGAAAATAAATGAGTAGAGGTGTAAAGTTGATAAAAATTGATTTGTGACCTGGCTGGAGAAATGGAGGGTATGAAGAGATAAGCAAAGTGTGATAAAGGGAGAACTATGAAAATATAAACTGAGCGGTGTGAACTAATAGGTGCTTAATGAGGTACGAGGGGTGCTGAATGCGAGATGAGAGGTGGAAATATGAGTTGCAAAAAAAGTGTGAAAAATGTAAAAAGAAGTGTGAGGCTAGAGAGGACAAAAGTGCGATTTGAGAGGTGAGATGTGTAGTGTGAGAGGAGAGATGGAAGTACAGTATGTTGCATGGAAGGTGAAAAAAGTATGTGATGTGTGACATACTATAGATAGGTGTGGACTTGACATGAGATGTGTAAAGTGTGAAAGGAGAAATAAAAGTGTGTGATGATGTAAGAGGTGTAAAAGTGTGTGATGACGTACGAGGTGTAAAAGTGTGTGATGACGTACGAGGTGTAAAAATGTGTAGACAGAGATGTGTGGTATTTAAAAGGAATGGTGTGTCTCAAGGTAGAAGATATGTGTAATGAGAAAAGAAAGATTGGTAGATATGGTGTGAACGCGAATAGGCAAAAAGAGAGAAACAGAGAAAGGTTGCGGAAGTCAGATGAAGGGTGCATGAGAGGGTGAAAGTCAGGGAGAGAGAGAAAACGAGAGAAAGTGGAAGGGTAGCGGGTATGGGAGATGAGTGAGTGTGATTGGACGAGGGGGAAGAGGAGGGGGAATGAGAGGGAAGAGAAAATGAGTGATATGAAAATGACCGGGGAAAAGATAAAGTGAAATGGAGGAGTGTGGCGGTTGGAAAAAGAAAAAAAAAAGTATGTGGGAAAATTGGAAGCAAGAGACAGGACAGAACAAGTATTAGAGAAAAGATGGAAATATAAAAAGGAAAAAATACGGGAGGTTAATGAGACAATGATAAATGGCACATGAAACCGAGACAAAATGAGTGTTAGGGGAGAAGTATAAAGGAAAGGAAGGCAATACAGAATACAAAGGAAGAGGAATGTTAAAGGAACTGATCTAAAAGGAAGACTGGAAACAAAAGTTAGTGCATCAACGTAATGAAGGAAGAAAAATAGGAAAGAGAAAATGGTGACTGTATGAAAGGAGGCAGAACAGAAAAGAGGGTGAGGGGAAAGAATGGATGCAGGTGATGGGTAAAAACTGGAAATCTGAGGAGCAAGGTAGGAATGAAGAACATGGAGGAATAGTATACTGATGGACAGGGCTGACAGGTGTTAGAAAAAGAAGAAGGATGACAACAAATGAAGTTAAGGAACGAGTAATAAAAGAGGAATACGACAGACAACATAAAATGGAAGACTTGAACGAACACTCGTGAAAAATTGACAAAAGAAGAAAGACAGAGGAAGGAAGGAAGGAAGGACGGAGGAAACGCACGAGAAGAGGGAAGGCAAGATGGAAAAACAAAATAGAGAAAATGAGGCCAATGGTTTCAAGACAAGAGGATGGGAGGGACGAAGGAAAGGTAGGGAGAAAGATAGGAAGGCTGGGGAGGAGGAGGAAAGGAAGGCAGGGTAACGGGAAGGGGATGGGGAGGTAGGAAATTAAGGAGTAGAGGAAAGGAAGGGGGATAGGGGAGGGGAGAAACGGGAGGGGAAGGGGGGGGGGCTGGGGCAAAGGCAATGACTCGGAAATAATGATAATGGTGATGATGGTGGGATTGGGGAAATGGTAGGAGGTAGGCTGGTGTTAGAGGTTTGTAGTGGAATGTCGAATGAGCTAATTACGTGTAGGGAATGTGAACTGTGTGCCTAGGTAGGATGGGTAGGTATGTGAGTACTCGGGGGGGGGGGGGACCGGAAGGGGGAGCTTGGAAGGTAGGTTTTGTGTGTGTGTGTGTGTGTGTGTGTGTGTGTGTGTGTGTGTGTGTGTGTGTGTGTGTGTGTGTGTGTGTGTGTGTGTATGACTATAGTACTTGCATGTGTGCATGCGTCTGTGCGTATAGGTATGTCTTTCAACGTATGTATGTACAGTATGTTACGATATGCTGTACATCTATAAATACGGAGCGCATGTATCTTATGTGCATATGTCTGTGTGTCGAGGGATAAAGAGTGTTGACTACTGAATATTTAACGTAGTGTCAACAGCGCGGCACACTGAGGGTACCTGACTAAACCCTCCAGCAAAGGTTACCCCAGGTCGTGGCTATGGTGTCCTCTGCTTTAAGGACGATTCTAAGTTGTACAGCAGGATTCGAGGCAACTCTTCCAAAGCGGCTTATTTTCCTTATTGCACCTTAACATTCACTTGTATTCTCTTTATCTCGTTTTAATAATGACATACCTTGAGTGCTTTAATAACATGCAAGATGATCATGAAGTGTAACGAGCAGAATATATCGCCAAGGTAGAGACACCACGAAATCTCGAAAGATACTCAAAATATAGCGCTTTGCTTCACTTTTGTTACGCGATAATCTTCAGCTTAAGGGTGACCTCTCATCATGAAGTGCGTTAACCTCTCGGCTATGGCGAATACTCTGCTTCTCAGTAAAGTTGTCTTGCTTCAGCAAGGAAAAATACAAAGCTTCTAACAGTATCGTTTAGAGAAACCCTTCACTATGCTAACTTAATCGTATCTTAACCATGTATGCACATTACAGTAAGGCATATGGTAAACATACAGAATAATATACAGAGTAATAATTTCGGTATATTGTACAGCAGGATATTCAGTAATGAGTAACACAAAGTAATTATTCTCATAAGTATAGTGCACAGTGATATATACAGTAAGCGGCAATTCAAAGATCCTGTGTTGGCCATGAATGCACTGTGGTATACTGCAAATTAAATAGTAAGGAGTCATACAAACTATCCTCACAACATTTATGCAGTATGCCATGCTGTAACGAGCAATATAAATAACCAATCCTTGCCACGTATGCATTTTGGAGGTCTTGCACACCACGATGTATTACCCAGGCTCGTGGCTCTTGGCTGGTGGTCGTGCAGCTCAGGGTTTTACGACTACGCCACGACAAGGCTAAGTTCGAGTCCTCCCACCCTCCCCCACCGGTAACTTAATCCCAAGCGACTTTACCCATAACCAGAACGCAAAGTGCAGGGGTGACTGGTGGAGGGAAGGGGGGGGGTTGATTCTCCGGCTAATACTTTGTCTCCCTCCCCATCAAGGCTTCTCTACCATCTCAGCAGGTTCAAGTCTCTCCCTCCCTGATATCACGTCTCTCCATCACTTTCCCTGCTATACATATGTTCCTGTCACTCTCCCAGCCTTAACTAGGTCCACTCATCATACTAGCTGTACCAAAGTCCCCCCTACCCTCCAGCTGTACTTAAGTTAGCTCATCCAACCAGCTTTCTTTAAGTCCCTCTCACTCTCCTAGTTATTCCTAAATCTCACTCTCCCAGCTATACCTAACCCCCCTCACCCTCCTGGCTATCCATAAGCCTCTCCCACTCTCTCAGCTATAGCCTACCTAGCCCCTCCTCGCTCTCCTAGCTAAACCTAGGTTCCCCTCACTCTCTCAGCTATACTGAAGTCTCCCTCTCCTTCCAAAGTCCCCCTCTCCCTCATCCTTGAAAGTCCACCCCTAACCCCACTCATTCTCCAACCCACCTCATATTCCCCTCACCTTCCCACCCACCCACCTCACATTTCCCTCACCTTCCCACGCATCCAAAATCCTCCCCTCTCGCACTCCCAACCTTCCAAAACCCTTCCGCCCACCCGCCCACCCACCCGACCTCAGCTGTAACTTTTAATAGCTTTTCAGTCCGGCTATTTGTCAAGTATATGTGCGCCGGGAGTTGACCATAAAGTTGAGTCTCCGTCGTTTCGAGCTGAGCAGCGGCCTTGGGGGTCACCAGTGATAATGATAGGGCTAATGATGGTTGTGGTGGTGGTAGAAGAGAGGGCCAGAAGGGGCAGTTGATGGCAGTAGTTGAGATGATAATGGGATTGTAATGGGGTGTTAATGCGGGTGTTTTTTGTACAGGAGTATCGACACAGAGGTAAAATATGGCCAGGTCCTGTCTCCTGCCTGGCCCTCGTTGCCCAATATCGATTTCTTGTTCCCTTCCCCCATTCACGAAAGCTCTCTCTCCATTACCTACCCCATCAGAACGAGGGCTCCGTCTTATACTGAAGGAAATCGTTCGGTGGTAGCAAGAATTAAATATAAAAGACTACCATACCACTGAGAGGGGTCAATAGTCCTTTATAACCGTTTACTATGTATCTTCCTTAACTGAATTAAAACATCTGTTGGTGGCAAGAACGAAGAAAAAATGAAATCAGTGTGCTGAAGTGGTAAACATTTTGGCTTCGAGTCTCATAGTCGCACTAAAAGGAGCTCCAATTATTTATCAGTGGCTGGAACTACATTTAATATCACTGGTTTCTATTGCTCTCCACATCAGGGTCTCCTAATACCTTTCAAATCAGTGTCTCCTGTTACTTTCTGTACCAGTGGCTCGTATTACATTCCACATTTGGGGTTCTTATTCTGTATCAGTCACACCGATTACTTTCCGCATCATCGCCTGTTATTACTCTCTATATTAAGGGGCTCCTGTCAGTCCCTACGGCTTTGGCTGGGTAGAGTAATACGCAATCCCTCCCTCTCTCCCAGACTCAGAGTAAAGGGATGAAAGTCAGTGCGGGGTTGGAGGAGGCTTAAAAGGGCGTATCCAAGACCAGGGCATGGAGAGGATTGCACTACGTAAACACCCTTGGCCTAGAATGTTAAGAGGGAGGGTTGAAGAGATCAAAAGGAAACAAAAAAAGAGAAAAGGAAAACGAAAGAAAGAAAAAAAACAGTACTGATTCTGTACAGACCCCTCACCGAAATCCTGCTTAGTTTCAGGATCCTACCTCGCCCTAACCTAAGCCGGGAAACAGGTACAGAAGTGTTAGACAGATGCTGAACCATGTGACGATTCGCTAACGTGAAGCAACAACTGGATCTCCGCTTGAAATATCTTGCTTGTGAAAATCCTTGAGGAGCTAAAGTGAAGCACCCTGTAGGGCTTCACCAAAACAAACCACTTTCGTGTGAAAATCCTGTTACTGATGTTACTGCATCTAAAAATATAATAAAAATCAATGTGATGATGATGATGATGATGATGATGATGGATAGTCAGAGACAATGAAACAGAAGACTGTGGTAGTAGACAGTGGTGTGGTGTAAGTAAAACAGAAGACAGTGGTAGCAAACAGTGGTATGATGTAGGTGAGAAACAGAAGATAATGGTAGAAAACAGTGATGTGGTGTAGGTCTGAGTCTCCCTTCATCCCCTAAAACGTCCTTCCACCCCAGAGGATTATATTTCCGTTCTAGAGGCTCTCATTTCCGTGCGGGAGCTGCCACTTCCATACTGAGAGCTCCTCTTTCTTACCAGGAAATCCTATTTCCCTCTACGGAGAAGTCAGGGGTATACAGAACCACGTCGCGTCTGCCCCGCTCCTTCAGAACCAGCGACTCTCTCAGTTGTCATCTGTACTGGTTTAATTCTAAGGGTTCACAAGTAAATTAACCTCATCACTAAAGTAATGAAATACTTTATTTTATTTTGCTATCTCCAGACGATTTCAATCAAGATATGAGGGAGTTTTCAAGCTAAATGTGCTAGATACAGTACCTCTCCAAAGCTTGCGGTACTCCTAAGATTGAATAACATAGTCTGAAATAGCAGAAAAAAATAAATAATGCGTCACCGAACTGAAGGAGCAGTGTTCTTATTTCTACTCTATGGGCTCTTATTTCGCTATCAGCTGCTTCTACCTCCGTGTCAGGGACTGTTACTTCCTCATCAGACGTTTTTGTCCACACACAAATACCACATAATGTAAAGAACCACACAGATTTTCCCTCGTGTCGCAGAATCATTGTGTCCTGCCGTCCCCTAAGACGATCCCTGCTGTTTCCTTACTAAGGGTTTCAGTTTCAAGGGCTTAAGTTTATATATAGGGGATTTCTGGCTACTGCACAGTTTTAAGGCTGCGAACTATGGTCTCCTGCCACCCTCTCAGTTGCTCCCTGTTGTTTTCATACTAAGCCTTCCAGTTTCATTAGTACGAGCCATTTCTACACCAGAGGACACCATTTTAGTATTAGGCGCTTCAACATCAACAGCATACCAAAAACTCATTCCATATCTGAGGCTCTTAATTCTCTTTCAACTTAGCTGGCTAGGAGTACATCAACAGCTTCATATGTCACTCCTTCAGAAGACGCCTCATGCTGTCTCCAAACTACTTTGACATTAAGAGCCCTTGTTTCTTTACTATAAACCCCTGTTTCTCTTGCTACTGCACCGGTAAAGGTAAAGTAACTGTGCGCCGTCACTCCTTAAGAGGACGCCCCGATCTGTCTACATACCATCGCCATACTACTATAATATTAAGAGCTCCTGTTTCATATCCAGGGTTCCCATTCCTCTAGCTACTATGCAGGCTAGGGCAGAGTAACAGTGTCTGCTGCCACCCTTAAGCCTCCCTGCTCAGTAAAGTGCGGGGCCCAGTAAGGTTACGGCCGGACTTTCCCCCCAAACTTTGCCCCGCCTCGTAATCTTCTGCTGGAAAATTATTTGGGCTCGCATGTTCTGGGGGGTGAATGCTCGAACCCCGGCGTTACTATCCAGATGGTTAATTGAAAACATGGCAATCAGGCGCTTTAGAGAAGAGATAATGAGGGAATATTGCGGTCATTAATTTGAACGAGCCGAAGGACTTAGAGTGCTGTGTAGTTTTTGCGTGGGTGATGACGTGGGTGGTGGTGGTGGCGGTGGTTGTGCTGGTTGTGATGCTAATTTTGTGGTGGTGGTGGTGGTAATCTTGTGGAGGTAGTGGATGGTGGTAATTTTGTGGAGGTGGTGGATGGTGGTGGTAGTTGTGGTAGTAATTTTCTTGTTGGGGGGGTGGGAGTTAATAGAGATGATGATGATATGATGATGATGATGATGATGATGATGATGGTGATGGTGATGATGATGATGATGACCTTTAAGGTAACGGTGATGGAGGGATGATGGGGATAGTTGTGGTAATTTTGCAAGTCTTGTGGGGTGGTAAAAGAGGTAATGATGATGATGATGATGATGATGATGGGGATGGCAGTATAGATTACATTGGTAGTAGGATGATAATTGCATCTGGTATAATTTTGTTGGGGGTAACTGCAGTGTGATTGGTGCTACAGGTAATAAGGATGATACTGATGCAATCACGGTAATCGGATGAAGCTGGTAGTTATGGTGATTTTGTTGTTGTGGTTGGTGGTGGTGGTGACAGGAGTAAAGATGGTAGAGCGTATGATGGTATTTGTAGTGGTTGTGATAACGGTGGGATGATAATAATGATGATGGTACTGGTGGTAGTGAGGATGGTAATTGTGGTAGTAGTAATGGTGATGTTGGTAACAGTGATGGCGATAAAACATGATATTTAAGGTGGGAAAATAAAGTCCTCGCCATGAAGTGGTTAAAACAAACTCTGCATAAACATTACTGTACAACCAGCGCCCCATGTGATGGTCGGTGGTTGTTGTTGCAGTGGAGAGGCGCCTATTGCACGCCTGGGTCAATAGGGGACACCGTAAACCTGCCGTGAGGGAGGCTTCAAGTGCCACCACTGCGATGACACTACCGCCTTATATCCACTCCTTCACCCTCACACCCACATCAACCAGATCCAACCAGATATTCATACCCGTTGCCCTGACTACAGCTTCAATACAATGATATTTTCTGTATCTATATTCTCGATAATCCTTTATTATTTTATTCAGCTTAGGAAAAATTTTTAACCACGATTTAATTTCCTCATCCTGAGGCGCTCTCTCCTAAAATAAATAGACTCGTCTGACGTTAGCCTGAACACAAAGTAAGTTCTCGTGAAAAGAAGTCAGTGATATTGTTTCTATGGATGGATTATGAGAAAGGCGATAGTAAAGACATTTTTACTTCGATGACGTCTTTCATATTTTAATCTTGCTTCTGCCAGACACTTTATTCAGGTTTAAAGACTCCTTGTAGTGAATCAGTAAAAAAAAAAAAAAAAATGCCTTCATCAATGCTAAAAATCTCGACACATACGTAGCAATAAAACACATGAATTTTATTACTATCTTACAATTATTGATCCAACTGCGCTAAACGTTTAGAATATGAGCACGGATGGTCAGCAAGATCTTAATTTTAAACTAAACTTTTTTACAGCCAAGTAGCAAGTCAGCCATATCAAATGTTCCAAGAGACAAACAGCGATTGAATTAGACCAAACTAATAAAGTGGGATGAAAAACAACGCTATTTTTTCTAACCCCAAATGTTTCAATACGCCTATATCCAAACGTTTACTAAAATTAATTACATTTCTGATTATCGTTCCTTACCATGATTGTTTTCCTCCTGTTCAAATGTGAGTAACTGGTCGAAGGCTTGAGTGATGAGTGAATGAAAATATAACTCATTCCTGCTTGACTTCCAGTTTGTAATACCACTTTTGTGATTTTCTCCGTTTTAAGGATTTTGGTTCCAACTCACACCATTTACAATAGTGTGAACAGGATTATGATGATGATGTTGGCGATGATACAGTGACGACGATGACGATGATGATGATGATGACTGTAATGACGGTGACAACGACGACGACGATGGTTAAAAGTATGACACAAGGCAAGACTATATGAAACTTGACATGAAACAGAGGCGCATCAACTAACCACACCAGAGGGTGTCGGCAGAGTGAGAGTGAGGAGGAGACGTGGGGCAGAAGGCAGGGAGTGAGAGAGAGAAGGAAGAGGGATGAAGGGGAAGGAGGAGGGAAGGGAGGGAGTGGAGGAAGACATGAAAGGGATGGGAGGAGGTTAGAGAGGGGGAGGGGAGTAGAGAGGAGAAGGAAGGCAGATAATGATGGGAGAGAGGGAGGGACAATGTAAGAGAAAGGGAAAGGGAGGTAGGAAAGGAATGGAAAATTAATAAGGAACAGAATGAGGGGAAAAATGAAACGGATGGACAGAACAAGAGTAGGTAACTGAAACAGTAGCCGAAGAGGACGATGAGCAAGGGAGAAATGAAAGCTACCGAGAGGAGAGAGAGAGAGAGGGGGGGGGGAGAGAAAGGAGGGGAGCAAATGGAGGCAGAAAAGAGGGATGGGAGAAGGGAGAAATGAAGGAAAGGAGAAGGGAGAAAGAAAGGGAGGGAACAGAGAGAGACAGAAGGGAAGGGAAGGGAAGGAAGGGAGTGGAGCCCCGGTAATGTATGTTGCGCCGGGCCGGGACCTCCAGATATTGCACAAACTTTGGACAACCTTAAGCCGCTTTGTCTCAGGTTTTCTGTCGTTTCGCCGAAAATGATGCGAAGTCTTAATATTTATCAGAACAACTACCCAAGTTACCGTAAACATTGGGGGGCATCGTAGCTGCTGAGTTTCTTCATTTATTAAACTTCGTAGTTGTTGATAGTACTTCCCTGTATACAAACTGCACAACAACATTAGGTCCAAACTAGAGTATCCTTCGGCGTTAAACTAAGCATCCTTTGCAATTATGGTATTATCTTGTTCCTAGCTACTCTTTCTTTCAAGCCAGGCATTCTTCGACCTGTTCCATAGTATCAAGTGGTCTTAAATCGTTGAGCGTAATCAGTGCTCATAACCTCTGTATATATCATTTTACACTATCCCCATTCTCGTCTTAAAATCTTCTGGTCCCAATCACTGTACCCTTTGTTTTAACCCAAGTTCTAAACACTGCACTTTTTTTTCAACTTATCCATTCCTTGTCTATAAACGTGGCGTGCAATGGTATTACACTTTCCATATTTCTGGTCTTAATTAATCATTAGTCTTTCACTCAGGGCATCATATGATCTAATCCTCTGGGCTTGTACATGACTTCTTTTGGTCCTAACCACCGTGTCCACTGTTCTTCACGGTCCTAACTTTGGCATCACTGGTGATGTGCGTGGCATCTTTTGGTCCTGGCCACTGTATATTTCGTTTTAAGCTCGATATCCTTTCGTTCTAACCCTAACATCCTTTGATCTTGTCCATGGAATATTCTGATTCTAATATTTGCATCTCTCGGCTTTAAACCAGCATTCCTGTAGCTCTAATTTACCGACGGAATTCTGCATATAATTACGTGTATCTTGATCATCATAATTTTCATTACCTGAATGCAATACCAACTCCAATGAAAGACGTGGGATAGGAGACAGACACTAGGAGAAGGAAAATCACATCAGCAGGAGAATCATGATCTGAGTGTTCACGCTGCGAAAATGGGCCAGACCTTCAATCACTCATCAGCCAAGGCTTCGAAAGTGCAACACAGAAACCAGTCACGGCGAACATCAGGTAACGTGCATATCAGTTCGAATTCTTGAGAAGTGGCAGGCGGTTTTTCTATCATATAAGGCCTGCTGAAGCGTCGCGTGGTTACTGTACCTACCCTCTCTTCCACTAATATACTGGGTGGGAGGGATTCAGAAACAACAATAATAAAGTACAGTAGCTGGAGAACTAGCCGAGTAATTTACATACGCTACACCTTGACTTGGATTGGGAGGGAGCCAGGCTTCATAATTTAAAAAAATCTTGAGCTTAAATTGTGTATAAGACTGCTTGTTATACCCGTGTCTTCAATCATGCAGTTACCATACGCCTGCCAGTCATGCTAGAGTGAATGTAAACATAAAAATATTGAAAATCATGACTATAACCTATAATCCTGACCTACTACGGACACTTCTTTCCAATTACAACTACAAGATTCTTGCTAAATACGAACCCAGAAACGAGAATAGGGCAGTACAAAAGCAGGAAGAATACCAGGAAGGGCAAAGTACACAAACCTGCACAAGGAGAGGAAGGAATTAAAAAAAAAGGCTGAAGGGAAAATACAAAGTCAGGGGAATTATCAAAAGGAATCTTTATGAAGCGGGAGGAATCCGGGCAAAACAAGGGGAAGGTACAGAGGATTATGAATCACTATTTACCACAATACCCATAAACCTACATATAAGGAGGGACGGACAGGAAGAAATAAAAGGAAAGAACAGAGGAAGAAGAACTCTTAAAGAGAGTATACGAGGTGGGAGGGTTCATGGAAAGGCAACGAGAAAGTACAGATGCTGGAGAACTATCACAGAGCGTAATATGGATAAGCCTACACTCAAGAAGGGATAGAAAAAAAAGTAAAGTAAGGAAAGAAAACTACCAAAGAGAATGATTTAAAGTGGTTGGAGAGATCCAGGAAAGGCAACAGGAAAGTACACAGCCGTAGAACTACCACAGAGCGTAATATGGATAAGCCTACATTTAGAGAGGGCGGGATAACAAAGAACCTAGCGGGAAGGATCCAGGAATAGGAAAGGGAAGTACAGAAGCTGGAGAATGGCCATACAATGAAATATATAAACTTACACAAGGAGTGAAAGATAAAAGAAAAATACTTAAAGAAATATACAAAATCAGAGAACCCCTAGAAAGTAATATGCATAAACCTAGACACCAGAGGGAAGTACAGGTATTGATTAACACCTACGAGGTGGGTGGGCTGGAGTGGAGAGGCAGGTAGAGGTGTAGCATCACTTCACATTACAATATACCCTGAATTGCATACAGCTCAGTCTCCCCCTCGCTACAACATTTCGACGGGAGGACGGGGGCGGGAAGAGGAAGGAGACAGGGGAGAGTGAAAGAGGAGGTGGAGAGAGAGGGCACTGCAAGTGGAAGCGGAAGGAGGGGAGAAGGCGAGAGTGATGTGGCGAACGAGAGAGTGAATAAGTGGAAGGGAGGGAGAAAAAGAGAAATGATGATGATGATGATGATGATGATGACGATGACGAAAAGGGGGAATGGAAAGAGAGTGGGGAAGAGGAGGAGTGGAAAAAGAAACCGGGAAAGCTGAGGGAGAGGAAGTGAGAATAAGGAGACTACGGAAGAGTGTGGAGGTGAAAAAAACAGGGAGAAGGAGGAGGAGGGAAGGGAGAGAAGGACAAGATGGAGGGAAAGGATATGGATGGAAGGAGAAGACAGAGAGAGGCAAGAAAAGAGAGGATGATAAAGGTAAAAATGAGTGGAGAAGTTGGCTAGGGTAACATCATATGACATTACAATATGCTTTTAAATGGATGCAGCTCTCCCCTCACTACACCATTTGGACGAGGGGTACTGGTTCTCTAGGGTGGAGAGAGGAAGTGGAGCAGGGGCGTTGAGAGAGATAGGAAGGATGTGTGTGTGTGAGAGAGAGAGAGAGAGAGAGAGAGAGAGAGAGAGAGTATGGAAGCGGGTATTGGGGAGTGAGTGAGAAGTGAGAGGCGTATTGCAGGCGTATGTGTGATTGTTACAACCAATACCCAGTCCGGCATTTCCAGTAAGGACAAGCAAAGAATAAACTCTCCATGTCTCTTGTTCTTCCTACGATAAGAAATAGTAGTTATGAGATTGAAATGATGGGAAGTTTGTTTATATTAACACAGAAATAAAGTGGACTGAGAACAATCATCTACAATTACAATTCTCTAGCACGAAATCACCAGTATTAATATTTGACTGACTGAGATTGACGGTGATCCTGGGGTAGCATGAGATGATGATGGTGATGATGATGCGGATGATGATGAGGATGAGGATGATATGTGGAGATAAATGAACTGTGAGATACTATGGCTTGGAGATGTGCTGACTATATGGTTCCTAGATGGATGAAATCAGAGTAGATGGATCGGTGGTCGAGTCAGGATGGGGTGGATGAATATGAGTGGACAGGAGTGGACGGGTGTTAATAGGTGTGTCTGAATACAGCTGGGTGTACCATATAGAGAGATCTGATTGCATGTCGCACCCGGTCGGCTCACACACATAACATAGCGGCCATAACACACACACACACACACACACACACACACACACACACACACACACACACACACACACACACACACACTTCCACCGTCACACTTCGACCTGCACAACATGCTTCGCCGTCACTACACATAACTTTTCCCATTAATTCTGGTATCACTCTCTCTTTCTGAGTAAAAGTTTCAGTCTAGTCTGGATGGATAGACCTAAGCGGATGGATATGGGTGGATGTATGAATATGTATGTTTAGGAGAATACATGGGTGTGGAAGCCAGGGAATGGATGTGTCAGTGAGGATGCGTGAAGAGAATTGATAGACCTGAGTAAATGAAAGCGAATGGGTGTAACAAAATGGATATGCTTAGTTGGACAGCTCGGTATGGAAGCTGGAGACTAGATATGTGAGGCTGGATGCGTGAAGGTGAGGGTGGGTGGATGGTCAGTTATTGGTGACACGAAGGGAATTAATTGGCAACCATCTGTCCTGCGAGTGTCAGAGTGAATCCCTTTACCTTCCACATCGGCACCCTCCATGGATCACACTCGTCGGGGATTTGTCAGATGGATCGAGTTAAATGAGTCCTGTTAGGGGATTGAGTGAACGGGAGAGTGAATGAATGTATGTATGGGAGGATGGGAGGACTTCAAGGTGAGTGAGTGAAAGTAAGTGAAATAGCGTGTTGTGAATAAAGCGAGTGAATTAACTGTGTATAGGCAGTCAATGGAGAGTAAGCGAAATACGAATATGCTGACATGTAATCAGTATTATGAATGCAGCCAAACTCTGAAACCTGATATTCGTTTTAACAGAAACTTTACATACACAACCAATCAGCGTCCAACAGTTAAAATGCCAAGTCCGGCACAGACTTGTGTTCTCTGCGGGGGTGTTTGGGTCACTGACCTCCTACTGGCCTGAGTAAATGAAATGAGCAGAGCAGGATCCGTAGACCTTTCCCCGGTACCACCGCGACAAAATCGCTGAGGTAAGTAACGCAGCGAGCGAGGGTGTTTGTGTATGAGTATCAGTATGATCCCCTTATTTTCCATATCAGCTCCTCGATGGATTGCAACCTTTGGGGAATCTGATAGGTGGATTGCGTGAGGTGTACTGTTTATGATCTCAATAGAAGGTACAGTGTGTGTGTGTGTGTGTGTGTGTGTGTGTGTGTGTGTTTGTTACCTCTTGCGCAAAGCTATGTATATGCTCTACCAATATGATTTTGTGTGAACTATGTACGCGTCTGAGCAGGTGAATGTATGTGAGTGCGTGTGTGTGGAAACGCGAGGTTTTTAATAACCGAGTGTGTGCATACCACCATGTGGGCGGGGAAATATATATCGTCGTGTGTGTGTGTGTGTGTGTGTGTGTGTGTGTGTGAACAACTTTTATACATGTATGTATATATGTGCATCCCTCCCTGTGCGAATATGTATGTGCTTTAGTGTGTACGCTTGTGTCCGTGTGCGATGTTGTTGAAATTGCTTTGGAATTAGTTTTGCCGTTGTTATCGGCTCTGGTCAAGCTGTGGCTCTGCTCGTCTGGCTTGATTGTTTGCCTCTTTTGCTGAGCTAGATTTTGTTTTCGGTCTCACTCTGGCTATTCTTTGTCGTGTTTCGGTTTTATGTCTGCTCTGTTCTGTTCGTTAATGTCTCTTTTAATGTAATGTCTGACAGCAAAGTAGTGGTTAAGTTAGTCTTTTTTTTTTTAGTTGTCATTCTTTTTGTCTATGTTTATGGTCTCTGTTGTTTTTCTTCACATTTTCACTGAGGTGGAGTCATTATAGATTTACTTTTGCTGCTACTCGTTTATTTATTTATTTTTTTCTAATTTTTCGTGATTTTTCAACCTGTGTTCGTTGTCAGATTTTATTTTAACACGGTAAATATTGTTCCTCTTCGTCTTTTTATATTTGCTTTACCTTTTCTGTGGCAAAGGACTTTTCCTGTAAAGCTTACTATTTGCAATGTCACCTGTGTCCTAAACTTTGCCCGCGTTATTCATGTTTCTGTTTTTGTAGGCTGTTTTTCCTTGTGCAAGAATTTCTGTATCTGTTGGGTATTTTTTTTTGTCCTTACGGCTTGAACAATATCACAGTGTTTGGTGTTAAAGTTGTTGATTTTCGCTGTAGTAGCTAAGGCTGTTACTGCTGTTTTCTTTTTGTTTAATCATTATATTTGCCTGTAGTCTGGGCGTTCTTATATCCTCCCTGCGTGCTCTTATTTCTGTTTTTATCAGTCTGGGTTCTCTGTATTTGTTCCTTATTACTGTCAACAATCTTCTGTTAGTATGCTTGCCTTAACGTTTGATGCTGCTAGTGTTTTTAGTTTTATTTTCGTTTCTCTCTGTTGCGTTTGGAATATACTTCGCGATTATTTATTTCTTTACCGTCATCACTGTAGCTTTTATTAAGATTTTTATAAAGTAGACGGGTATAGGAAGAGGCAGATTGGTATATGTGTGTTTGGGGGGGGGGAGTTAGGAGGGTAGACTAGTATACGAAGAGGTAGAGGTATGTGTGTGGGGGGAGGAGAAGGGGGGGGGGGTCATTTTCTCAGCCCAGCCCTGCCACACGACCAGCCCAAAGATAAACCATTTGTGTGTGTGTGTGTGTGTGTGTGTGTGTGTGTGTGTGTTTTACTTGTTTCTTTTACGAGGTGTTTTACGGGGGTGCACAGGCGGCGTTTTAGAGCTTCCCAATCTGCTTGTATGCGGGGGTGGGGGACTTGGTGGCAGTGTTTGGTTGTGACTACCAGTTATAGGGTGGTGATGCTGACTATGATCAGGGTAAGTGTTGTGGTTGTGGATGCTGATGTTATTGCTATAAATACTTTAATAATAATAATAATAATAATAATAATAATAATAATAAAAATAATACTAATACTAAGAAACAAATTCATCATCATCCCCATCCTCATCATAATCATCTTCATCTTAATTATTACTTTTTACTACTATTATCATCATCATTAGTGGTAATAAAGTAGTTATTATTCCAATCATCACAGACCTTACCATCAACCTGAATGATTTTTAATAATCAGTGGAAAAACTAAGAATTCCATACACAACGCGAAGGTATGGCAGCGATAATAATTACATACTGTGACGCTATACACACATATTGTAATTTTTTATTCTAGAAATTTCTGTTACTTTAGGAAAACAACAAAAGTTACATAAAATACAATATGATTTAAGTTTAGACCGAACGAGTGAGCAAAATCACAGAACGTTTTTGCGAACACCACAATAAATATTTTTCACGTTCGTGCTTAATTTTCTGCTTTACGCTGTCTGATTGATAAAGGTTGTTCTTTTGTTAGGTGTAATGTTGGCAGTTTGGCTTTTGTCAGTCAATGCTTTTCCAAGTAATAATTATTTTCTGTCCTTTACGCTGTCTGAGGGGGAGTGGGTGATATCTGCTCTTTCGCTAATGTTTTCTCCGAGTTGATCTGATGATGCTGGTGACTTGCTTTGTTAATATTTTGGTTCGTCACGTGTTCTTTTAAAGTGTTTGACTTGAAAGTTCGTTCCCTGAGGCCGAACAATGCTTCTACTTGTCACAGACCACATCTCGCCACGTCAGCACTTATACCCACCGTCCATATTGAGTACAGGCTAAAGCGGTCTCATTCAGGATTGGTGTGATAGTACTTGTGGTGATATTTTAAGAATATGCCGGTGGATTGTGTGGAGAATCAGCAAAATCTGTTTAACGAAATGCAGTTAGCCAGACCGATCCTTGCCCCAGCTTCATGTAACACTCATTTCCTATCGAACGGTAAATCACTTTCCTAACCACCAGACTTCTTCATCTCTGTTATCTTAAAATCTCGTGTTCATTTACTTTTTTATCAGTAAGCTTGTGTTTGTCAGTTTATATTTTTCCTTACCTTCCTAACCCTATTCACATCATTTTATATATGAGATAGGTAGAATTCCCCCCCCCCCCAAAAAAAAAAAAAAAAAATAGAGAAAACCGAGCAGGAGAACCATCGTCAGAGTGTTCAGAGAAATTGGATACCACATCTTCATTCACTTCCACGAATGAGCGCGCCAAAAATTCATTTCCGGGAGACTGCCGTTCGAAGTGTAACATATGCTCTCTAATTGGACCGTGATTGCTGCTGTTAAACCTACCCGAATATAAACTGGCCAGACAGCAGCGGGAACTACATAAATTCCCTGCCACGCCAATTATCGCACGCAAAGCACATCTGCAGAGAGGTGGATGTCTGTGTGGTTGCTGGTCCTACCTCTGTGTCTGTAACAATCAGTAAAATATCCACTGGAGAACAGAATAATCTTGGAGGGAGACTGATATCGTGTAATCATCTTTTTTCATGAGGTTTTGCTAATCATCATCATCATCATCATCATCATCACTATCATCATCATCATGACTCTTAATCCTATCTAAAGATGTGGTCAGGAAGTATAAAAGACAAGGAAAAATGAAGTACAACAGAGGGATAAACTGGTCTAAAATTCCTGACTCATATCCAGCCTACACCCAACATCTCCCAGTCCTCTTCCATTCCACCATTCCCCCTCCACTTCCCTCCCTCCCCTCTGTCTTCGAACTGCAGTCAACTTGGCCATTTTCTTGTCCGGGATGATCTACGTTACGTTGTTAGGTTATACTGCTGAAGTTAATGTTTAGGTTATACTGCTGAAGTTAATGTTGAGATAGGCCAGACTGTTAAAGTTAGCTTAATTTTGGTAAAGTCGGGTCAGTTTAGGTTAACTTAGGGTGACGGGATAATGTTAAGCTGGGTTGATAAGGTACAGTTAGATTAGATTAGCGTGTTAGGATGATCGAAAACTTAACATACGTCGGTGAAGTTCGTAAAAACGTAACTTAATAATCGAATCCACACACAATCACTCCAACTCTGCCACCTCACCGTTGGCAGCAAAAAGTCCTCAGACAAATTTTAGCTGATGCAAAGAATGTGAATCAACGTCCAATCAACCATCTGTATCTTCCGTTAGCCCACATCACAGCACACTAAAACACACCACGCCACACCACACATGCAATCCCCACTCACACCCAAACACACCGTCGTCCGATGCAGTAGGCCCTCAAACTTTTATCCACGTCGTCTGGTCACACTAGAATTTGGTGTAAGGAGCGGGTATGTGGCTACGATGTCCCCTCTCAACACTTTGGGTACAGATTAAAGTGGATGCAGCAGGGACAACAGGGCAGACAATATGTACCGGTAAGCTAAGTAAATAATGGACCAAGGAAGTAAATGGACACAAGAGGTGCTCAATAGGTGCTACAGTCTCCAAACCTCCCAATTCAAGAACAACACGACCATTCAATAGTGACTAAAAGAAAAGAATTACAGATCAAGTCCCTGGTGTGTGCTATGCTGACCGCTCCACTCTCCCTTTCTCCCCACGATCACCTTCGAAACCACGAAGGGGGCTAAAAGAATCCCAAGTCTACAATAAATTCTCAGGAGCCCCCCATGTCGACGAACACAAGACCTTAGGAATAAAGAAAAAGATGGATCACACTAAAGAAGTGCGAAATACCCTACGACTTCGAGAACACAGCCTTTCGAATGGAACAAAAATACGCTAAAATAAAATAAGATTCTCTGTGCGTGTTGTACTGGCTATCCAACCCTTTGTAGGTCCCCCCTCGCCTCCTCCTCCTCCTATACTGGAAACATAAGGGGGGAAGCGAGCGCTTGTGGTTACCGTGTAAACGAAACGCAACACCCTATCGCCTGAAGCACCGCAAAAAAAAGTCGTACTACGGTATGAAGGGAAGGTGGGCTGGTTTGGGATCCTCCAGTACTATCAGCCAAAACAGAATTATGTTTTTACCTAGTCAACAAAAACGCTATAGTTTCATCAAGTTGACATAAGATGTCACAACTTCTTTCCCCACATTAAATTGCTTCCATGAATAAATAAAACAAACTCTGACATGTTCTTTAAAGTCAACAAAAAAGTGCAGTTCTGTCGAGTTATCAAGAGTATAATGTATAATCTTAGAGGACAGTTAACTAAAAAGGTATGTTTTACATTCCCCAAGTAGTCAACCAGAAGTCTATTTTTGACGAGTAGTCAACTAGGCTGAGATGTGTTAAGGTGTGAGAAAACTGCATTACAAGGAGCAGAGAGAACTGTTTGCGAGTTGAGTGTCTAAGGCTCAAACTCAAGACGTATGGAGATCATTTAAGTGGGTGCTTATATTACGTTCTTTCACGCCCTTGCATATGTTCACAGCCTGTTGATACATAGTAGCCTAATGACACAAAATATTTATGATGCACACACACAGGCATGATGACTGACACACACAGGCATAACTTTGTACACTTCGACGTGTACCACTCACAGAACAGACACTTCTCCATTCGTACATTGCGAGTATGGGGGATTGTTTAATTCTAGCTATCATTCTCCATCACAGAAAAAGGTGCGGTCCTGCAGTGAACCTTCAATGGACTGTTATGGTTTCAATATCTGTTCCTGATGGGTAGAGTACGATAGTTCTTTTGATGACTGCACAAAGTCTGGGAAACATAAACGGAAACCGAAGCATAGGAAACTTCCCGTGTTTATATGGGGGAAACCTTTTGTTTATATTGCTCAGTTTAGCTGGAAAGAAATGAAAACTCCAAACTGTGTACGTTCTCCAGTTTAGTAAAAAGAAATCCGAACTGCACTGCCCGGCGTAAAAGAATAGCAAGCCTGGCCGACAGAGAACAGAAAAGGAAACAGAGAAAAAATAAAGGGGAGGGAAAGCACGCAGGTTGCTACAGTAGGAGGGGAGAGGGCAAGGGTGGGAAGGGATGGGTAGGTGAAACTGGGTAGGAAGGTGGCAGTAAGTACTCGCACAGTTGGTGAAGGGGGGAGGGGAGGAAGCTGTGAGAATGGTCCAGCTTTGTCAGGTGAAAATAAATCGACTATAGAAGAACAGATGGTGAAGGGGTGAGGGTGTGTAGTATGTGTCGTGAAAGTATGGGTCTTAAGTTGAGAATTCTCCCACTTTTAGGCTCTTCTTATTCTGCTTTTCCATCCGACCCACTCTTTTCATTAGTGAGAATTTGGGTTATTATTACTAATCATTATTACTGTCGCTGCTGTTGCCGCTGTTGATTTTATTTTTGTTTTATGATGATGATGATCATCATAATAATGATTGAAGTTGGGGTGGAAATGGGCAAAACGGGAGTTCAAATCAGGGGTGGGAGTTTGGAAGGTGTAGAAGGAAGTAGCAGCGTGGTGTGGAGCTGAAGGTGGCAAGGAGAACAGCGAGTCAGGGCGTGGCAAAAATGAAGGTGGTAGTGGGGATGAAATTTAGGGAGTGAACGTGGGCAGTGATAAGTTTTCAGAAGGAATGGGCAGCTGAAAATGGGGAGGAAGTACAGTGGAAGTGAGAATGGTGTGAGAGGGGTGAGAGTGTGTGTGGGGTCCAAATATATCAGTGGGGATGGAAAGTGGGGGGGGGGGGGAGTGAAATGCAGGAAGTTAGTATGCATGTTGGTAGGTTAGATGTGATATGCCCTGTAGTGAGATGATGGCTGTGAAGATAAAGTCATAGATGTGGCTAAAATAAAAGTTGAACTAGGGATGGATATCGTGCCTAAAAATGAACCGTAGGGAGTGTAAGTGAGAGATGGGATGTTGGAAATGAGTAAGGCTGTCTGGGTGAGAAAATATATTAGTGGAAATGCACTGGTGAGGCATTGTGAAAAGAGAGATGATTCAGATGCTGCAAAAACAAGGATGGTAATAAGGATGAAATGTTGGGTGGACGTGTTTAACAGTAGTAATAGGTGGAGTTTTGGAAAAGGTGGTGGAAGTGTGGAGGTGGTGGTAAAACTGGCA
This sequence comes from Coenobita brevimanus, assembly GCF_032717465.1. NCBI lineage: Eukaryota > Metazoa > Arthropoda > Malacostraca > Decapoda > Coenobitidae > Coenobita > Coenobita brevimanus. The sequence goes on from NC_137019.1 coordinate 14,969,179, forward strand.
ATGAGGAGGGTGGGAACGCAGGTGTGGTTGGGAAAACAAAAAGTAGTACAACATTAGGAATAGAAAATGAGCGTAGAGGTGAACAGAGAGATGAAGTTTAAATGAACACCTAGGGGATGGAAATGAGTGAGGAAGCCTAGGTAATGAAGCAAAGGGTGAAAGTCCGGAGGTGAGGGTGACAGAGACAAATGATGACAGAGGTATAATATTAATGGAACTGAAGGAATGGATCTGGGGGACGACATAAACAGAAAGAAGTATAAAACACAAATTTGGATAGAGAAGGCAATGGAGATGAGAAAATGAAGACAAGAAATATGAAAGTGTGGGTAATACTAAATACATATGATAAAGATGAAGAATTAAATGTAAGGATTAATGCAAGGGCTTTCAAATAAATGTTCAATGTCTAAAAGCTGGGTACGGAGGGGCAAGTGGAAAGAGGTACTGGCAGGAATGATGAGATGGGACAGAGCGAGAAGAGGGGAGAAGTTATGAAAAGGAACGAAGGAGAGGATATGGGAAAAAGAAGGGGAATTAGGGATAGGGGAGGGTGAAGAGCGAGGGAGTTAGATCAGATGAGAGACGAGACGGCATGAGAGTTCAGAGATAGGGATGGGACGATGAGAGTAGATGAGGCGTCAGGAAAGAGGGGGTGACGAGAAGAAATGGAGGGTGAGGAAAGAGACAAGGTGAGGGGAGGGGACGGCAAGAGAAGGGAGGGGAGAAGAGGGGGTGAGGAGAATGGAGGGAGGGTGGGGATGGGGAGGGTAGCGACCGAAGGGGATGAAGGGGAAGGGAAGGGGACGATGAGAGGTGATTGTACGTCAGGTGAGGGAAGGGAATGGGGTGAAGAGGGGATGGAATGTATGGAAGGGGTAAGGAGAGGGGTTATGGAGCAGCTGCATCTGGAAACATGAAGGTGCTATTACGAGTGATGCGCTCACTTCAGTATTTTACGGTGTGGAGGGAATTTAATCACCGGAGAGGGTACCCTACAATAGCATTAATTAAGCTGCGCATGCTTAAAAATATTAATGGCAATACTAACGTGGGCTTGAAAGTCTTCGTCGTACTTGTTGCTTTATCGGTGTGTTTCAGTATATGACACGTAAATACTCTTTTTCAGTATGTTACCTGCTCATAATGATATCAGTTGTAAATGATATTTTACAACGATAACTGTACCTATATTATGTAAAACTCGCTAGCTTAGGAAGAGGCGTTAGGGAGCCTCAAACGCTCACAAGAACATGGACCAATTATACAACCCAAAACTGATGCATACACGTACATATGTTAGGGAGCAGTATAAAACAATACATTTGACAGTCTGATTACCTACTGCCACACTTCACAATGCCACATCTCGCACACACACTTCACACTGCTACACCTCACTCACGCACTTCACATTACCACATCACACACACACACACACACACACACACACACACACACACACACACACACACACACACACACACACACACACACACTACCACACCACATGCACATCACTCTACTACATCTCATACACACTTCGCACAGCCACATTTCACACATACCTCACACAACCTCACGCTGCATACATTTTATCTCTACACCTCTCCAATGTGACAGTAAACATACCCTTTTCAACAATCTGTTTTAAAAAATACTTATAACACACCGATTAAAATGATAATACACTGCTAAAAAAATAAACCAATAAATTACTGGTAGCGGCAGAAAGCACTGAAGTGTTGTGTGGTTGCTGCAACACAATTACCTGAGTGATTCGTAATTTGCCGGGAAATCAAGGTGACGATACAAATTATGAGTTACAAATTATGATTGATAATGGGAATGATATACAGAGGAGAAATGTTTGACAGACAGATAGATAGAGAGTCAGATAGATATATACAGTAAATAGATACAAACAGACAGACAGCTAGACGGACGAAGACAGACAGACAGACAGAAGTGGAATAAAGATAAATACGAGAAGAAAAAAAATGCAAGTCCCAGATGTGATGAATGGTGAAAACGATCCACTCTGCAATAACTCTGACTAATTTGTCGAGGGAAACAGGCACGTGTCCAGAGAACCGGGTTAATTAGAGAGAGAACCGGTTTAATTAAGTCACGAGAACCAGAATAATTAACCTTTTCACTACAGTGGAGGTTTTTTGCAATTTACTCTCAGGGGATTTTACTCAGAGGGACACGGGATGGGGGTTTTAACTTATCCTTCATTTACCTGTACACTGCCTTCATTTACCTGTACACTACCTTCATTAACCTGTACACTACCTTCATTTACCTGAACACTACCTTCATTAACCTGTACACTACCTTCATTAACCTGTACACTACCTTCATTTACCTGTACGCTACTAAGATGGTCTGCTGTCACCATTAACTCTCTTATGATCCGGATAATTATCCTTCGGTATTTTCCCTGTAAAAATCAGACTATTAAATTCATCTAAAAGTGAATCAATAGGAACCTAAGTGATGTCCATTAAAAACAAGAAGGAAACCACACAGTGCAACACCCGGGTCCACAAACTGGCTCTGCCCCGCGACATTAATTTTCGGCCTATTGCTCACAAAATCGAACTACGTCACCCTTGCTTGACCCTTAACATCTCCACCAATTTTGGTCTAAATCAGGTTTAAAAATGAGGTGACGTCCAGATACCTTGATTTTTGACCTATTTTCCTCAAAATCAAATCTCTTCATCACTCGTAAACTCTTCGTCCCTCCATCAAGTTTAAATAAAATCAGATCACAACAGTTACCGTATTTTGTTCACACACACACACACACACACACACACACACACACACACACACACACACACACACACACACACACACACACACACACACACACACACACACACACACACACACAATACCCCTCCCTCGCTTTGCTAGCGCCCGTGTAATAAGATTAATCAGGAAAAAAACAGGTTATTTACCAAGAAATCATATTAATCAGTCAGAAATCATATCAGTCTGTCAGGAATCAGCTTAATCAGTGAGAAGTACGGATAATCAGTCAAGAGAAGAAGATTAATGGAACGCTGAGGACAAAGGAGAGAGAGAGAACATGAGGGGACAGATGGGAACGGTGCGACGGTGGGTGTGATGGAGATGATGATGATGATGAGGAAGGCAGTGGTGGGGTGGAATGCTGGCGTGGGACGTGATGAGGATAGTGGTAGTGATGGAGTTGGCAGTGAGGTGAAGATACTGGTGGAAATGATGGTGTTGATGGTGGTGGGAGGAAATGAGGGTAATCGTAGAAACGTGGTGGTGATTTTGGGGAGGATGGAAATGATAGGGGTAATGTTGGTGATGATGAAAATGGTGATTGTGATAATGAAAGTGTGATGATGAAAGTGGTAATTGTGATGATGGATATGGTGGTGGTGATGGTAGTCGTGTAAGTTAATGGGGAGGGTGGTGATAATGAAGGTGGCGTTGATGGTGATAGTTATAATGGTGGAGATGGAGGAGGTGGGAGGCGATGGAGATAGTGTAGGTGATGGAGGAGGTGGGAGGCGATGGAGATAGTGTAGGTGATGGAGAAGTTGGGAATGATCATTGTGGAGGGGAAGGTGTGAACAGAGTAAAAGCGATGGCAGTGCTATTGTGAAGAAACAGTGGTGATAAAAATGGGGAAAACGCTGATGATGGTGAGGAAGGTGATCGTGAGAGCAGTGTGGATGGTCGTGGAGAGTGGTGGTGATGGTAGCTGGGGTAATTCCTTGAAGCTGCTGTGAAGGACCAACATTTCTACTACATTCCGGGAACAATTTACATCTGGCTCCTAGGAACTGAGCTATTTAGTTGTAATCGAGTGATGGGAAAATCTTTTTTTAAATATTTCGATTTGCTACTCTTAATGTCGGTTATGCACCTCATATCCCTGTCCAGTTAATCGACATCTTATTTCTTTTAGCAAACAAGTTTAATAATCATCTGTGTTGGAGAAAATATTCATGTGCATTACTGTTTAAATATAAAGGAACTCCTTCGAACAATCTGAATACTGAAAGCTAAGATTCAGTAACAATAAACCCGAGTTCTAAATTGGAAGAACAGTGTAAGTGGAACATTTCGTTTCAAAATTACGATAATGCGCCAACAAGGAAAGATGAAATTTGCACATGACATTATTAACACTTTATGAATTACAGTGTTTCCAGTGACTGAGTTTAACATTATACTTTGATGTATTCTTAATTCTCTCACAATTCTTAAGACATTTAGGCTATTGAGAGTTCATGACAATTACTTCAGATAGTAGCAGTTCTCCGTCACAATTAATTGATACCACCTTTGTTACTGCTTTCTTTATTGATGATCATTAATAGATTTGCAACCAAGGGCTACTCACCCATGAGTAGCGTTAAGGCGCATGGAAACCACAATATAAACTAAGATAAATTTGGTTGTCTTGATTTATATACATCAATACTTATACAATTCATGTGTAATTAGATAATGCTGTCTAATATAATAAGGTTTCTACTGTTTCAGGTAATAAGTCGTGCAGCAGTGTACTTGATCTACGTATGTAAGTACTAATTTTATCCAGTCGAGAGGTTATGAACTCATGCAAAGGTTACTTTTACTCACTTCAGTTGTTTTTCACACCCCTTCTACTATTGTCTGGCAAACTGTGACTGATATTATTAATGAAAGAGACGAGTAGCGTATATATATTGCATAATTCAGGAAAGAACTGATAACATTATAGTGCGATATGGCTCATTAAAGACGTGATGGAAGTTCATAAAGATGCTCACAAAGAAACAGGATCCACTAATACCCATTATAAAGATGAAACGGTGGTGGTGGTGGTCGAGGGAGAACTGAGGCGGATGATGATGATGATTGTGGTGGTGGTGGTAGTGGTGGTGGTGGTCGAGGGAGACCTGAGGCGGATGATGATGATGATAATGGTAGTGATGATGTTGACTGTGGTGGTGGTGGTGGTGATGGCGGCAGTAAGGGAGAAAGACAGATTAGTGGTGAGATTTGGGGTAATAGTGGTGGTGATGGCCACTGACGAGGGGCCATTTTCTTACGGGTTTGGGAGTCTCTTTAGCACACTTCCCTTGGGAATTTATTTTGCATATTACGCCTTACTACTCTCTTGAATGAACCCTTTTTTATATATAATACTGAATCTATTGCACTGGTAACATAGAAAAGAATCATCAGCGTGTCACTCGCAAATACACTTACACTGGCAAGGAATTGACAGATTTCACACTTCACACTTTAATTACTCTTGAGTGTTACTGAAGTGTACTGGATACCGATAGAGACTGCATAAATATCAGAAAACATTGTACGATATTTAAGTGTTATGATACCGACATACATAAAACATACAACATAATATTCACAGTTACAGGCTCTCATGACTCACTCTCTGAAGCTTGGCGTTACCTGAGTTGTCCCAATTATTAGAGGGTTAAAGGGACAGCCGGCATCAAATATTCCGTCGCTTCTTCTCCGTGGTAAATCGGTAGCAACCGTCAGTGATAAATTCATTTGGCCCCGGATCAATGTCATGTGTCATAAAGGTCCACCTTCCTTATTTTTCAAAGGTCGTGGAGAGAGAGAGAGAGAGAGAGAGAGAGAGAGAGAGAGAGAGAGAGAGAGAGAGAGAGAGAGGCGACAGGACTTTTGATGCCGACTATACCAGTTTCAGAACTTTTAGGTTCCTAGGACGAACTCTCGGCAATACAAATAAATAAGATACTAGAGTTGTCCCAGCGTTTTTATGCAGCACAATTTTTCAAGGTGGATGGGCTAGATACGGCCTTGATTAATTCGTTCAATATTAGATGTCTTTTCTGGGCTGAATATAATCATAAAGCAGAGACACGAAAAAATACATTAAAATCATAATCAAGAGGTATATGGAATGTTTTACTGATTCAGGAAAAGCATTTCACATTACTGCTTCGCTTGATCCAACAACTGACCAAGCAGTTCACGCATTTGTTTTAGCAAGAAAATAGAGAGTAATGCAAGTCAGACCTCGAGCACAGGCCAAGGTCAAACATACTGCACAAATCTTGATGTGTTCTACCAAATCCGTGTCAATACGCAGCTCACGGTGGAATAAACGTCGCTGTTGACGGTACAAATTCGCCATGAGAAATATAAACATTGCTGCAGGTTGACTTTGTTTGAGAAGGTGGCGTATTGCAGGCTAGGCAGAAAAAAATATAATTGTCCGGATGCAAAGACAGTTGTTAGGCTACTTTCCTCTTTCTTTCATTGCATTATCTGTTAATGCACAATTATTATAAAAGATGATATGCAAACACAGTAAATTACTACATCCCTCATGTTATAAGACTTATAGACTCTCTCTCTCTCTCTCTCTCTCTCACCCACACCCACACCCACACCCACACACATTGCTAACCAAAGGGCTAAAGTATTGTTAATCAGTTCCTTTGCACAACGCGTTGAATGACCTTAGATAAAGATAAAACACATGGAATAACACTAAGTAAGCAGAACACCACTCACGTTCGAAGCAAATAAATTCAATCCTATTTTTGCTACACTGAAAAAAAAAAAAAAAAGTACTATTGGATTAAAAACAAAAAAAAGTTATCAAAAAGTGAAAATATCTTAAAAAATATATATATATAAAGACGTGCTGAGAAACTACTCTTCACACCATAAAAAAAGGTACCGGGTATGCATAAAACCTAGAACGAACACTAACCGTAAAAGAAAAAAGAAAAAATATATATATATAACTGTTCAAAAAGGAAAGTGTCCAAAAATCTCCTTATCCCTCCCTCGCTCCCAGAACAGGAAGGAGCAACGAGTGGAAGCAGAGGAGGGGGTGGGAGCAGGGAAGGGAGTGGTAGCAGAAGAGGGAATGGGAACCGAGGGAATGGGAGCTGATGAAAGAGGGGGGTGAAGGAGGGAGTGGGAGCTGAGGAAAGAGGGGGGTGAAGGAGGGAGTGGGAGCTGAGGAAGGAGTGGGAGCAGAGGAAGGAGTGGGAGCTGAGGAAGGAGTGAGAGCAGAGGAGAGAGGGGGAGAAGGAGGGAGCGAAATGAGAGAGGGAGTGGAACAGGATGAGATGGGGGGAGGAGGTGAAAAGGAAGGATGGAAAGAGCAGGATCGGGTACAAAACGGGGAGGGGAAGAGGGAGGAGGACGAGGGCGAAAGAGAGGGTCAGGAAGGAGGAGAGAATGGGAAGGAGGGAGAAGAATGCGGAGCGAGGGGTAAGAATACGAGAGAGAAAAAGGAGGCAGGAGAGAGAAGCAGGAGAAGAAGGGAAGGCCTGGGCAATCGAAAGAGGGGGAATGGGGAAGAGGAGAAAGAGAGGAGAGGACAGAGGGTAGGACTGAGGTGAAAGAAAGAGAGTGGACAACGAGGATGGAAGAAGGAGAGGAAGGGTGGAGGGATGAGAGAAAGGAAGGAGAGAGAAGAACGTGGACGAAATGATGATAGGAAAGCTGGAGAAAAGAAAGAAAGGAGGGAGAAAACAGTAACAGGAAGAGGGTAAGAAGAGCGAGGGAACAGGGGGGAATAGGAGGTAGGAAGGGGTAAGAGGTTAGGGGGATATTGGACAAAGGGTTAGGAGGAGCAAGAGGACAGGGGTCAGGGAACAAGGGGGCCAGAGGGGGACAGGAGACAGGAAGGCAGGGGTCAGGGGGAAAGGGGGGCACGGGTCAGAGGGGGGCCAAATCACGAGAGAAGACCTGGAAATTAGCGATTCTTTTCCAGTTAGTGAAGATTTCCATAACGCCCTGGGAGTGGAGGCATCCGATTAGCAGGGAATTTTGTCAGAGGGGAAGAGCGGCGGGTTTCTGCCTTATTTGGTTCACTGAATGTCTTCACTTTCCTCTGCAGCGTCTAACTTAACTTGATATTTTTTCCTCTCTTTTCCTTTTTTACAACTTTTAATATCTTCTCTTACGACTTACAGTTTATTGAGGAACAAGTGTACAAAAATATCAACTATCCCTACATTACCTTCCGAAACACCAACTGTAGTTTGCATCTATTCTTTTCCAAAGTGGAATAAAATTGCAGGAAGTTAGAGAAAAAAAAGTAAGATATCTATGGATTTAACGAATTAAAGTGTAAACCGGAAAAAAGCCTTAATGGTGAATATTTCCAACTAAATTCCCAAAGGGTCGCTCGTAACAAAAATGAATTTCCTGGAGGTAGCAACAATAACACTATCGACCAGTAGCAAGAATAAAAAAAAAAAAAAGGATCATTACACTGAACAGATTAATTAGGAAATAGAGGGATTATGACAAGAAAAATTTATTATCTAGCTGGATGTACCGTATTCAAACTGGGAGACTGAAGTAGGACTGATTCTCTCTCTCTCTCTCTTTCTCTCTGCGTGTTTGTGTGTGCATATGTGCGGGTTCGTGCACGTGAAGGAACGAGCAACCGTGTGTACAGATGTATTAGAAAAGGAGAGCCACAGGAAAGGGTGATGGAGTGAGGGAGGGAGAGGACTGGAAAAGATGAGGGCAGAAGAGAACTGGAATAGGTAGGGGGACATGAACAGGGAATAGGAGAGAAGGCAGGTTTAGGCTTGGAACGGGTGGGGAGTAGGAGGGGTGGGAGTGGGAGAGGTCTACTGGATGAGGTGGATGAGAGGGTGGAGGTTGGAAGGTGGCGGACTGGATGGCATGGGAGAGCGGGTGGAAGTTGGAGGGGGAAAAGACTTTGTGGTAGGGAGAGGGTGAGAGTAACAGGGAGGAAAACTGGCTGGGGTGGGGAGAGAGTGAGAGTGAAAAGGGGATACTGGATAGGGTGGGGGAGAGTGGGGGTAAGAGTGGGAAGGTGGAGGGAATAAGAAAGAGTTGGGAACTTAAAATGAGTTTGGCGCAATATTGGGGAGAATGTAGGGACGAGGTAGGTAAATTGGAAGAGGTGGGGAGAGGGTGAAGGATGAGGTATACGGGAAAGGGAGGATAGGGATAAGGGAGGAGAGGGTGACGAGGTGGATAGAGGGAAGGAGGGAGGACTTAGCTAATTGGTATGCATGAAGGTGAAGCGGTGGACACGCTGGCGGCCAATCAAGCAGCCAAGCAGAGAGTCCAGGTGAAGAGAAATGTTGCGCTGAGGCCAGACCGGGGACAGAGGTGGAAGAAAAGGGTAAGTTAAACAGAGAGATCAATATTTATCTTTTATCTGCAAAATTTTTCACTCTGCATTTTATCCCAGGTATAAATCTGACTTTCACGCAGCTCAGAAAAATCCATAGCAACTATATGAAAAACAGAAGCTCTCGATTAATTTTTGGCTGAAAATTAATCTTGCTTTAAGCCCTGAATCTTAAGGGGATGTCTTACCAATTATACCCCGGCTAACACCAGACAAATATACCTGCCATTGGAAATCTCACGAGGTCCAGAGGAGGTAAACAGGTAAAAAGACGGATTCGTGGGACGAGAAGGTAAGCAGACAGACAGAAAGGCAGGATGAGCAGGTAAGTGACTGATGACACTAGCAGCAACGCAGACAGACAGGTGGGACGAACAGGTAAAGCAGGCACACAAATGGGAGGAGTAAGTAAGCAGACACAAGTGGGGTTAAGCAGGTAACCAGAAAAGTAAGCAGAGGACAGGTGAGACGGGCAGGTAAGCAGACTAAAACGTAAAGGGGAGGACATTAGGATCCTGGGAGAGAGAAAGGTGGGAGCACTAAACTACACACCAATACTCGCAAGGGTCCCCGGAATTGGGTGCAGGGCCGGAGGAAACGGGGGAGGCGAGGGAGGGTGGGGAGGGAAGAGAAAAGGGAAGTGGGAGAGAAAAGGGAGGTGGGGAAACAAAAGAGAAGGTGCAGCCACAATAGTTCTTTTCTGCAATTGAGCTAAATGGAATGAGCTGCAAAAGGATAAAAATTTGGGCCAAGTTAATGTTCTGCAGTTCTATGTACACACCTACCAACTACATCCCCAGCATGTCGACATCATATCAAATAAATTAAGATGAAGCATTTCACACTGATGACGCATGAAGTGCCATGAACAACAAACACAATAACAAATAAACGCACTGCTGAAGAAAAGTTTGGTAGATGGATGAATGGATGGATGGATGGAGTGTGGTTAGACAGAAGAAAAGGTGATTGAGTGGGTTACTATGTATATGGACAGACAGACAGGCAAACAAATAGGCAAACACACAGACAGACAGATAAATAAAGATACACATAGACAGAAAAAGAGACAGACTGATAGATGGATGCATGGATGGATGGATAAACAGAATGAAACTAACTGACTGACAGCAGGCTGAACCAGAATACGAGGTTTGGGAGGACACAAACTGAACTAATGAAAGAAAAAAGTTAAGCGTAAAAAGAAAATTAAAAATATCCTTAGAAAATATTAGTGGAAAAAAAATGTTGAGAAAAAGGAAAATGGAGAAAAAGGAAAATGAAGAAAAAGTGAGGGAGGATAGTTAGCAGAGAGAGAGATTTGCTGAATGGGGCGTAAAGAAAAAAAGAGGAGGAAGAAGAGATGGAAGAACGAAGAAGAGGGAAGGAGAATCGGGAGAGAGAGAAGAGATAAAAGGGTAGCGGAGGGAAAAAAAGAAGATAAAGAAGAGGAATAATGACGGTGGGAAAATAATAATAAAATAGGAGAAAAGAATGAAAAAAGAAGAGATGAAAGGAAGAGTTGAACAGAGGAGGGAGAGGGGGGGGGAGAGAAGAAGAAAAAAAGATGGACGAGAAAAAGGAAATTAGGAATACCGTATAACAAAAAATGAGGCTGATGAAGGGGAAGGTGGAAAATGTATAATCAGTGAGGAAGTATCAGACAAAGGAGAATGACAAAAAAATACTGATAAATGGGGAGAGACAGAAGGAGGAAGAGCAAGGGAATAGAAAAAGGATAGGGAAGAGAGACATGGAGAAGGAAAGGCGATGATGAATAGTAAATGAAAAAAATAAAATGCGGAAAAATAATACAAATCAAAGGAATAAAAAGAGAAAAAGGATGATGAAAGCCAGCCAAGCAGAAAGGAAAAAAAACACAACGAAAAATCAAAGACAGAGAAGAATGAAGAAAAAAAAAAAAGATTGGATAGAGACCAAAGGAGAAGAAGAAAAAAAAATAAAGGAAACGAAAAGAAAGAGGAAATGTAAATGGCAAAAGAGAGAGAGTGGAAATACTACGTGAGAATGCGACAGGATGAGCCAGAAAGGAAAAAGCTTGGAAAGGAGATGAAAGGAAGAGAAAAAGCAACAGCAAAGGAATACAAGACTAGGAGAAATGGAAGAAAAAATGAAACGAGGGAAAGGGATGAGAGAGAGAGAGAGAGAGAGAGAGAGAGAGAGAGAGAGAGAGAGAGAGAGAGAGAGAGAGAGAGAGAGAGAGAACCATGGGAAACCAGCGTAAAAACGAAGAAAATCAAATAAAAATAAACAACCTTACGAAATTAGGGGAACAGAGAGTGCTCTTGAAAAAAAAAAGGAAAATGGGGGGGGGAACGAAAGCATAAGACGCAGAAAGAGTCAAGGAGGAGCAGATTAAAAAGGAAAAAAGGCACGGATAAAGAAATATCGGGAAAAACAGTAATGGAAAGAGAAGAATATACTGACAGAACTAACAGAAAAATGTGGTCACTGAAAAGCGTGGTTAAAACACAGGGGTAAAAGGGAGGAGATAAAGAGAAAGGTAAAGAAAGTGGAAAAGAGAGGAGTGAAATAGACAGATGGCCTGGGAAACTGAGAATTACAAAAATATAACTGAAAACGTGAGGTGAAAATGCGAAAAGGTGAAAAGAAGCGAAAAGAAAGAAAGAGAAAATGAATGCAGTCGAAATTAAAGATGAGCAACATTCCTGCAGCAAAATAGGATGGTTTCCAATAAGATACAGTACATCGACATATTTCTGTGCATATTGCCATGATGATCAGTGACCATACAAGAACATAGGAACCTAAAATTTTGTTTGCATAGTTTTATCGTTGATCCCATAACAAAAACTTTAAAGGCTCAAACATAACTAAAAAAGGTGCATGGGGATTTTTGTCCAGGGATCAACTGTATTAAATTTGAGGCGCACTGGTGAAAAAATGAAAGAATGGCACCGAAATAAAAGGTGTCTGGTAGAAAGAAAGAAAATATGGGCAAATACAATACATAATTATATATCTCCACACTACAGATAGGAGTGATGAAGAAAGCAAAGGAGAAAGACGAGTGCGCTGGGAGAGAGAGGGAAAAATGAACAGGAAATAGAACGTTGAAAACACATTACGAGGAAACGAAGAAGAGAAAGAAAATGCAAGATGAAAGACAGCAGAAATAGCCGAGGTGGAGAAAAGAGGAAGCGAGAAGCGGATATATTAAGAAAATAGTTCAAAGAAGATACTCGGGAGAAAGTAAAAAGAAGACGAGACTAAGATGGAGTGAGGAGGGAATGTGTAGGTAAATATAGCCGACGCCAAAAAGAGATGAGTAAGGAAGAGAAGAAACGAGAAAGACTAGTGTACCGAGATAGAGAAGAGACAGAAATGACTCTCGGGTGAAGGGGGATGAAAATAGAATATGAATAAATTTGGTGGCAGACGTAAAAGGTGAGGGAGAAAAATCTCATAAAAGTGGGAAGTGGAGAAAGGGGAAATGAAACAAGAATGATATACCAGGAAAGAGGAGAGGTGGAAACAAGAAAACTGAAAGGTGAAAAAAGCAAGAAGTGGAAAAATGACAAGAAACAAGGAGGTGGAAAATATATGAATAATAAAATAATGGGGAGAGTAAAAAAAAAAAAAAATAGGTAAAAACAAGTCACTATGAAAAGTAACGAAAAGCAAACGTGAAGAGCAAAATTACCGTGGCCGAGAACAGGTAGCAGAGGAAGAAAGGAGTGGAGAAAGACAAATGTATTGGGAAAGGGAAGAGACAAGAATGAGACAGGGAGAAAGAGGGGTGAAAATGCAAGTGCAGAAAAGGGAGTGACGAGAACGGTGGAAGAAACAGTCTACAGAAGAGAGGTGGTGAGGAAAAGAATGAAGTGAGACGAATATACTGGCAATGAAGAGATATAAAAAATGAAACTGGAAAAAGAGGTGAAAATAGGTAAGAGGAAAAAAAGGGGAGAATAAAAAGAGGAGTGAAAATAATAGAAGCCAGTAATACACAGGTGAAAGAAGACAGGAGCAGAGAAAAAACACATGTACTGGGAAAAGAAATGAACAAAAATAATGCTGAGAGATAGTGGGATGAAAATATAAATGTAGGAAAGGGAGTGACAAGAAAGGTGAAAAAAAGCGCAGAAGATAGCGATGATGAGAGGGGAATAAAAATGGACGGATGTATTCAGAAGTGTGACTAAAAAAGAAAAATATATTAAAAAAGAAAAGAGAGAGAGAGAGAGAGAGAGAGAGAGAGAGAGAGAATATATACTACAAGAAAGAAAAAGAAAGGTAGAGAAGACAGGGGGAGTGAAAAGGGGTGAAAGTGGATTCTTGTTTACCCTAGGACGAAATGGCTACGATGGGAGGAAGGGAAGGGACCAGACAAGAATCTCAAACGAAAAGGAAGAGGGCAAGGAGAGAGAAGAAAAAGGGGACGAAGGACATAACAAGGCAAATCTAATAGCAGGTGGAAGAAGGAATAAGAGGAACGAGGAAGAAAAGAGGACAAGAGGAAGAAGGAATACGAGGAGCGAGAAGCAGCAGGAAGACAGTGAGGAATAAGGAATGAGAGGAACAAGGAACAGTAGGAAAGGAAATTATAATGATGTGGATGGAAGAAACGAGAGAGTGGGCAAATGAAAATGGAGACAGGCAAGCAGGTAGAAGGACGAAGGGGAAAAAGGAGAATTATTCGAGTGGATGAAATTTGGGAAAATGATCACCAGATTATAAATTTAGGTGCACGCGCATCTCATTCCAAACTCGTCTAATAGTTAACTAGTACCGTATTCTCACTTCTTCCTATACACAACTGGCCAACTTTGAAACAGTCGTCCTAGCTCTGTTTTCCCAGTGTCTATAACCTCCAGTCTGCTAAATGTAATGTATCCAAACTTTTAGTAATAAACGAAGCTTGATTCTGTATCTCACTAGTCCAACTTTCTAAGGAAAGGGCAATTCTTTGCAGGCTGTCAAACAATTTTTTTTTCCCTCTCTCTTTCTCCTTCTTGCATAAATTAAGATAAACTGACATATATCAACAGACGCATAAAAGATAAAGAAGACTGGAGAAATAGGAAGAGAAAAACAGAGAAAAGAGGAGGCTGGCGAGAGAGAAAGCGCTTTGGTGTCTAGGTTGACGAATGGCAGGCGATGGAAGAAAGAAGGGAGAAGTAATGGGGGAGAAAGATGTTTTCAATTTTCCTCTTCTCTCCTTTTCTCTCAATTCTTTCTCTTTCCTCTTCGATTTCAATTACTTTTCCCTGTTTGTATCTTCAGGTTTTTGTATCGTTATGTTTACATTTCTTAAAGTTGCCTGTACATTTTTTTCCTTAGGTGTTTTTCATGTTTTCTCTGTCTGCACTTTCCTGTTTGTTTATTGCTTCTTTTTCTTGTGGGCACCATTTTCCCCTTTATCACTGTTATTTGTTTTTGTTACGTTTTCCTGTTTCTACCCTACTGATAACAACAAAATGAAAGCAACGAAAAGATGATGATTAACTGAAAGATATCAAGGAGGAGAGGATGAGATGCACAAGAGGGGGAGAAGGAATAAGGGGGGAAAGACAAGATAAGGAAGAGGCGATGAACAAAGGGAAGAGGCACGAAAAGACTGCTAGAGAGAAGAATGAAGACGAAGATTATAAGATACGAGAGAAAAGATAAAAACACTGGGAAATAGGTAATAACTGAAGGCCTTTAAAAATGAAGTAAAAAAAAAAAGATTAAAATGATGCGATACAGCAAAACCAATAAACATAAATGGTCTATAACGAGATATCAGAAAAACTATAAATATATCTACCTATCTCTCTATTTATATTTACTTTATGTATTCTATTTATTTATATTAAGGAAAGTAAAAGACAAAGAGAAGCCGGGACAGAGAATGATAAATAACCACGCATGAAATGTGAAAGGCAAAAGAGATGAAAGAGAAATACACAATAACCCCGAGAAAGAAACGGAGACTCATAAGGAGAGTATGTTATAAAATGCAAAGGGTAAATGGACCACAATGAGGGAAGATTAAAAACAGCAAGAAGGGGAGAATAAAGGGAAGAGGAGAGAGAAGAGGACGAGTAGAGAATATGAAAGGGGAGATAAGAGAAAGAGAGAGAGGTTAGCAAAGGAATGAGAGACGAAGAGCAGGGGGATGAGAAAGATAAGGACTGGGGAATATTGAACAAAATAAGGGGCGGTGAAATGAAGCCCAAACGTGAGAAAATGAAGAGAGAGAGAGAGAGAGAGAGAGAGCGCACATACCTTATGAGATGGCCCAGCTTTAATATTAGAAAGACTTACTCTCTAATTACTGAAGTTGAAGAAATATCGGTGTGTGTGTGTGTGTGTGTGTGTGTGTGTGTGTGTGTGTGTGTGTGTGTGTGTGTGTGTGTGTGTGTGTGTGTGTGTGTGTGTGTGTGTGTGTGTGTGTGTGTGTGTGTGTGTGTGTGTGTGTGTGTGTGTGTGTGTGTGTGTGTGTGTGTGTGTGTGTGTGTGTGTGTGTGTAGAAACGAAACAAAGAGGAGAGCGAATGATAATTACGGCAACAGATAATGAATGCAAGATGAAGGGAGGGAGGAAGAAATGAATGGTAGAGAGAGAGAGAGAGAGAGAGAGAGAGAGAGAAAGGGGGGAGATGTACTGTGAAAAGGGGGGAGATTGGAAGGGAAGGATAATGAGGGGAATGGAGAAAAGAAAGATGTACAGAAAGTGGATGGAGAACGGAAAGGAGGAAAGAGACGGAGGAACACAAGGAAGGAGAGAAAAACAGGGAGGAAAGGAGAGGAAGCAAGACACAGATGGAGGGCTGAAGTAAGGGACGGAGGAGAAAGAGGGGGAGGGATTGCAAAGACAGACGGAAGAAAAGCAATAGACAGAGGGAAGAAGGGACGAAGGAGAGGGACTGAGATGGATGGAATGAGGGAGGGAGGGAGGGAGAGAGGAAGGAAGGGAGACAGACAAAGGAGTTAAGAAAAAATAAGACGAAAGCGAAATAATGATAGAAGTGAACGTCGAAATGGCCGAAAATTGTAACAAACGACATCAGAGAAAACGATAAATACAACACTGACAGATGAAAGACGGAAACTGGAGGAAATTAAAGGGAATCGTGATACAAAGGTTAGAAGGAGGCAAAGAGAATGTAGCAAAGAGAAAAACTTAAGACATCAAATTATATCATTCATCCAGACAGCACGAAATGGCCCTAAACTCTTTGAAATGACATAGGAGGTCAATGTAAAATAGCATAATACAACACAGCCTTAACAAAACATATCACACCACATCACAACAAAGCATGTCAACGGTACACAGCATGGCAAAGCACAGAGATAACAGAGCACACAAACACAACATTTTCGCATGATAACAGAGCACACAAACACAGTAGTTTCGCACGAGATAACAGGGCTCACAAACACAGCATTTTCACAACACAACACAGCAAACATCATCACCATCTTAACACAGCATCTTCGCAGGAGATAACAGAGCGCACAAACACAGCATTTTCACCCAACATAACACAGCACAACACAACGGGCGGCGGCAGAATCGATGAAACACGCAGCGAACCAGCCAAACCAAGTGCAAGGGTACATCATTTTCATATTACGGAATTTCTGGCCCTCCTGCATTATCGGCGGGGAATTATTCACTATGCAGTTATGTGAAGCCCGTGTGATGATAAAGGTATGGTGTTACTTCCAAAAGGGACGTGCTGGAGAGAGAGAGAGAGAGAGAGAGAGAGAGAGAGAGAGAGAGAGAGAGAGAGAGAGAACGAAAGAAAAACTAGAGACAGACAGACAGAAAACTGGTAATGGCTCAGGCAGACAGAGGCAGAGGAAGAAGTAGACAGAACAGGGGTACAGAGAGGGATAACGTGAGACACAGATGCAGACACCACTAACGAGACAGGGACAGGGACGAGAAGAGAAGAGGAGAGACGAGGGAGAGGAAAGGAAAGGAGAGAAGAGGAGGGGTGTGCAGAGGAAAGAAGAGAGGAGAGGGAAGGAAAGGAATGAGAAAATTATTTACTATGCAGATGCGTAAAGTCTGGGAGATTTATAAAGACATGGTGCTACTTCTAAATGGGGATGGAGAAACTGGAAAGAAAGAAAGAGTGATGGAGGGAGGGAGGGAGGGAGGGAGGGAGGGAGGGAGGGAGGAAGGATAACAGATGCAGAGACATAAGAGAGAGAAAAGTCCGGAACAGAGGCAGATTAAAATTAAAGAGAAGAGAAGAAGAGAAAAAAAGGAAGAGAAGGGACGACAGGAGGGGAGAGGAGAGGAGAGGAGAGAAATATTCACTATGCAGATGTGGTAAGCCAGGGAAGTTGATAAAGGCAGGGTGCTACTTCCAAAATGGAGAGAGAGAGAGAGAGAGAGAGAGAGAGAGAGAGAGAGAGAGAGAGAGAGAGAGAGAGAGAGAGAGAGAGAAAGTGGTGGCGAGATATTGGTTTGCTTGTGAGGGGAGTGACATATTGTGCAAGAAGGGGAACATGCTGTGCAGTGAAGGGATAAGACAGAATAGGGGATCGCTTCGAAAGGTCCTTGATTTTGCCTTAATATTTCCTGCAAGATGGTGTCCTTGTTATTATAATCCCATTGTATCGAGTAAAATATAACAATCTCAAATACCTCTTCTAATAATTTATCCTGTTCTTGATACCACTGGAACATTTTGATTAAGAGGGATATTCCAGAATAAAAAGGTAAAATGTTGAGTGTTTGATGCAGGAACAAGGAAGGAGGCAGGAAGTGTGATGAGAACAGGACGAAGGTTAGATCGTAAATTTGGCATCCGTTTTGTCTGGTCGTGTTAGAGGAGGAAGTGTGGCATGGTTAAGGGAAGGGATGGATTAGACTGTGAGAGGAGAGGCGGGAGAGCAGAGGAGTGGAGGTGGTGGTGTAGGGATGAGGAGAAATACGGTGTTGCTTGTGAGGTGGAGACTGATATATTAGACAGGAAGGAGGAGGGCAGGTCGGGTTGGTGTTGGTGGGAGAGACAGAGGACGCGTTAAGGAAAATGCATTACTCGCGAGGAAGCAGGAGGGGATGCAGGTGTCTGCCGCTGCGAGACGTTGAGCGTGAGTGATGAGAAATTAGTCGATGCTTTACACTTTCCAATTAATTTTCGAAACCGCCAGACGACTTTATTTTGCACAGAGGAGCCTTCTAGCAGTGAAGTTTCTCCTTTGTTGAGTGAAATCGTCTGGAGTTGTATGAGCGTAATAAAACGACGTCTTTGTATTAGAATGATTTAGCTCTTCGTTGCCTGTGCTCCTTTCTAGAAATAATAATAGTTTGATGGCAGTAACTATTTATTCATTTATTAATTAATCCATCCATCCATTTACTCATCTTTCCATCCGTACAACGTTCCAGACACAGACAGTCCATTTCAACGTTCACCAAGGTCATAACTCTCCCTAGCACTCCAACCATCCAGTACACCATCCATCCTCCCACACCAACGATCCTTCACACACCCATTTTCAACTTCACCCAGCCACGTTTTCGCCATCCATCTATCCATCCAAGCATTCTAGCCTTCACCAATGCTCTCTCTCTCTCTCTCTCTCTCTCTCTCTCTCTCTCTCTCTCTCTCTCTCCACTTCAACATCACATAATTCCTTAACCTAACACGGCCACATCTCCCACCAATACCTTCACTTCTCTTCCTCTCCCTCTTTCTTCTCCTCCTCCTTTTTCCTCCTTCTCCTCCTCCTAACCCTCTTCCTCCTCCTCTACCCACTCAGCCCTCTTCCTACTCTTAGTCCTCCTCCTCTCTTTCTCTTGTGCCTGTTCTTCCTCCTCCTCTTCGTCCGACCCACCACACCTCCCTCACAAGACCACATCCCGTGCGAACACCCTCGGTTATCTCTTTCACCCCTTCTTCCTCCTCTTCCTGCTCCTCTTCTTCCTTCCTCTTCCCCTTTGCCTGTTACCAACCCGGACACCCTAGCTTCTCCCCCTTCTTCTCCTCCCCCACCTCCTCCTCTTCCCATCTCTCCTTCTTCTTCCTCCCTGCCTTGTTACCAGCTCGGTCTACCACGCTCCATTACGCCCCAACAAGGCGGCCGCGATACGTTCTGTCCCTCAGAGAATTTTTAGTGAGTCCTTACAGAGTTACGGCACCGCAGGCTACACCCACTTCATACCTCTTTCATCTCGGAGGGAAACGTTCATTTTTTTTTTTCCCCCTCCGTGTGTGGAAGCTGAGCGTGAGGTTCAGTATGTTTGGTGGTGATTACATTGCTAACCTTTTCTGGACGTGGGATTCTTGGATTATTATTAATGTTGTTATTATTATTATTATTATTATTATCATCATCATTATTATTATTATTATTATTATTATTATTATTATTATTACAGTATTATTAAGATTTCCGCCACAGTCTGAAGGTTTTATTCACCTGTTCTCGTCCAAAGAATGGCACGTCTCCGGTAACTCTTTCAGAACTTAAAATCTCAGCTATTAAATACTTCACTACTAGACGATTTTATTCAGGTTTTTAAGGTGTTTTAAAAGTCTCTAGTAACCCTTTTAAGGCATATAAAAACTTCGCTATTTTAATCGTGGTGCCGCATGTTGATTTATTCAGACCTACAAAGATCCCTTCTTGTACAAAGCTTAATGTCCTTTTGTACTTTATTTGCTTACAACTCGACCCTTTGATCTCAGACAAACGCTGGCAAACGTTTTCATGTTTAATTCTCTTTGTGGGAGTCAAATGTTCGTCCTGGTTCTGACTGTGGTTGCTGAATACCCTTTTACTTTTTCACTGCCTTCCAACTCGACAATTTAAAGTAGATTTGGATCTCTGTATGCCTGGAATTTACTACTATAACGACTGTCCATTTTTTTTTAGTTTTTCTCTTTTATATAATGCCGCCAACTTCTGCGCTACACTTCACATGGTTTTGCCCTGAATTTACGGATAAAGTCACTACTAACAATTCAAAGGATAACTCTGATATGTAATAATCTTTTTTTTTATTTTTCTGTATTATAACTACCCACCCATAATATTAGCAGCGAATAAGGATGGAATGATGATGACATGATGATACGATTATGATTATTACGATGATTACGACGACAACACGACGACGACGACTACGATGATGATGACGAAAATAATAATAATGATGATAATGGCGATGACGATGAGGATGTTGATTATGATGATGAAGATTAATAACAAGACGAAAACGAAGGTAAAGATGAAGACGAAAACGAAGAGAAAGGTGAAGAATCTCAAACTGATGTTACTATGTTGCATTTACTAAAACTCAACCAAGCTTTACGCAATTCCTTTCCAATTTCAGCCTTCAGTGTCCCAGTGTAACCAGTCCATCACAAACTTGGAACCGCCGACACCTACTCTCGTTCAAGAAATCAACAAGACGCCCCTGGAATCGACGAAGGAACTTGGTGTTAACATTCCACACCACGATGTCTGTGTTGGCAGTGTCGAGAGGGACTCAAGCTGGTGGGAGGCGAGAGATGAGGATGGGAGATGAGGAGGAGGAAGGGGAGGGATGATGGTGATGATAATGAGAGAGAGAGAGAGAGAGAGAGAGAGAGAGAGAGAGAGAGAGAGAGAGAGAGAGAGAGAGAGAGAGAGAGAGAGAGAGAGAGAGAGAGAGAGAGAGAGAGAGAGGAGGGATAAGAACTGCATCAAGCAGGAAGGAGAGAGGAAGACACGGAAACGGAACCAGAGGAAAGATTAGGACAGTCTGGAGGAGGAGGAGGAGGGATGAAATTCTAATGTGGAATCGTAGTTTGCTATTGGCTGAAGACGATAGAGAAGGAGGTAGAGGAGGAGGAGCATGCAGATGAGGAAGAGGAAGAGGAGGAGAGGCAGGAAAAGAAGGATGAAGGAAGGATGTGTAGGAAGAGAAGAAAATATGAAGAAGGAAGGAGGAAAAGAAGCTGGCCGAAGGGGAAGTAAGGATAAGGAGGAGAAAAAGGAAAGCAACAAAACCAGGTGGTGGAGAAGCAAGAGTAAGAAACGATCGTGGAGGAGGAAGAGTAAGAGGAAGAGGAAGAGGAAGAGGAAGAGGAGGAGGAGGAGGAGGGTAAACTCAAATGTTAGGTCGGTAGTCTGGTGTTTGTTGGTGGTAGTATAATTATTCCACCCCAACCCACCTGCTCCCTGCATTATGCTCACCACGAAGGCAGGGTGGAGGGAATAGAGGGGAGGGGAAAGGAGGAGGCAGGGAAGAAAGGGAGAAGATAGTGGAGAAGGAAGGAGAAGATAGTGGAGAAGGGCAGAGGACAGGGTGAGGAAAAGAAGACATGGAGAGGAAAGAAGGAAAGGAAAGTGGACGATGAAGGAGTGTGGAGAACGATAGGGGAGAGAAAGACAAGATGAGGAGGAAGAAATTGGAACATAGAAAGGGAAGGCACACAGGGAAAGGGAGAATAGGAAGACGAGGAGAAGGGGAAACGAGGGATAGGTTTGGGAGCGATGGAGTGGTGAATGGAAGAGGAGATGTGACGAAAAGGAAGGAGAAAAGGGATGGATAGACAAGAAAGTGAGGAAGAAAGGGTTTGAAGGAGAGAAAGGGAGGAAGAGGGAGGTGAAAGACAAAAAAGGCGGGAAGAAAGGGTTGAGGAAGAGACGGGGAGGAGGGAGGTGGAAGTATCTACAAATGGAAATATAAGAAATGGTGGGGTAAAGGAGAGGGAAAGACACTGCGATGAGAAAAGGTAAGAGAAGGGGAGAAGGAGGAAAGGAAGAGAGTGGGAGAGGGATGAGAAAAAACAGAAGGAGTGGGAAAAGGAGAGAGGTAAGGATGGAGGAGGAGGGACAGACGGGGAAAGGGAGGAGGAGAGAGAGGGCTGTTCCAATAATTGTGGTGAGGGTCGAGGAAGAGAGGAATGAAGGAAGGACTGGTGGATCGAACGAAGAAGGAAGGAGGAAGGGAGGAGGAAGGAAGGAAGCAAACAGAGATAGCCAAAGAAAGACTGGAAGACAGAAGACTGATAAATGGGGAGGTACAAAGATGGATGGATAAGATGAAGAGAAAAATGAAAGGAAGTACAGAAAGGCAGAAAAGGAGAGGTTAAAGAAGTAAGAGAGAAAAAAAGGGCAAAACAGAAAAGACAAGAAGAAGAAACTGAAGAAAGCAGAGGTAAAGAGGGAGAAAGAGAGGAGGAGAGGAAGGAACGAAAGGGAGTGAGAAATCGAAAGGGAGAGAAGGCTGTTCAGAGACGCAGTATTGAAGACGAGGTGGGCAGAGGAGAAAGAGGAAAGAGGAGAGGCGAAGAGAGGAGGAGAGGAGATGAGACATGGTACGGGAAAAAAAAAAAATGAACGGAACAGAATAGAGATGAAAGGAGCGGAGAGGAGTGAGAAGAGAGGAGAGAAGAGGATGTAGGTAATAGAAGAGAACAGAAAACAAAAAATAAAGTGGGAATGAGAGAGAGAGAGAGAGAGAGAGAGAGAGAGAGAGAGAGAGAGAGAGAGAGAGAGAGAGAGAGTACCAGGATAAAGGAAAGAGAAGATAGAGAGAGAAAAACGACATACATAGAGAGGAACATAAGGGGAAAAAACACAGACGAAACGAAAAAGCAAACAGTGCTGCAAAAACAAGGAAATTATTAAAAACACAAAAAAAAACATAAAGAAAAAAAACAAATAGAGAAAACCTGACGATAAATAAAGGAACCAGAAAAAGCTTTTAGAACGGACGAAAACGGACCTAACTATGGCAGAGAGAAAATGCCAACGACTGGGAATGATGACAGAGACGAAGGGAGGACGATTATGGGAAGGACGAACGTGGAAAGTGGAAGGGAGGCCGTCCTCTCTTGGACTCAGGAGGCTCTAGCAACTTTACCTCTCTCTCTCTCTCTCTCTCTCTCTCTCTCAGAAAACGAGGGAGCAATGAGTGATGCAAGTGAGGTGGAGAGAAAAACCGTGGCTGTAAATTCCGAGGCGCTTCATTTACTAGGCGAAATACTGACCTCATCAGCCAAGTTCACTGCGTCTAATTTGATATAGAGTAGTCCCCCCACCCCAGCCCTCCCTTTATCCCCGTTTTCAGCCTATTTCCTTTGGTAAATCACGGTAATGCGCGCGCGCGCGCACACACACACACACACACACACACACACACACACACACACACACACACACAATAGTTTTGATATACAGCACAGTCTCTCTCTTTCTGTGTGTGTGTGTGTGTGTGTGTGTGTGTGTGTGTGTGTGTGTGTGTGTGTGTGCTATCTTAGCCCTTCTTCAACTTCTGCCATTAGAGTGTTAGAGGGCAAGTTTTTCTATTAATATTAAAGGAAGGACCACCTCTTTAGGACTTCAAGGTAAATGTGCTCAGTGGATATAGAACTCTAGGTAGCTCTGGCTCTCCAGCTGCAATGTGTGTACCTTATAAACAATGAAAAGAGTGAACGCTAAATTTCGTGCTCTACCTCTATAAATGTGCAAAGAATGCATTTTAGAAGGGTTAAGTTTAGGACAGTCACGAAACCTCATCAGTAATGCCAAGAAAATCGTCGTGTGGCAGCAAGAATAATGTTAAGAAAAAAAAAAAGATTCGTCCGGATTAAGAATATACGTAAAAAAGATTGAACAACTTCATGATCCTTCCCCGTCCCCCCCCCCCTAAAAAAAAAAAGGAAAAATGGCGATTACCTCCCGATGGCAAAATTTTTCGAGATCCCGTTAATATGAATAAAATGGTCTAGTGGTTGCCAGAATGAAGCAAAGAAAAAAAAAAAAAGGTGGTGGGCGTGAAGAGTAGGCAGATAAAAACTTAAATTTTCAGATTAAAAATATATATCGGAGGAAAACGACGACGACGGCCTTGAGATGGAGGTAACTTTTGCCTAAGGACACAGACTTTGGATAGTTCAGGCAGGAGTTCTGGCCATTTCCATTTCTCGGCGCAGATGGACCTACACTAGACCGAAGACGCTGAGGGCAGGAGGGAAAGTAAGAAAAGCGTAGATGGGAAAAGGAGTTGGGAAAGGAGGTAGAGGAGAGATGGGAAAGTGAAAAAGGCGTGGGAGAAAGACGAAGGGAAGAGAGACTAAAGACGAAAGGAAGAAAGAGAGTGTAGGCAAAGATGGTATGGATGGAACGAAAGAGAGCAAGCGAAAGAGGGGAAGGATAGTTAGTGAAAGGGGGTAAGAATGAGGGAAAGAGGAAGTTAGGTGGAGAAAGGTGTAGCAGAAGGAAAGAAGAAGGGAAAGAAGAAAAGAAGGAAACTAAGGAAAGGAATAAGTGACGGAAGGCAATGGAATGCAAAGAAATGGAAGGAGACGGAAGAGGGGAAAATTGTAAAGAAGGGTAATGATAGCATTTCTAGGTTCAAATGGGCGTGGGCTGAACCGACGTGGGCTGAAAGGGGGTAAAGGGGTTAAGTAGGAGTGGGGAGGGGTCGACAGGGCAGGAAGAAGGGACGGAAGGATACAAACAGGCAAAAAGATAAAACGGGGAGACTGACAGAGAGAAAGAGGGAAGAGAACAAAGACAAACACACAAGGACAGAGTAAACGACAGAAAGGAGACAAACATAAACATACACAGAAGAGGACTGAAGGAAGAATGCAAAGAGAAAGACAAGAGGAAGAGACAAAGAACAAAAGCAAGACATAAAAAACAACGCCTAAGACAGACAACCCAACAAACAGCGATGTGCAAAAATATCCTCCACGTTTGCTTA
The DNA here is from genome assembly GCF_032717465.1 of Coenobita brevimanus. Lineage (NCBI taxonomy): Eukaryota > Metazoa > Arthropoda > Malacostraca > Decapoda > Coenobitidae > Coenobita > Coenobita brevimanus. The sequence goes on from NC_137019.1 coordinate 14,994,053, forward strand.
AAGAGGAAGTGAAAAAGGAAGGAAAGGAGCGTAAGATGAAGGAAACAGAGAAGTTAAAGAATGGAAAGGAATAAAGGAAAGAGTAACGAGGGAGGACGGAAAAAAAAATGAGGAAAGGAGTGAAGGAAGGCGGACGAGAAGAGTGAGGGAGAGTAAGAGAAGGGCAGAGAGGGAAGGAGGGAGGAACAGTGGAGAAGAGAGAACGACTAAAGGCGAGAAGGAGCAAAAAAGTGCAAGGGAGAGGAGGAGGAAAGGAGTGGATGAGAGTGGGAGAGGAAAATTGGAATATACGAGGCCGGGGAGAGTGGAGGAAGGACAGGGAGCGAAACGAAGGAGGGAGAGGTGAAATTAAGGATGGAAATAAGTGCGAGGGGGGGAAGGAATGAAAAAAAAAAATGAATATACGAAGGAAGGAAGGGAGGAGGAGGAGAGCAAGAGACCAAAACGAAGAAAGGAGGAAGGAAACCAGTGAGTCAGCGAGTTACTCAGTCAGTCAGCGAAAGAGTGAGTAATGGAGTGAGTGACTGGGTGAAGTAAGTCAGTGAAATGTGTAAGTAAATGAATATTGAGAGTGAATGAGTGAGTTACTGAGCAAGAAGGAAGAGAAGGAAAATGTATACACAACAATACGAAGGAACAGGATAGAGCAAGAAGATATGCTAGGAGAGAGAGAGAGAGAGAGAGAGAGAGAGAGAGAGAGAGAGAGAGAGAAATTGCTGATATCTGGGGAGACAAGCCAGGACAAGGATGGCACACAGGGCTTGACTCAGGAGGATAAGGGAAAAGATAAAAGGGAGAGAGAGAGAAAAAGCAAGAAAAAGGGGAAAAGAGAAGGAAAGGGATTTGGAGGACAAGGATAAAAAGTTGAAAAAGAATGATAAAAAGAAGGGGACACGAAAAAAAAAAAAAGAGATGGGAAAGAGAATGAAACTGGTTAGTGAGGAAGTGGAGAAAACAGAAAATGTGGATGAAAAAGAAGCCACGAAGAAAATACAATGAGAGGATAAAAAGGAAAAAGAAAATGAGAAAAAAAAATAAAAAAAAAGAAAGCGAAAAATAAGCAAAATGAAGAAAAATGAAAATAAAAAGGAAAGTAGAAAAATAATCATAAAGGAGGAGGGGAAAAAGTGAGAAGTGTAAAATAAAAACGTGAAGGAATGGAAAAAAAATACATAGACTCGAGGAGGGGAAAAAAAGCCAAGAGATCAGAGAGGAAAGGAAAAACCAACGGAGGAAAAGAGGGAACCAAGGAGGAAAGGAGAGACGCGGGAAGGAGATATGGAGGGTTTGGGAGAAGAAATGGTAGGGGAGAGAATGGAAGAAGAAATGTGCAATACGAATTGAGAGAGAGAGAGAGAGAGAGAGAGAGAGAGAGAGAGAGAGAGAGAGAGAGGGGTCCACTCGAGAGCACGGGGGCTGATGTGTGGTGCTGGTGTGTACGGCATTCACTCACCCACCCACATGTGTACACGGCTCTCTCTCTCTCTCTCTCTCTCTCACACACACACACACACACACACACACACACACACACACACACACACACACACACACACACAGGGGCCTGGCTATCACCTTTATTTACATATGTGCATAACATACACGGGCTTACAAGAGCTCATATATCCGTAAAAACAAAGGAACGCCCACACACACACACACACACACACACACACACACACACACACACACAGACCCGCCCCTACACACACTTGGACTGTAACGGATATACACACATCTACCCTTTAACAAATGCACATACACACTCTTGCGCTATAACAACTGTGCTTTAACACATGCCTATAGATCTGCACTTTAACTCGCACGCACGCACACACACACACACACACACACACACACACACACACACACACACACACACACACACACACACACACACACACACACACTATTTAAAGTAGCTAGACACAAACAAATTTTCATGGCTGAGCAATATGAAACATACAAGTTAACAGGAGGGGAGATATTTTGGAAACGGTGAAATAATCTCTCTCAGTATAAATGGACACACACACACACACACACACACACACACACACACACACACACACACACACACTAACGAGACACAGGCACCGTCACAAGTACAATCCCGCGTCGCACATGCATCACACCACTTTCAATTTCAGAGGAGGCCTTGTCACGGTACCCCCATCACGGGACAAATTTCCTCTCAAAATTACCATAAGCTCTCCGGGATGATTTTTACGTCCAATATTCGTAAGTTATCGTGACGCCGCCTAGGTCTCCTGTGCTGTGTCGCCAGGCCGTAAAGTAGCCAGGATGAGGAGAGAAGAGAGAGAAAAGAAGAGAGGGAGAGAAGGATGAGAAGAAATGAGGGAAAAGAAGAGGGGAAAGGAGAGGAAAGTAGAGGAAAAATGGGAGATTCTATGGGGCCTAGCATGGGATCGGGAGGGATGCTAGGACACTTCAAATGGGAAGAAGGAATAATTTGGATGCGTAAAGGAAGTGGTGGATGTAAAGACAACGAGCTGTGGGAAAGCTAGGGAGGAGAGGGAAATGGTTTTGGGGGATTCGAAAGAGGGGAAAAAAAAAAAAGTGTTTCTGGGAGGTGAGGTAGGGGAATGTAGGGAAAAGGAAGGGGTACTAAGAAGTCTGGAAGCTGAAAAGGGGAATGCGGGAGTGGGAAAGGGCTACATAAGGCCTCTGGACGAAATATGAGAAAAGAATTTAGAAGAGGAGTTAAGACAAGGATGGAGGAGAGAAATGTACGAGGTTTACAAGTGGTGATCAATGAAATTGTGAAGGAGGAAGACTGTGGAAAACCTACAAAGGCTACAGTGGACTTGGAGAGGGACGGTGGCAGAACTGGAAAAGGGACTGTGGCCAACCTAGAAGGAACGCTTTGGAAAGACAAAGAAAAGGGCTGCGGCAAAGCTGGAAAGGGGATTCTGGAAGACTGGAACTCGTAAGGAGGACTGTGAAAGACAAAGTAAAGGAGTTGCTGCAAACAGGGAAAGGGGGTTGTAAAAGACCAGGTAGGTGATTTGTAGGACATGTGAAAGAAGGCTGTTGTCTTTGAATGAAAGTTCTAGAGACCTGAACCGAGGTGAGCGAGGGGAACCTGAAACAGGTGAATGAAGTGAGTGTTAAGAGGTCTGAAAGTAGAGATGGAAGAGACTGTAAAAGACACAGAAAGGAGGCTGTACAGACAAAGAATGGGGGGTGAGGAAGACATGGAAGGGGGTGAGGATAGGAAGTCAGAGGAAAGGACGAGTTTTGGGAAGTCGCAAAGGGACGGAAGGAACCACAATAAACATGGAAGGAGATGTAACAGACACAAAAAAGGAGGCGCGGGTTGAACTTGGAAAAAGTCAGGGAGGGGAAGCTGGAAGAGGAGTAAAGAGAGGGAAAATAAAAAGTTAGGAGATTAACACAAAATACGGGCGAACTAGCAAAACTGGAAGGGCGTGAGGGAGGGAGATTTGGAAGTGAAGCCAACTGGAGGGAAATGGAATTGGGACGAAGGAGATGACCCTTCAGCAAGGACGAGTTAGGTAAATTAGTACACAAATTATGAGATCGTAATCTGAGAGCGAGGTGAGGGGTGGAAAAGGGAAGGCCAAGACTGTAAGCAGCCTGGAAAGGATAAAGCCAATCTGTTAGGGTTCTGTGCAGTCCGGTAAGTTAGAAAAATATAGATCTGAAGCTCATTTCCACGTTTTCTCTTCCAGTCATTGTATTCACTTGTCACTATGTGTGAGTCACTCCTTGCACATTAATCAAAGAAAGTATGTTATTATTATGGACACAAGTAACAAACAAGGGAATAGCTATGTCGATGTAAAGGATACAGATAAGATGCACGGGGAAACTGTGGTGTAATATCCAGAACAAAACAGCTAAGGAAGAGATGCCAGGGGACAACCTCAGGATCTCGAATACGACCCTAAGAAACATGGTACAAAGTGAAAAAAGTGAGGTGGAAGCAACAGGTGAGTACGGCAGCTCCCCCGACGGCCTTCATACTCGGCACCGCGACACCCACACCTCTTTAATGTGCAGCTCTATGTAGGACACGGCTAAGGAGAGGGTGGTGTGGGTGGAGGGTGCTGGCTACTGTCTTTATCCAGGGCAACGTGAGTGTTAATGAAGATCATAATATTATGCCCTCAGCACTTAACCGCATTCATATCATTTGTAAGGCATATAATGAATCAACTTTAGTTTATGATAATCCAGACATTCGTAACATCGGTAAGAGTTATCACCAGCATTGATAACTGAAAAGAACCGAAGTTTCAGCAAAATTTTGAGAGATAATTATCATCAAATACTGCAGCCTTAGCATTTTTATATTATTCTTATCCACCTTCATAAAATATCACCATATAATAATCTCAGCATTTAATCGCATTCATATCCACCGTAACAAAAGAACTTACTACTTTAATTTGTAGATTATAATTAAAAATTTTCACTATCACGAAGTAACATGTCAGCCAACGTTAGCAAAAAATTACTAAAAAGAAGTGAAATTTTGGACAACGTGGAAACCAAGCTGTGTTGCCGAGTGTGGGGGATAGCTGGGCAAAGTTGGATTGGATCATAAATTAATGCATACAAATCCTCATAGCAGGTAATTAACCAAACGGCAAGCCATTTCGTTCCTCTGTCATGAGCGCTTCTCTCGGTCATTAAATATCGTTGTTGTTGGCAGGGAAAGCGAATGAGTGAGGGAAAAAATGTGTTTTAATTGCTCTATCAACATCATTAACAGCAGGTAATTGATGCTGAGCGTATTAATTCGAGAATGACAGGGATATAGAGCTCTAAATGGCTGTAATAACACATCATACTTTTCTCTATGACGATGCTAATTATAAATCATATTACTGATATTACCTCTTGTCGATTTTCCTCAACATCTAGTACTAAAAGGGTTACTAAAGCCTACATCTAACCTTCCAGCCCAGAAGGTCTTTCCTAAGCTGGGCAAAATAGCTTGAAGATAATAATGATATAATTCAATAAGTCGCCATTATATTACAGGGGCTTACTGTGCGAGAGGCGGAGGAAGTTGTATAATCAGTGTGCTGCAGGAGACAGACATAATACACCTTATTAGTGATATGAAGCGAACATATGAGATGAAGCGTGTGACAAGCGAGGAACTTAACATTCTGGGTGTGTAACAGGTGACAAATACAAAAGAACAAGTGCATGACATGCAATGACGTCAATATCATGAAGAGACATGAAAGGTAACGAAAGAGGAATTACCAAAAACAAATACTGCAGCAAAGAAGCTTTATGAAACGGCATGAAAGATGATGAAAGGAGCATTACGAACACATAACGGAACAACATAAAAAGCGACTTAAGAAGTAAGACAGAAAGATGACTATTACGACAGTTTCAGTAGTTAAAAGATACGAAAAAGACCACAAGCTTAGATGACACAAAAGCGCCACGAGCATCAAAGGACACAAAAAACGACTAAAACCAAAAATACCACGCGACACGAAAGCGACAACATTAGAAGACACGAAGGACACCCAAGACCGTAATATTAGGTGACAGGGAAGCGACAAACCCAAGAGGCGTGCAACAGGCGACAGAAGCAACAGTGACATGCAAGACACGTAACACCGCTCACACGCAACGCCCTCACCTTAACATACTCGCTCACGCAATACACTCACTACTCACTCGACTCACAACATACAATCACTGTACGCTAATTTAGCTGATATATATTCAAACCACTTATTCACATGGTTCATTAACAATTCACCAAGTACTCGCTCACTACAAAAAACAGCATACTTAAAATACTCATACTCACTTGCCTCATACAGCAGACTCACTCATCTGACTCATATACACATACATGATGCTCACTTGACTCATTTACAGCATACACCCACTGCTCATTCATTTGATTATACACAACACACTCACTGCATATTCACCTGACTCATATTCAGCACATGCGACCCACTCGCTCTTGTTGACAGCTCACACTCGGGGGTCGTGGGGGGGGGGGTAGGAGAGAGAGAGAGAGAGGGGGGGGGAAGAGGAGAGAAACAGGGGAAGAGGATAGGGAAAGGAAAGGAAAGGAAAATGAGGTAGAAAAGGGAGAGAGGGATGAGAATGGTAACGTGAAATGGAGGGGAAAGTGAAAGATGAGGGGAAGGGAAGAAGAAAGGGAGGGAGAGGAAAAAAAGGAAGCGGGAGGAAAAGAAGAGAGAAGGGGAAGAGGACTGCAAGCGACAAGACGGGAGGAGGCGAAAAGGTGTGGAGAAGAGACTAGGTAGATGTGGAAGTAGTAAAGGAAATGAAGTAGGTACAAGAGAACGAGGCGGAAGAAAGGAAGAAAACAAGAGAAAGATGTGAAGGTAATACAGGAAATGGAAGAAGCAATGGTGGTAGGGAGAAGGGAAAGAGAAGAAAAGAAGGGAAGAAAAGGCGAGAAAGGGGAAGATAATGAGAGGAAAGAAGAAAGGGGATATAGAAGGAAAGGATGAGGGGTGAGAGATGAGAGAAGTAGAGGATAAGACGAAGAGCGAGATGAGGGGGTGACACTGATGGGTGAATGAGATGAAGGGGGGGAGGGTAGGTTAGGTGCGGAATAGGGGAAGGAGCGGTTGAAGGGTGTCGTGGGGCTAATGGAAGGAGTATGTCCCCCACGAGCGCTGCACCTTCACACACTACGATAACACTCACCCTGTCACACTCAGCCTCACTCTGTCCTCCAGCAGCTTCATTGTGTCCGGACCTAAACGATGCCACTTTCACACATCAACACCTTCAGCCTGTCGGATGCTGAGGATTCACCACCTTAATTTTCAGAGTCCATAGACAGAAAGGCAAGAGAGGCGACAGGATTTTTGGTGACGACTGTACATCTTCATCTAACTTATCTGCCATGGATGGCTTCCCATGAGATGAAAAAACAAAAAAAAAACGGTCAGGCGGTAGGAAGAATAAGGCGAAAAAAGTCCTCGGATTTAAAGAGTTAATTGTTTTGATGACGAAAAGGAGGACATCACTGTGCCTTATGAATCTACACTAGTGTCACCATAGTCGACCTGTTTTCATCTGATGGAACTGGGTCATTCTCCCACGGTAAATACATGGTCGAGGTTACATGAAATCCGATGAGCTTTAGTTACAAGGTAGGAGTGAGTCTCCATGGATGCTAGTCAACTTTCCTATCAATCTGACTATACTTGGCCATCAACTGAGCTGGAAGGAGTTGGGGATCTCCATCACATATGATAAACGCGCTACATTTCCTGAATATGCGTTAGTCATTTTTTTCCCATTTACTTTAGCAGCCCCTGATTAACGTCATTATTAATATTTTCAAAATTAATACATATAAGAACTGGACGAGGCTCATGAATTGCATGAATTTCGTTGCACTGATTAAGCAAAGTAATTAATTCTAGGTTTTTACAACGCACATTATTCTCATTGTTCTAATTTACACGATTTTTGGAGCAATGTTAATCAAATTCTCTTACTCAGGAACGTGAAAGGAATGGGATGCTTTTCTTTTATTTCTGAGAGATGTCGCTCCCTAAACTTATCAACAACGAATATTTGCAAAATATCAGCCCCCTCAATCTCATGACGTCTTCTTTCATTGATACTGTAACCTGGCGATTTTTTATTTTTAGTGTCAGAAACATTTTGCGAATGCAAGAGGGTACAGATAGTCTCCGTTAACACCTTCAATACGAGGTTTATCCAGTGTTGTATAAAATTGCCTGGGGTTGGCAAAGATAAAAGCATCATCTAACTGAAGGGGCTGGGTAGGGTCGAGTTTGGTCTGGTTGGGTCGGGTGGAGATGAGGTGGCGTGAGGAGGGACGGGATGGGCCTTGTGAACTTTCAAGTCAGAGTGGGGAAGACTGATGTGAGAACTGTCGGGTGGAGGCATAATGGTACGGGGCCAGGGTGGATCAGGGTGGGGTGGCATGGATCAGGGTGGGGTGGATCGGGGTAGGATGGATCGGGGTGGGGTGGATCGGGGTGGGGTGGATCGGGAGTGAAGTGAGGTGGGGTGGATCAAGGTGAGGTGGGGTGGATCAAGGTGGGGTTGGGTGGAATGGGGGTGAATCAGAGTAGGCTTGATCGGGATGGGGTTGATCGAGGTGAGGTGAGGTGGGGTGGGGTGGGGTGGGGTGGGGTCGATTGGGATGGATCGGAGTGGGGTGGGATGGATCGAAGGTGGATCAGGGTGGGGCTGCCGACTCATGCATCCCAATGTTGGCTGGGGCAAGTGGTCGACACACACATTTTCCATTAAAGGGGATATCCTGCTTGTCTCTACTCCATGCATACCTCGACCTCTCCTGTGATGTCATCGTTATTTTTACACTTTGCATGTCTATATTTACTCCCTGCATGTCTATATTTACTCCCTGCATGGCTATATTTACACGTTCAGGGTTATATTTACTCCCTGCATGGCTATATTTACTATACCTGCATGGCTATCTTTACACCGTTCAGGGCTATATTTACTCCCTGCATGGCTATATTTATTCTGCATGGCTAGATTTACTTTGCATGGCTACATTTGCTCCCTGTCTGGCTATTTTTACACACAGCATGACTATATATACTCCCTGCACGGCTATATTTATTCCGTGCATGATTGGACCCCTGCTGGGCCCTCCTAAATTACTCCTTGCATGCCTGTGCCTCCTGTGCTACCATGGTTAAATTTACTTTGTGCAAGGCTATGCCCCTGTTGTCATTTATATCTCTTGCTATTTTTGCCTTCCGTTAAGTGCACTTGCTAACAAAATTCAAAGTTTTTGCTTTAACATTTTCTGACAGTGAACGAAATGTTAAAAAGTAGCGCAATTACTTCTTGTGCATATGTATGCCTTCCATCTGAATCAGCAGAGCATGGATAAGTATGTACAATATGAATTAGGGCACTAAATATGTCAGGTATGTCAGCCAGTATTTACATCTCTGCAATTTTGTGCCTGCCTTGCATAAGTAAGGAACATTATACATTATTCGTAATTCACTGGCCACTCATAAACACATTTTTTTTCCTTACGGCGTTACACGTTTACTGCCTCTTTAGAGGCCTAGGCGCTCGAGGTTAGGCTACTTGGTCTAAACATTTAAGGCAGAAATGACCTGTCATGACTCGCGCAATAATAATAATAATAATAATAATAATAATAATAATAATAATAATAATAATAATAATAATAACAACAACAACAATAATAATATAATAATATAAAAACACAGTAACGGAAAATAATACTAATAATGATGACAATAATAATAATAACAACACAGTAACGGAAAATAACGAACATGTCCCTGAGGCTGTAACTATCAAAGATCATGGTGCATTGTCAGTCAGCAGTAAAATATCCAATTACGAATTTTTCAGCTGAGAGAGAGAGAGAGAGAGAGAGAGAGAGAGAGAGAGAGAGAGAGAGAGAGAGAGAGAGAGAGATTAACCCTTTCATGATCGGGACAACTCTTATACGTCATTCTTTCATCTTTATATTTCATTCCATCTAAGGTCATACTATTTTGTTTAACCATAATATTCTGAGTGTTTAACCTGCCCAGCCGCATGAGTCACTGTGAAGAGCCATCTGTTGCGTGACGATTGGCTGCGTGCATCGTGGCTATGTAGGCAAAAATGCAATCAGGTGATGACGATATGGTAGTAGTGATGGTGGTGGTGGTATTATTATTATTATAATTATTATTATTATTATTATTATTAGGCCTATTATCATCACTCCATTACAACCACAGCCACCATTACCATCACCATCTCCATCACTATTACCATCACCATCAGCATCTGTTCCTCAATGGCTAGCCTAACGCCTCTCCCAACAACCTTTTCCACTCTGACCAGTTGGCAATTACCCTGATCCACTCACTCACTCCCCGCGACACACTTAGCATACAAGATCCAAGAGACGCTTCTGAAATAGTTCTGAGAAGGGGATGGATCTGAAGATGCTTAGAAAAAGAAGACTGAGGATACTGGAGGATGGGATAAGGAAAAATACAGAGGGAAATGGTAGAGAAATGGAGGCTAAAGGAATGGGAAAGGAAAAAAGATATGGCAGGTAAGATGGAAATTATATGGAAATGGGAGATAGAAAAGCATGTACAGGACAGAAAGGGAAGGTTTAAGACAGTAGTGATGGCCTGGAAAACGGAGAGGAGAGAGAAATGGTTATAGTTCTTTGAAGAGACACACAGAATGGAAGTGGGAGAAATGTAGGAAGGAAAGAAGGAAACAGGAGAAATGATGAAAACTGAGAAGGTAGTAAAGGAACAGTATGGGAAGTAAAAAAAAAAAAAAATGAAAAAGGCACAGTGTGGAATGAAATTTGGACACTACCACCATGAAGCATCACAGATATAGAAGGAAAAACACCTAACATACAACACAGCTACACAAGACACTAAACATTTAATCACGAGCAAGAAGACACAGAAAACCACATACAACAACATGAAACGTAAAAGATACAAACCACAAGGAAATTACATGCAACAGTTAAACAGAACAGGCGAGACACAGGCAACACAAGGGAACAATTACAAAATCAGATTTAATATCATCCACACCGACACCAAAGACACCATGTGCACACCATATATACACAGGAAGACAGCTACACGTGCACCACACAGATGCACACCACATATTTCAATGAAGCACATAAGCCGCAGCACAGACAGGGCACAGCTATCGCACAGAAAAAAAAAAGGGCATTAGTCAAATAAAATCCACACACACACACACACACACACACACACACACACACACGCGCGTATGCATGCATATGTCTGAGAGCACCCATATTAGGAAGAATGACAATAATTACAAGAGGGTGAAGATGAAAGGCAGGGAAGGGGGAGCAGACAACAGTCGTTGAGATGAGATGGGGAGTGTTATTATTAATGTTACTCTTGCATTATAATTAATTTGCTATTTTTATCTAAAATTACCTATTATTATTAAAATTTTATTATTTTTATTATTTATTATTATTATTATTATTATTATTATCACTGTTTTTCAGACAAGATTAACTACTATTTTCTATTAATTTTATTAATATTACCATATCATTATCATCATCATCATCGCCCTTTTCCCTCTCTTACGAAGGCTTTTACAAACGGTGGGGTTGCAGAACAAACAGGGACAGGAATCCAAGCAAGGAGGAAAGGTTGTCGTTCGAGCAGCATACAGAATGAAAGGGGCCGGAGCATTCATTCACTCACCATTCATACCTTCTATTCACCCCTTCTGCACGATGATGCCTTTGTTGATGATACTCAGGTCGTCACAAGAAGATACAATGTAGATCAAGAAAGACCTGACTGAAAACATTACAAACACCTACCACCTACCATACTTTTCACTATGTAGATTCATTTCTTCTCTAACTTTACCCTTTCAACTACCAGACGATTATAGTATGCTTAGAAAGGACCTCCCGTAGTTCAGGATTAAGAAAAAACACTACATATATTCACAAGGGAAGCTTTTACAGTCCCCGCGCCTCAGAGTCACAGGGTCATGCGTCTTCAAATGCGAAAAAGTTGACATAAAAGTTTAGCGAATGTAGCAGTCTGACAAAATTGGTCCCCGTCTCTCTCTCTCTCTCTCTCTCTCTCTCTCTCTCTCTCCGGTAGTGTCGAGTAGAGAGGTGATATGAATGTCATTTTTGAGCGCTACGAATTGACATTTCCCATCGCGCTGGTGTGTGTATATTTTGATGGGGAAAAAAAAAAAAAATGTACGAGGTATATTCATGGCACAAATAAGGGGTACGGGTGAATGACTGACCTGTGTGTGTGTGTGTGTGTGTGTGTGTGTGTGTGTGTGTGTGTGTGTGTGTCCAGTGTGGTAAATCTGAGAACCCGGTGAAAACTTGAAGTGCTCTCCCAAAAAGTGTCGTGGATCGTAAAGAGCGAGGCGAGAACATAAACGTCAATGGCCCGACTTTCCTCACAATGAAACTTGCATATTTTTACACTTTTTTCTCTGTGGGTACGATGTAGTGGACAGTGAGGGTGAGGGAGGGACGGAGGGATGAGGGAGGGACGGAAGGATGAGGGAGGGGCAGAGAGATGAGGGAGGAAGCGAGGGAGGAGTGTAAGGGAAAGGGAGAAACAAGAGTGGGATATAGTGGTCTGAGGGTGAGGGTGAGGGAGGGCTGGAGAGTGAGGGAGGGGATGAGGATGAGAAGGAATGAGGGAGAGGAAGGAGCGGTAAGATGTTACAGAGGGATGAAGTGAAGGGAAAGGGACAAATAAGGATGGAATGTAGTGGAGAGAGAGAGAATGTGGATATTGAAGAAAACAACTTTAGGAACTTAGAACTGGTGAAGAAGAGAGAGAATGAGGACGAATTAGGGAGCGTGAAAACAGATGGAGGGATCAGGGAGAAGGCAGCATGAAAATTAGAATACTGGAAGGGCAAGAATGAGGGAAAGTGAATGCAACGCGAGGAAGAGTGAGGGCAGAGTGAGTACACAGAATGGATGACGATGGAGAGAGGAACGAATACGCCATACAGAAGAGAGGGAGAGAGAAGGAGGGTGAATGCAGGGTTAGGTAGAATGAAGAAGCGTGAGGGAGAATGAGGAAGGGGTGAGAGTCAGGTGAGAAATGTTGAGAGCGGAGTGAGAGAAAGAAAATGTGTGGGAAGGAAGCGAGACGACAAGAAAATTAAGATACATGAAGAGGGAGCAGGAAGGCGGCTGGGTGAAGAGAGAGAAGGTGGATGCGAAAGACTGAAGTAGGTTGAGAGTGAAAGAGGATGAGTGCAGGGTGATGAAGGGTGAGACTGAAAGAGGATGAGAGTGATGGAGGGCGAGTGCAGGGTGATGGAGAGTGAGTGCAGGGTGAAGGAGGGCGAGTGCAGGGTGAAGGAGGGTGAGTGCAGGGTGATGGAGGGTGAGTGCAGGGTGAAGGAGGGCGAGTGCAGGGTGAAGGAGGGTGAGTGCAGGGTGATGGAGGGTGAGTGCAGGGTGATGGAGGGTGCGTGCAGGGTGATGGAGAGTGGGTTCTGAGTGAGTATGAGAACAGGTGAGAGAAAGAGAAAGAAGAGAACAAAGAGGAAAATGAATATGGAAAGAGAGAGAAGGCAGTGAAGATGATGAGGGTGAGAGCAAGTTGAAGGGGGATAGGGAAGGGATGAGGAAGACTAAGTGAAGAGGAGGGAAAGCAAATGCAAGGTGAGTGGGATAAGATGAAAAAAAAAGAACATGAAATTGAAGATAATGCGGAAAGGAGTGTGAGAAAACTGCTGGGTGTAGTACGGTAAGAGCATGTTGATGGAATAGAGATGAGAAGGGAAGGGGAAACGATAATGGAAGGAGAGGGAAAACAAGGAAGGGTAAGGGCAGGGTGAAGGAAGGTGAGGATAGTGTGTGAAAAAAGGTGGGGAGGAGAAGACGACAAAGGAAGAGGGAAATGATACTGGAGGGAGAGGGATGGTGAAATAATATTGGGTGAAGGGTTGAAGAGGCTTAAGGTGGGGCTAGGAGGGATGCTGACAAAATGAATATCTGACTGGAGGGGATACTACTGGAAAATAAAAATGTAGGTTGAGGAAAGGTGTGAGTAGGGTGAATGAGGAAGGGTGCGGAGGGAGGGGGAGGGGAGGGAGAGTGAAGGTAAGGTAGGTTGTTGAAAAGATCAAGGAGGCTGTGGGCAAAGTGAGAGTTAGGAGACACCTGAGAGAGAAGAAGGGAGAGGGGAGCAGAAAATTCTGAATAAGGGTAACGGGGAAAAAAAAAAACTTTTGAGGGTACGATGACGAAGGATAAAGGAGGGTAAGAACGAGAGAAGAGAAGGTAAGAGCTGGATGTGGAGAGGTTTAGGGTGGGTAATTGCAAGGTGACGGTGGGAGAGATCAAGGTAAGCCAGGTTGAGAGAAGAAGAAAGGGATGAGAGAGAAATGATGAGAATGAAATGTAAGATTAGGAGAAATTAGGATACAGGAAAAGTGAGAGTGGATAAGGAGAGCTTGCACGAGTGGGGACAGAGTGAGGGTAAGGAAGAGTTTGGGAGAGTGAGGGCAATTTCAGGGTAAGGGAGGGTGAGGGCAAAGTGATAGCAATGGAGCGGGGTCAGGGAGAAGCGATAACTGACTGTATTTACATGAGTTTTGTTGCCCAACTTTCCGTCACCAACTCGCAGTTCGGCCGCGTCTGAACTGCCCAAGTGCTGAACAAATCCAGCCATCACTGTCAGTTCTGTGTACCACTTAAGTGTTATTGCCGCGTTACTACTCGTTAAACACCCTTCACCAACGTGTGTATTACAGTTACCGACCATACTTTTTTTTTGCGCTGTGTCAGACCCAAATGATGGTCCTGCTAAATCAAGCAGTAATATTCAAGCAAGTGAAGGTGTATTGATCTCAGGCCAATAATTCGAATCCCCCTCCCTCACGTATAATGGATTATTGGCCGCAGCCGGACAATCAGGCCCAACAGATCCACTGACCCCATCTCGAAACCACGCCAGAATCTAATATCTCGTTATTTTCACCAGTGATAATCAAAGGG